>NC_091465.1:81458268-81819934 GCF_027789765.1 Dendropsophus ebraccatus | reverse complement strand
CTCCTTCATGGACCAATAAATAACTTCCAATAGGTTCCTTCATGTAAAGTTGAAGAGTATTACTACTACGACTACTGTTACGTCACAATGTTATTCATGATACTGATACCAGTATTCTGGGTAATATGCAGATTAGGAAGGACTTACAAATTCTTCAGGAACTTATTACATTCTTGGAAGAGAAGTTGGGTTCTGGGCAGGACAATGATCTGAATCCAACAAGGAGTCTACATTTGACTGTGGAGAATCATAATAATTTTATCAAGTTCCCAGCCTGGACCCAGCCATGATGCTGCGGCAGGACCTGAGTTAGAGGCAATGGCGTCTGTAGAGACATCTCAGGCCACTTAGAGTCTGGGGTGTCAGTAGCACGCGATGTCTAAATCATCAGCTGGACATATTCAGTTTCTTCTGTGATTCTTGAAGTTCTTGCAATGTGATTTGCTGGAGGCAGCTCCACCGAGGCGTACACAATGGATGTTTCATTCTCCTTATACAAAAATAGAATGAAAATAAATCAAATAAATATTGTAGCAGAATCCGTATCAAATTTACCTTTAAGGGTAGAAATCCACTTGCCGGATCCCGTCCCTATACTTTCAATGGCAGACAAACATGCAGCAGGGATGTACATCCCTGCTGCGAGTTTGTCCGCAGCCCGCCCTGTTAACCTCCCGGCCGCCGGAGCTGATACTTTACCTGATCCTTGCTTCGGCGGTTCCCGGTGTCTTCAGCAAGCCGGAACGGGGACCAGGTGAAGTATAGGCTCTAGCCAGCCACCCGCCCGCAGCCCCTTTAACACCTTCCGCAGCCCCAGCCGCCCGATCGCCCCCTGCCACCGCCGGACGCCTGCCCCCTTGATAGCCCCCCCCCACAGCTCCAGCCGCTCAATCAACCCCCCTGCCCACCCCGGCCGCCCGATCGCCCCCCGCAGCCCCAATCCCCCCCCCCCCACACAGCTCCAGCCGCCCGATTGAATTTGTCCCCTTGTTCTTGCATTAAGTTTCTTCCCTCCTACAACGTATTTAGGTCTTTAACATACTGTATTTAAAGGTTTTGATCATGTCCCCTCTTTGCCCCCAGTCACCTGTCCAGGCAATATTGTTTAGGTATTGCTTACCTGGTTGGAGCTATGTTTACATATAGATGAAGCAGTTTATTAGACATCTCCTAGCACCCTAACTTTTCTATATCACTCTACTGCTTGGTCTTTTATATTTATGTACTTTAATTTACTTCTGGTGGTTTTTAAATATTTTTTTAGCATATTTCATGAAATAATTTTTTTTATATCATGTTGTAGATAATCATGATAAATAAAGACATTTTGATTATTTGAACTATGCCCATAGTTTTCGTTTGTGTACCCATGTTTACACATGGTATATACTCCGGCCGGGATTCCTTGTGGCCGCTTGGAAAACTGACATATCAGTTTTGTGTGGCTGCTATTCATTGAATAGCGGATACACAAAACTGACAGTGCAGACATTATAAAGTATGGCTCTGGCCACACATTACATTGTGTGCTATGGGTAATTGCATCCCAATTCTAAAGATATTAAGTTCATCCAGCTGGCACTGTAATACCAGCTGGGATGAAGTTCACTGACATTGGCTGTTCGTGTCATATGTAGTGTGAACCTGGCCTTAACGAGAAGTTTCCCTAAAACATTGACCTCTGAAAACACTGGGGCTAACCCATACAACTGGAGGCAATGCTATGTGCAGCCCTACTGTGATTGTGAAAACACTGAGCAGAAGTGCCTCCTTCTGTATAATTTTATACATCTCTCTGTCATCTACACCTCCAGTCTCTTTATACCTCCTATACGATGACTTCTTTCCCCTTTACTATAGTCCTAACATCTCTAGTTAACATAAGAGAAACAGATCACTGATCTCAGCCAATGACCAGCCATATAAGTGAAAGCGCTCAGTGCAGAGAAATCCTAGGTGCATTGCCCCCTGGGAAACATGAATATGCAAAAGAAGAGCCGTGGAGCCTCATTTAAGAGTCTCGAAACACAGGACTAGCCAGATATCCCTCCGGGAAGGAGCCTGCCAAGGGGGGGGGGGGGGGCTCCTATAAGGAAACCACCAAAACCACTATATTAAGTGACCCTATAAGTCAATGTAATGACAAAGGAAAAACCAAGGCCAGGTATCCATCCACATACAGCTGTTTCGGGGTGTTGCACCTCATCAGTGTGGAGCAGGATTCTGGCTAGGTGGGAGCTCCACGGGCTCCTCTTTTGCATATCTCTAGTTAACCGTATTGGTCTGTTAGTTTTACATTTGCCTATCTTGCCCCTGATTTTTTAGCCCACCCTTTTAAATCACTATTCATTTCCTTGATATCTGTCTTACCAATACCCAGTACTTTGATTGTAGTATGAGATTGCTTACAGTCAGTGCAAATACATGTCTTTATATAAACCCCTTCCTTAACCCCTTCCCGTCACTAACATGTATATAGTAGGAATGTATATATACGTTCCTGACACGGGGCTTCCTGATGTAAGCGGGAGCGCTGAAGTGAGAACGATCCCGCTCACATCAGTGTCTGGAGCCAGAGGTAATGAGAGGCAGCTGCGAACCTGCAGCTGACTCTCATTAACCCCTTAAACGCTGTGATCTACAGCGATTGCGGCGTTTAAGGTGCTTAGTGATAAAGCATCTGTCATTGAGTGATCGGGACCCCCGCAGTGTGATCACCAATCACACTGATCTATGCTATGCTATGGCATTGCATAGATGAGTATATGCAATCTAATGATTGCATATTTTACAGTAAATTAAGTGTAAAAAAGAAAAGGATAATAAAAAAAGTTTTATAAAAGTATTAAAAAAACCCTTATAAACCCCCTCCCAATAAAAGTTTAAAAGACCCCCTTCCCCATTATAAAAATAAAAATATATATAAAAAAATAAACATATTACATATCGTAGCATGCAGAATTGTCCGATCTATTAAAATATAACATTATTGTTACCGCATGATGAACGGCGTAAACGGGAAAAAAAAAAAAAAAACGCACCAGGATTGCTGATTTTATTAAATTATATATCACAAAAAAATGAAAAAGCAATCAAAATTTTTCTGTTCATTTTTCTGCCAATGTGATATTAATAAAAACTAGAGATCATGGCCAAAAAATTACAAAAAATAAAAGAAAAATAAAAGCGCTATGGCTCTTAGAAGGCGGGGAGGAATATTACATTAATCTGACCCGCACTTTTGTGCGTCAAAGGGCTCTGTCTTGAAGGGGTTAAAACTGTGCTTTTTCTAGAGGCTTTAGGCCCCTTCAGGCATCTGCTATTCCTACCTGTAGCTGCAGACCCTCTGATTTCTATTACCCCATATGTCCTATTGATGTGTGTTGGGGATCACCTGTCGTTAATGAAGAGGGGTGTGCCCTTCCGTAGAGCTGCACCTGGGGTCCCAGAATGCGGATAATTATTTTGAGGTTCTAGGTACCAATATGACCGGGGCTACAATAAATCACAGAAAAATCACACTGTACTCTTCCGGGTTACCTCATTCTGAAAGCCGTTTTTTTCTTCCTCATGATTAGGTCCAAGGGGAGAATTCCTGGAATTCCTGGAATGTAAAGCAAACTTTATTTATATAGCACACACATATTCCATAGCAGTGTACAGAGATTGTCATCACCTGAATGTCTCCATTGGGACTCACAATTAGTGTTGAACGAACCTGTAAAAATGTTTGGGTTCCTCAACACTATCCGAACCCGAATGTTCAGCATTTGATTCCCTGCAGCCGCAGAAGCTGGATACCACCCTAGGGCTGCCAGGAAAACATAGATATAGTCATAGACCATAGGCTGTATCCATGTATTTCAGCACTCCCTAGGGCAACATCCAGCTTCTCCAGCCATAGATGGGATGTGCAGCCGTTCCTTTCTCTCCATGTCGTGTTTTACAGTTCTCCCTTTTCTGAACAGCTCGCACTCCTTTATAAGACCCACATGACCAAAATTAGCAGGATATGCCTGTGCTCACATGTCAGTACCTTATGTCTTCCCCATTCTGTGTGAGCAGAAGTGGTGAGTGTATTACCTTATTCATACATGTGTTGTTTGGGGGCAGCCTTCCCCGCTGGTGGTGCTGGCCGTGTTCTGGTGGGGCATTTTGGGTCTGGTCCTGTGACATTGGGGTTGCAGGGCTATTCCTTGGCCTCCCTTCCCTGCATGTGCACGCTTTGCTGGGGTGGCGGTCACTGACCAACACGGTGTGGAGTTAGCGTAGGGACCTATGTGAACCAGGGGACCTGCACGTGGTACACGGGGCTATTATGGTTTGATCAAATTATATACAGACAATCTGGTGTTGATTTTTAAAATAGGCCTAGCGGCATTAGTATCAGCCATAGATGGGATGTGCAGCCGTTCCTTTCTCTCCATGTCGTGTTCAACATCCAGCTTCTGTAGTCAAAGCGTTGAACATTTGGGTCCGAATAACATTTCAGAACCCGAAGATTTTGAAAGGTTAGCTCAACACTACTTACAATATAACTTATACATTAAGTAACCAGTATGTTTTAAAGTGTGGGAGGAAACATAGAAGCTTCATGCAGATGTTGTATACATGATGATATAACATACCGTGCTCCGGTAGAGTGTTGCCCTGGTGCGCCATTAAAGTTTTCATACAACAGATGATCCATTGTAATCTGCTCCGATTTCTGGGACAAAATACAGATCATGAGTTCATGCATACGAATATGTTCATTCATTCATTCATGGAATTTCTTGGTTCAGAAAATTAATGGCCTTTCTTAAGAGTAATCTATCAATATTGAATCGGTGGAGTGTCTTATTCTCAGCATTACCCACGACACTCATGGGGTGTGAATGTAGTGGTTAGTACTTACCAAAAGTGTTCCAAAGGAATGACCACCAGTGAACAAGTTATGGGGTCCTGTTTGCCCAAGGCTCATTGACATATAAGGGGAGTGAGGGCTAGCCTGCCTGGTCCAATCCCATAGAAGCTATTGTTCCAAAAAAAATACTAAAAATGTTGCCACTATGATCGAAAGCTCAACCCATAAATGCTGACTTACAAAGGGAACCTACTGGTTTAAATGTGATGTCCAATTGTAAAAGAAATGGTGTATATGGATAGTTGTGTCAGTGTGAGTTGGGTAATATCCTGGATGAGGTACAAGATATCAACTGAGCCTGACTGGATATTGGAAGCCATTATTTACAGCCAAGCATCTGCCCTTTACTTTTAAAAGAACATTGTTGCCTCCCAAACCCCTTTAAGTCACCAGCAAACAGGTTTGCAGAAGTTCATTGTAATTCTTATCTTTCTACTGACTTGCCTTTCCCTTAATATAAGCAAACAGAGAATGATGATGTATCGAGAGGACTTCTCACCTCAAAAATAAAAGGAAGAGGACTACATACACTATATATACATGCAAGGGGGATGAAAATGTATGGAGAAAAGACCAAATATCGGCCTGGAGGGAGAATGGACTGCGGTCTGGAAGGGAGACACCTAGTGGCCATATGTATAGCATTGATTTAAACAGAAAACATAGAAAGTGAGGATATTGCAAAACTGCTTGTGATCACAACCCCTGTTGATTTCTGATAAAAAAAAAAAAAAACTTTGATAGTACCTCTATGGTTCTTTGTTATACACAGACAAATGTAATAGAAGAGGTGATGCTGGGGCACAGAAGGACAAACACTCAGGGAGGTAGTAGATGATAAGCAGTGGGTATGGGGGAAAGCATTTCCGGAAGATAGCGCTAAGGAAGAGAAAACATCTTCTCCCTCTGATTCTCTTGTTTATAATTTACACCTTAAAAAAAAAAAAAAGGATCTAAACAATACCTTAACATTCTCCAGAGTTTTTTTCTTCTGTATCGGAACGGACGTTCTTTGTTTTCTATGCAAAGAATGATCATATGACAATTTTATGAAAAATTATATCGTTGTACTGTAGAAAAATGTTATGAGGATTAGGGAAAGGAAGGGAAAGGGCAAGGAGCAGAAAAAAAAGTGAAATGGGAAAGGATAAGCGAAAGGAAAGGGGAATGTATATATATATATATATATATATATATATATATATATATATATATATATATATATATATATGTGTGTGTGTGTGCATATACATGTAACCTACCTCTTGAAGATGCAGACAGTTACTGCAAGAGCCATGATAGCTAAAGCCATGAATCCAGCCGTCCCTCCTATTATCAGAATGTTGTTGTGCTCCTCACTTTTAGCTGCATCTAACAAAAGTAGTTATAAAAAAAAGTTCATGTTATCGTAATGGTTATTTATAACAATTCTCATAAATCATTCTCTATGGAAAAAAAAAATATATATACATATATTTTTACATCTTTTCAAGGAAAATTAAAGAGACAACATGGTGACAGACAGTAATGGTGGAAGAAGCTATTTACTGTAATGGTTGATGCCAGAAGAATCTGCATATCTTCTTATTGTGTCGTTATTATGTGATAAGCAAAAGCTTTAACTTATACAGTGAGTACAAGGGGTGTAGATAGATCCCAGGGATGTCGCCAAAGAGGGAGTGACCAGAAAGTACAGATCAATGCTGAAAAAACTTCCAAGAAAGTTATATTTACTCTATACAACCAAATAGTCTGAGCCTGAATGACTTGTGTGGGTTAAGAAAAAAAAATCTGAGCTAAAACTGACTGCACCTTTATATGATGTAGAAACACATGTGTATTTTTATTTATTTATGGGGGTTATTGAGTATTTATGGCTAAACAGGTGTCTAGGGGATAATTTAGTGTAGTGTCACAGAGCATCTTGCAAACCCAGTGCATCAGTAACCTCTTCTCCCCACATGTCATTGACAGTATTGTCTAGTATAGTATAGTATTCAGCTTGTTTAGTATGCAGTAGGTTCAGCAGCACTATGTCATGGCACAGCTGTAAGGACAGAGTGTTGTGCTGTAGTTGGATAGGCAATGAAACAATGAAGTGTCTGTGTGTGCAACATACCCTGCTCTGTTCCCCTGAATGAGAAACAGCTCTGCACCATGGAGAGATCTCCTAATAATAGCAGTGACATCACTAACATCATCTTTTTATCACTCTGAAGGGTTAATCTAAAAAACACTGCAGGTGAATAGTATTTTTTGAAGGGGAAAAAAGAGATACACTTATGAGTTGGAGAGGTAACACCAAGCTGCATTGGCATGTCTCCTCCATCCTGCCCTCATTGATTTAGTAACAAAGCTGGGGGGTGGCACTGCCTCTCCAACTGGTAATGGGGTACTCCGGAAAAAATCCTTTTCTTTCAAATCAACTAGTGTCAGAAAGTGATATAGATTTGTAATTTACTTCTATTTAAAAATCCCCAGTCTTCCAGTACTTATCAGCTGCTGCATGTCCTGCAGGAAGTGGTGTATTCTTTCTAGTCTGACACAGCGCTCTCTGCTGCCACCTCTATCCATGTCAGGAACTGTCCAGAGCAGCAGCAAATCCCCATTGAAAACCTCTCCTGCTCTGGACAGTTCCTGACATGGACAGAGGTGGCAGCAGAGAGCACTGTGTCAGACTGGAGAGAATAAACCACTACCTGCAGGACATAAAGCAGCTGATAAGTATGAGAGTACTGGATATTTTTTAATAGAAGTAAATTACAAATCTATTTAACTTTCTGAAACTTTACTAAACTTAAACTTTACTAAAAAAGTGCACTTTTATAAACTTATAAACTTATAAACATCTGCCTGTCAGGTACAGTTGGTTGTAGCTCAGTATGTCCTAACCTGGGATGTCTACACCTCCATATGAGCTATGGAGCCGACAGAATCCCTTTAAGCAAAAAAAAAAAAAAAAAACACATATAAGGCAAAGGGTAAATCTAGAACTTGTGGAAGCAAAGGTTCAGATATGAAAGTGAGAGATTCATGTCAATGAGGGAAGGAGCCCAATATCTATCACTTTATTAAGACCCCTGCACAGGAGTAACGGCACTATTACTATAGGCTCAATGGAGTGGCGAATACTCACTGTGTGTAATGAAAGAAAACTCTGAGGAATTACCGATCCCCAGGTTATTCCTGGCAGAACAGATATACGTCTCTGAGGTCTCATTCCGCACAGTTATCTGTATCCCGCTCCCGGTTCGGGTCTTGGTTCTTCCTCCTTTATACCAGGTATATGCAGTCACTGGTGGATTGGCCTGACTAGTGCACAGCAGAGTGATGTCACCGCCATCTCTATGATCGTTCTCGACAACTAAAATTGTTACGTTCTTCGGGGTATCTGTAAGCAAAGGAACCGTTCATTAATCATTTTTTACTATTGCTTCATTTCTTATCCTCATTTTGATGGTTTTCTAATCTCTATTGTGTGTTAGTGGTATAGAACTATATTGTAGTATATTATACATGTATACAGTGTTTGTAATGTGTAGGATTTGGTGGTTGTTGTGTCACTGGGAATAGTTTTATCATTAGTAATAATTAATATACACAAGCTGGCTCCACCTTTGTATATACAGTATTATCCCTGCTGGGCTTGTTCAGTATTATCCCTGCTGGGCTTGTGCAGTATTATCCCTGCTGGGCTTGTGCAGTGTGATTCCTAGCTCTGGCTTGTGCAGTATTATCCCTGCTGGGCTTGTGCAGTTTTATCCCTAACTCTAGCTTGTGCATTATTATCCCTGCTTGGCTTGTGCAGTTTTATCCCTAGCTCTGGCTTGTGTAGTATTATCCCTGCTGGGCTTGTGCAGCATTATCCCTAGTTCTGGTTTGTGCAGTATTATCCCTAGCTGGGCTTGTGCAGTATTATCCCTAGCTGGGATTGTGCAGTATTATCCCTAGCTCTGGCTTGTGTAGTATTATGCCTGCTGGGCTTGTGCAGTTTTATCCCTAGCTCTGGCTTGTGTAGTATTATCCCTGCTGGGCTTGTGCAGTATTATCCCTAGCTCTGGCTTGTGCAGTATTATCCCTAGCTGTGCTTGTGCAGTATTATCCATGCTGGGCTTGTGCAGTATTATCCCTTGCTGTGCTTTTGCAGTATTATCCCTGCTGGGCTTGAGCAGTATTATCCCTAGCTCTGGCTTGTGCAGTATTATCCCTGCTGTGCTTGTGCAGTATAATCCCTGCTGTGCTTGTACAGTATTATCCCTGATGGGCTTGTGCAGTATTATCCCTAGCTGGGCTTGTGCAGTATTATCCCTAGCTCTGGCTTGTGCATTATTATCCCTAGCTGTGCTTGTGCAGTATTTTCCCTGCTGGGCTTGTGCAGTATTATCCCTAGCTCTGGCTTGTGCAGTATTATCCCTAGCTGTGCTTGTGCAGTATTATCCATGCTGGGCTTGTGCAGTATTATCCCTTGCTGTGCATTTGCAGTATTATCCCTGCTGGGCTTGAGCAGTATTATCCCTAGCTGTGATTGTGCAGTATTATCCCTGTTGGGCTTGTGCAGTATTATCCCTGCTGTGCTTGTGCAGTATTATCCCTAGCTCTGGCTTGTGCAGTATTATCCCTGCTGGGCTTGTGCAGTATTATCCCTAGCTGTGCTTGTGCAGTATTATTCCTGCTGGGCTTGTGCAGTATTATCCCTAGCTGTGTTTGTGCAGTATTATCCCTAGCTGGGCTTGTGCAGTATTATCCCGAGCTCTGGCTTGTGCAGTATTATCGCTAGCTGTGCTTGTGCAGTATTATCCCAGCTGGCTTATGCAATATTATTCTTGCTGGGCTTGTGTAGTATTATCCCTAGCTGTGCTTGTGTAGTATTATCCCTGCTGGGCTTGTGCAGTATTATCCACGCTGTGCTTGTGCAGTATAATCCCTGCTGTGCTTGTACAATATTATCCCTGCTGGGCTTGTGCAGTATTATCCCTGCTGGGCTTGTGCAGTATTATCCCTAGCTGTGCTTGTGCAGTATTATCCCTAGCTTTGCATGTGCAGTATAATCCCTGCTGGGCTTGTGCAGTATTATCCCTAGCTGGGCTTGTGTAGTATTATCCCGAGCTGTGCTTGTGCAGTATAATCCCTGCTGTGCTTGTACAGTATTATCCCTGCTGGGCTTGTGCAGTATTATCCCTGCTGGGCTTGTGCAGTATTATCCCTGCTGGGCTTGTGCAGTATTATCCCTGCTGGGCTTGTGCAGTATTGTCCCTGCTGGGCTTGTGCAGTATTATCCCTGCTGGGCTTGTGCAGTATTGTCCCTGCTGGGCTTGTGTAGTATTATCCCGAGCTGTGCTTGTGCAGTATTATCCCTGCTGGGCTTGTGTAGTATTATCCCTGCTGGGCTTGTGCAGTATTATCCCTGCTGGGCTTGTGTAGTATTACCCCTTCCTGGGCTTGTGCTTTCTATCTGGAGGGGATTTGTATACTGTCTTCTTGTGTTGCTATACTACATAGAGTATTTCCCTCCGGGGAAATACTTCCCTGTAAGGAAACCCCCAAAACCACCATATTAGGTGGCCCTATAAGTCAATGTAATGACAAGGGAAAACCAAGGCCAGGTAACCATCCACATAGGGCCACTTAATATGGTGGTTTCCTTACAGGAGCTGCCCCTTGGTTGGATCCTTCCTGGAGGGATATCTGGCTAGTCCTGTGTTTCAAGCCAAAAAGTGCCAGAGATTTGTAATTTAGTTCTAGTTAGTTCTTCACTTCCTGACATGGACCGCGGTGGCAGCAGAGAGCACTGTGTCAGACTGGAAAGAATACACCTCTTCCTACAGGACATACAGCAGCTGATAAGTATTGGAATGCTTAAGATGTTTTAATAAAAGTAAATTACAAATCTCTGGCCGTTTCTGATTGATTTGAAAGAAAAAAAAATAATCTTTTCTTCTTCTATAGTTTGTAGACCTATTTTTCTATTATTTTTTTTATCTTTTTTTGTATTTCCTTTGAACATCTTTAGGCCTTATTCACACAACCGGCAATCTACGAATGCGTTTTTCCGTATTGGAGTCAGATTAGTAGATTACAAGGACGCAAATCAATGTTGAAAAAATGACATGTCCTAGTGCGGACCTATACTTTTATTTTTACGGATCCTCATAGAAAGTAATGGGATCCGCTATATTTTTAACGGATTGTAACCTGTTTGGCATCCGTATTTACCTAAAAAACATGCGCATGAGTTATAATTGACATGCTGGGGGGGGGGGGGATTTACAGAAATACGGATGCACTGCGGACGCCCAATCCATAATCTTTAGCAGATTGTATGGCTGGATAGTGGGAGGAATCGACGGACTTTTTGAAATCTGAACACGTGCATACGGCCTTGGTCAACCAACTTCCCGCGGCATAGTGGTGTAGAGATGGTTGTCAATCTCGTAATGATGACTTTGTGAAATAATAAGAGACGTGATGTAAGAGTGTAGGCTACTTACATGTAACATCCAGGGTTACAGATCTCTTTGAGGTTTTTATGTTTGGAAAAGTAACGGTACATTCCAGTTGTGTTTTATCATCCTTATATGACGGGATATATGTAATTGTAGAATGTAGTCTCCATATTCCCCATTTCAGATCCTCATGTCTCGTGGTAGCCTCTAGGTCAGGTTTATTCCATGTAATGGACGGGGGGCTGGAGGGACAGGTGTGATTTATGGAGCAGGTGATACGGACCGGCTCATTCTCTATCATCTGCTCAGCTCCTTCCATCACTGGTGCAGGAGGAGAATCTGAAAGAAAGACGAGAGATGAAGTAACACTTGGATTGAGTTAATGGCAATCCCGATGTGCTCAGTTTCCCGCTGTGATTGAATGAGAGAGAGCGCATGCTTTAACTACGATCGCACACTATCGTTTTGTGGCCATCTTTTTGGAGTATAATTGTCATTTAAAACAACTTTGCAGAAAGGGATATAAGAAACACTAATATACTGGTAATAGAATGGACAGCTTGGTTCATACTGTGTTTTTGCATCGTTTTTTTTTTAAAAAAAGATGAAAAAATGGACGCAATTATGTGCAACCCATTCAGATCCGTTTTTCCATTGGCTTCCATTATAACTTTTTTCCCCTTTTTTTTGCGTACAAAAACATATGGTTGTCCACGCTTTTCTGTAAGTTAAAAGTACCGTATTTTCTGGCGTATAAGATGACTTTTTAACGCCGAAAAATCTTGTCAGAAGTCGGGGGTCGTCTTATATGCCGGGTATGGTCGCCCCATATGGTGGGGGGGGCTCAAAAATGCTTCTTCACCGTATGGGGTGACCAATTAAAAAATACAAACAGTTAACTCACCTGGGCCCGTTCCCGGCCTCTGCGCATTTTCTTCTCCCTTCCCATTCCCCGGCGCAGCCAGTGTTACGCCTGAAGCCCTCCTGAGGATCCGAGAGTCTAATCGGAGATGCTCGGCTGCTCGGGAGATCTTTGGGCGTCCCCGACGTAGTCAGTGTACGTCACATTGGCTGCGCCAGGAACAAGAGCGGAGAAGAAGACGCATGGAGGCCGGGAACGGGCCCAGGTGAGTTAACTGTTTGTTGTTTTATTAATCTAGCTGCAGTTAACCCCTGCCTGACCTCAACAGGAGTATATAAGGCAGACTCGTCTTCTACGCCCAGTCGCCTTATACGCCGGAAAATACGGTAATCACTTACATTTGAATATGTTAAACAGCATTGCAAAAACACAGTGTGAACCCAGCCCTACTGTAAGTTGACGTCAAAAATTATAATATTATGGGGGTAAAAAAAAAACAGAATATTTGCAAGTTTGGGTCAGATATGATATGTAAGTAATTGCGGTGGAGGACACTGAGCATAGCAATTATAGGATAGAGTAGAAATTGATGCCAGGATTTTATAAAATGGCCATTTACCTATGACGGAGACTTTACAGACTCTTTTACTATAGAGTTTATAGGCGTTTATCTCCTTATTGATCCCGGGGTAGATCTCCACTGCTTCTTGCACATCATTGATTCTCAGAGAACAGGAGTCCATTGGATTTCCCACCAGAAATGTTCTTCCTTTATACGTTTCTTCCACATCTGTTGGGGATCCACTATTAAACACCTTAGGATATGTTATGAGGGCATTTTTGTACCAGAACAAGGTAAAGTTTTGAGCGTTATCCGGATACTGGAGCTCACAGGGAATTTCCACACAAGAACCCTTTAAGACCTCTATAGTGTGAGGGAAGTTAAATCCCCATCCTTTGCATGATACATTATCAAAACAACCTGGGAGGAGAGAGAACAGGGAAATCATTATTTTATATGTAACTTTAAAGGGATTGTTCACCAAAACAGCTGATTTAAAAGAAAAACTACCCCTTTAAGGCTATGTTCACACACTGTTGTTTTGCATCGTTTTTTTTTTGGGGACAGCCATAATTTTGAAAGCAAAAGACGGACATCTATAAAGACAGCCACAAAATAAACATTGTGTGAACATAGCCTTATCCTGTAAGTAACCTATTACCGAAAATGCATTCCTAGAAAAGATATCTTTACATATTTAAGCCCCTGTATTTCCAGTAACAGTGTCTGGATCTAAACTGATGTGTTAATTGAAATTAAACACATTTCAAGTGTACAATCATTTCTGAAACTGTCCTATATGGAAGATATAGACTAATCCCTCATGTGTTTGCATTGTTCTGATGACCTGATGTCTTTGGTTACCACCCACTAAGATGGTCAGGCATGCTCAGTTAGGGTGGGTTCATACTGAGGAATTCTCATGATAATGTCAGCAGAATTCCGCTGTCTGTCCGCGCGCACGCCTTTCCACTGGCTCCATAGACACCATTCTATGGGCCGGCGTATTCCGCTATCCGCCAAAAGAAGTGCCGGGCGCGCCGACAGACAGCGGAATTCCGCGGACATTATCTCTGAGAATTCCTCACTATGAACCCACCCTTACACTGCAATGTCCAGGAAGTATTGGCAATTGGTCTTTACTAAGCCTGAAAGCAAGGGGGATTGTGAAAAAAAGTGTCTGCACTCTTGCACTGCAATGGCAGGGTCACAGTCCACTTTCTGGACGCTTGTCATCTTGGTGTCAAAAGTTGGTTAGCTGTTGGTAATGACTAAAGATGAACACCTCGGACCATCCAAGCATTTGGCATTCGATTATCAGCTGTTTCAGGGTGTTGCCCCTCATCAGTGTGGAGCAGGTATCTGGCTAGGTGGGAGCAATGCCTAGTAGAGCCATAAGAGAAACAGATCACTGATCTCAGGGAGACCAGCCAAACAATAACACTGTCGGCTGCTGGTTAAAGCTCAATGCAGTGAAATCGATGCCAGTGAAATCTGGTTAGTCCTCTGTTTTGAGACTCTTAAATAAGTCTCCACAGAATCTTTTTTTTTTTTTTTTGCATATTCCTGTTTCCCAGGGAGAAATGCACCTAGGATTTCACTGCATTGAACGCTTTAACCAGCAGCCGGCAGTGTTATCTTTGGCTGGTCTTCCTGAGATCAGTGATCTGTTTCTCTTATGGCTGTACTAGGCATTGCTCCCACCTAGCCAGAATCCTGCTCCACACTGATGAGGGGCAACACCCTGAAACAGCTGTCTGTGGATGGATACCTGGCCTTGGTTTTTCCCTTGTCATAACATTGACTAATAGGGCCACTTAATATGGTGGTTTTCCTACAGGAGCCACCCCTTGGCCGGGTCCTTCCCGGAGAGATATCTGACTAGTCCTGTGTTTTGAGACTCTTAAATGAGGCTCCACGGGCTCTTTTATTATGTATATTCATTATAGATTCCCTCAGTCTGTCACCCTCAGACCCTCAAACTGCTACTACTACACGCTCTAAATTCTATCATTTCCATCAAGGTCTAGTCTACTCCTATATCTACTATACACAGAGACTTTCAACTATTATCACTATACCTCCAAGCTGTGCCTGAAAAGTTCAGTAAAAAGTTCTTCAGTAAAAACTTTAACCGGTTAAGTTACTTGGACTCAGTGCTCATTGATATGCGACACTCTGCACAACATAAACACCTACAAAACAAGAGGTGCCATGTCAGTATATCCAGAGGTGGGCAACATATCACCCTTGGCCAAGTGTTCCAAACTAGACGTAACTTAATCTGAAGTGCAGATGTAACAAAATGACCATAGCAGCAGAGAGGAGTAAGGGTAAAAATGAGACCATTGTCTTTTGCTAGATGAAGGTATTAACAACATAATAGAATACAATACGTCTATATAAAAAAAAAAATAAAAAAAAAAAATGTACATTAGAATGTGAGCTCTCACCTACCCAGAGTCAAAAGCAGAAGAAAAGATCTTTTCAGGAAAAAGGAAATGTACTGGGTCATTATTGCAACATGAATTCCGTTTTCTCACGTTCCATTTAGAGAGATTATTTATTTTAGTTCTGGTAAAAAATAAAAATAATAAAAGCAAAATATAGAAATACATCCTACACATTGTATATTACTGAGAGAGAGAGAGAGAGAGAGAGAGAGAGAGAGAGAGAGAGCATCACTTGTTTGTTTGTTCAATGGGTTTTTCCGGGTACTTAAAGCTTATATTACTAAGCATACTCCAGACACATTTACTTCTATGTCCATTTTAACTCTGTCCAATACTTCTATTCTTCCCCTTTTTTATTTTTGAAGAAGAAATTCTGTGTCTATATGTACTAGTGAATCCTGTCTGGGTTACATTATAGACATACTGTATATGTTGTGCACTATACACATACAATATATACAGTAAATTATACATACAGTATATTATACATGCGGTGCCCCCAGGCTTTTCCTCCTCATTGTATAGGTTACCTGGACTTTTCTCTCTGATATATCTCTATGCAGTGCCGGTGTGTCCATACTCCCGCAAAGCGATTGGATCAGGGCACCTACTACTAATGATCACTATGATCATACTCACCTTTCCTCCATTGCCCAGCATGCATAGGTATCCCATGGCAGTGCCCCAACCCAGCTTCAAGCAACCTCTCCATACCTCCATCTATAGTCTCCAGCTCTAACCCATGGCTCTTATACAGCTTATACACTATACTCAGGCACTGAAGACCGTACACTAGAGAAGACACCAGACAGGACAGGTGTTGCACAGCACGCCCACAGCCGGGAGCATGCACACAAGCTAGAGTCAGATGACATGGGGCAATAACTGTTACATAAAGGCTCTATGTTACCCCTTACAATAGACAGCTGAAAGCTTAAGCAATAATACAATATACGCACAGCCTCGACCAGATAACTTTTATAAACAAAGAGTATCCAGTAGCTGTATATAGGATAATAACAGGTCACATACTCACAGGTCTTCTTATTGCTCCCCCGTTACTAGGACTGTGGATAATCTGCTATATTCCTGTAAATCACTCTGTTCTCTTTAGAGAAGTGGTCGGCTACAGGATATGTCTCTACTTTTTAATTTCCTTATTTACAAAAACTTTTCAACAAAACAAAAATTAAACCTTGGTGTAAGTAGCATTGCTATTAAAGTATCTGAAATGTCTGACCTTTCGGAGGGAGGAAACATACAGAGTATTTCATGTCTCTATGATGAAGAAATCATACGGGGGGATATGCGTCACTGTGGACTATAGCGGTGGAGCCCATAGACATGGGCAGTGGGAGGAGCTGGCTGCTGACCTTGTCCTCTTGGAGTCTTGACAGCATGGATGACCACTGGATAAGGCGACATTCACGCTGTTCCTGCCCTTCCATAGACCTCTATGTCATCTGGCTCTCAAAACAAGTCGTTGATGTAGAGTACTCCAAACCCATTGGCTTTAATCAACAGAACAGGGTCAATTGCCACGCTATTTGGTCCATTTTCCGTTCATAACTAGGAGTGGGATATTGCTGCAATAGATTCCCACATAAGATGTCACCACACTGTTATCTCATTCTAAACATGAGGGGAAATGGCAAGAAGTTGACCACAGTTTTCCGGCCAGTGTTTCCATACAGAAAATGTTCTCTGTTCGTTTTTATTTTTATTCATTTTGACAAACTCAACTGGATTGACGTGGAGCAACAGCCAAAAACAGTTCATGAGAACTTTGTTTCATCCAACTATTATCCGAATACACAACTTTACTGAAATAAACATTCTCAAAACCATCATCAGCAGTCAGAAGAATATTAAAAAGAATGTACTAGAAGCTAAGTGACCTACTGTACGTACCTCATACGGGAAAGTTTCCATTCTGAATACATAAAATCTCCATTGTCTATGGTCAGGCTATTAGATACAACTATATAACCTGATGCATTTGTGATGTCACATTTTTTGAGCCGCCTCCTAGTTTCTGCAAACTACACTAGCCTTTGCCCAACCACCAACCCACGCCGAAGCACTGGGGGCAGGCGTGTCACCCCCAGTGTGACAATCTCGCCCCCCCCCTCTGTGATGCGGTTTCATGCGGGGGTGTTAAGAGGTTATGCCATAACGCTTTTATCCTTTGGTCTATGGGGATGTGTGAGGTCATTTTTTTGAAACATGATCTGTACTTCCTATCGGTACCTTGTTTGCGTATATGAAATTTTTTGATCCCTTTTTATTACATTTTTCTGGATTTGATGTGACAAAAAAAATCTGCAAATTTGTCCTTATCCTGTTTACCGTGCGAGATCAGGAATGTGATAATTTAATAGTTTGGGTGATCACATACGCGGCGATATCAAATATGTTTATTTATTTTATTTTATATTTAGTTTTTGTTATTATTTTATTATTTATTTTATTATTTATTTTATTTATATTTATTTTATTATTTATTTTATTTATATTTATTTTTAGTTAGTAAATGGGAAAAGTGGGAGTGATTTTAACGTTTATTAGGGGAGGGGATTTTTTTAATAATAAAAACTTTTTTTTTCTCTTACCACACTATAACTTTTAGTCCCGGTTTGAGACTTTTTTTATTATTACTGCAGTGACCTCATAGAGATCACTGAAGTTTACTTAATTATTACTAAGGGATGCCCAGATCTATGGATTACCAAGCTGAGATCAGCATCAGTCTGACGGTAAGCCCTGAACCGATAAGAAGATGGAATCTCCCCTACACAATCCCCCAAGGATGGTTGTTTACAGCCATTTAAATACAGCTGTCAGCTGGTACCATTTGGTTTGGGACCCCACAATTAGTCCTCTACTGTTTTTTTGTTTTTTTAGGGGAGAAAATAGTTATAAAAAATTGGTACTGAATTAAATAAGTCCAGCGAAAATTTTTATAAAAGTATTGTATTGCCCCCAAAAGTTATACAAATCCCCAATATACACTTATTACTGGAAATGCTTATGTGCTTTTTTCCCTGCACTTACTACTGCATCAAGGCTTCACTTCCTGGATAACATGGTGATGTCACTTCCTGGATAACATGGTGATGTCACCTCTTGGATAACATGGTGATGTCACGACCCACCTCCCAGAGCTTTGCGGGCTGTGGCTGCTGGAGAGGATGATGGAAGAGGGACACTGAAGGACACAGGGCACTGGAGGGACACTGAGCATCCCTCTGCCATCATCCTCTCCAGCAGCCACAGCCCGCACAGCTCTGGGAGTTGGGTCGTGACATTACCATGTTATCCAGGAAGTGACATCACCATGTTATCCAGGAAGTGACATCACCATGTTATCCAGGAAGTGACATCACCATGTTATCCAGGAAATTACATCACCATGTTATCCAGGAAGTGACATCACAATGTTATCCAGCAAGTGACCTCACCATTTTATCCAGTAAGTGACATCACCATTTTATCCAGGAAGTGACATCACCATTTTTTATCCAGGAAGTGACATCACCATGTTATCCAGGAAGGGACATCACCATGTTATCCAGGAAGTGACATCACCATGTTATCCAGGAAGTGAAGCCTTGATGCAGGCCTTGTCCCGATCCACTACACTACCACAGGCAGGCCCTTAGCGCAAAAGGGGGTACATGTATGCCCTGCTGGGGCGCCGCACTGTAAAGCGAAACAAATTTATAAGGGCCAAAAGCCCAGATCACATCCAGTAAACCTACCACTAAGTAAAACTTAACTTTTAATAACTTTCAAATAGAAATAATAAGTATAAAGGTGTGCTCATTAAAATCACAGAGCTTCCATAACCTTCTACAGTGAATCAACCTATATCTGTATAGTCATAGTAACTGCAGACTACTGACTACCTCGTAGTATAATACTATCTAACTGGGCTATGAAAGCAATGAATTTAAAATCAACCGCACAGCCCCTCAACTAGTTTCACCCACACATGGGCTTCATCAGGAGGAGGGCTTATGTCCTCCTGATGAAGCCCATGTGTGCGTGAAACTAGTTGATTGCTAAAGGGTTGTCTTCTCTGTTGTTCGGTAACCAGTTGCCTTCTCTGATGTGTCACGTCTTGAATAGCTGTTGGCATGTCAGGTCAGAAATATCAGAGAACGACCCCCCTGCAGCTATTGCTGGAAGAACACAAGCTGGTGGGGGCAGCATTATGGTCTGGGGGAAGTTTTCTGGGCCACTCATCCATGTGCAGGTTCTCTTACCTGATTTGGGTGTGAATCCTTGTTGGTTATGTATACCCATACATACTGATTGTCTTCCCTTCGGTGGATGGGATCTTCAAGCAAGACAATGTGACATGAAACAGATAATTTAACACATACTCTGTGCATAGAGAATAAGTGTTTTAAGATGACCTACCCCTTCAACAAGAGAAATGAAATAATCTCTTTGACATTTATTTTTTATTTCCAGGAGGAATAAGAGAGGAACATCACATTACAAAATTTTAAGAAAACATGCAACAGGTATACTGCTTCATAAGGAGGTCTTTAAACCCAACACATGGCAAGCTTGCATCTCACTGGATGGTCTGGACTTATTATACATAATATATTCTATCATAATATATATTTATTTAGCAAGCTGTATATATGTTTCTGTCTATATGCTGCTATGTGTATATACAGTGATTGTGAAATTGTTAATAAAGCTTAGAGTGTTTTCCATACTATATACTGTTACTAATCTATTGTTCCTGGTAAGGAGGAGCCAGTTCACTTACTAAGAATCTAACCTAAAAAAGGGCAGCTGCCTATGATGACTTTCATTGATTGAGGGAATTGTTTTGTGACTAGTTAAGCCAAAGGTAACACCAATATATTGCACCCCCTCTTTTCTTATAATAGGGCCTTTTGGCAATGATCTGATCACCATGGGGGCACTTATCAATCTTGTGCAGATTTGCCCCTTCTCCCTGGTGTATCCTCCGCTCGCCAGTTGGGGGGGTTGGTGGTCTCCTACTGCACCTGATTTACTATGATTGAGACTTTACAGTTCAGGACAGATTCACTAAGAGGCCTGCGCCTCTTAGTTCGGTGGGGGAATTCAGGGCAGGAGCTAATGTAAGACCAGTCACTATGAGTAAGTCCAACAGTTTAAGCTATAATTTAGTTATGGTTATTGCAGTCATTTCTCAGGCAGTGGCCACTACTGGAAACAGGTGGTATTACACAGCGTCTATTTAAATTCATCAATTTGCCATAACTGGAAATTCCTTTAAAGTGTATCTAAACTTTGTCATAGTGATACGATGTGCCCCTTCATTTAGGGTTGGCTCGCCATACAAGTAGTAAAGCAATTCAAAGATGTATTCTGTAAATCTGTCCACCACTTGGTGAGCTTTGTGTGGAGAGACGAGCAGAAACCAAGCCTCAAGCTTGTGCCCCTTCATTATAGCAGTAGGCTGAGGGATCAGCACTTGGAACCAATTGATCAAATCCTTTGACACTCATACTTTAAACATTGAGAAGGAAGAAAAAGAAATCAAAGTTTTGGAACATTTTCATAGTCAGGTGGTTCATTTTCATTTCCCCTCCTATCGACCTGCAAATAAAAGAAGAAATAAAAATGACATATATTAAACCTGGAAGAGATGATAAAATATAACCAAGAAAAGCAATGTAATTTAAATATGATATCTAATGTTTACAACTACATGTAAATAGGAACTGGATTGTACTTAGACTATGTGACATTTTTTTGCTCAGTATTTTGGTCAGTATTGTAGTGTCCCACTACGTGTTTTCTTCTTTTCTTACACCTTGGGAAAAGGGTATCTTTCTAGTGTCACAGGTTATGGCAGGAGGCCGCTGTACCTTACTCCAACCACTAGATGTCACACTCTCACAGCAAAGCTGCAGCTACACACAGTTTTCCCTCCATAGTTGGTTGGTTGGCGCCTGGCTACATGCCAGACAGCACATGTATATAGTTTGTTATTAGACCAGATGTCCAGGGAAGCATTAGACAAGGGGAGTCTCACCCCTTGCCTACGCCATGGATTTACTTAAGAGGTATTCTCCCCAGGTGCTAAAAAAAATGAAACGTTCCCAAACCTAGCTGTTCTTACTCGCCAAGTCTTCCTGAGTGTTTTGAGCCGTCTTCCATCTTTCTAGCTGCCACCTTTCCTGAGTTAAAAGTTTTTTTTAAAGTCAGTCCTCCTCCACCAAGCCAATCCAGTCAGCGCATCTCCAACCCCCCAGACAGGCATTCACATAAGGAAACCTGGCCTGGGACATCATCTATAGAGCACACAATCCTTTTATTTTGCAAGAAAAAAATTCTTCGAGAATTTTTTTTGTGTCCACTCAAATCCTGCAGAATAAACAGACACCAGCTGGAAACCTGACGGACCCCACTGAGGGCAATGGCAATTATATTACAAGAATCAGGCTCCTCTTAGATCTGCCCCATACACTGTCCTGATAAGTATCAGTTAATTCCATCAGAGAATCATTTTTATTTTTCTAACTCTTAGGTTTTGTTCACAGAAACCTTTGGTTTTGAACACATTGGGGGAGGTTTATCAAAGGGTGTAAAATTTAGATTGGTGCAAACTGCCCACAGCAACCAATCACAGCTCAGCTTTCCTTTCCCCAGAGCTGGAAGCTGAGCCGTGATTGGTTGCTGTGGGTAGTTTGCACCAGTCTAAATTTAGACCCTTTGATAAATCTCCCCCATTTTGTTACATATAATGGAGTCACATTACCACATTTAATGTACTGTAATCCTCTGAAACCGCTCTCACTTCCAATGCTGTGTATATGTTGTCTACAATTTCTGCCGTCTGTAAAAATAAATCACAGAAAATAAATAACAATACATTAATACTCAGTTTGTGGGATTCTCCTTGTAAAGATACAACGAGAAGATCATCTTTAAAGGAGTTTTCCAATTTAAAAATACCTGTCCCCTATCAACAGGATAAGGGACAAGTATGAGGTTGCGGGGGGTCTGATCTCCGGGCCTCCCCAGAGATACGAGTACTGGGGACAAGTATTTTTCATTTAGAAAAACCCTTTAAGGGCCCTATTACACTAACAGACATCAGACGCCAGGGTACGTGCAGTGGCGGTCTTTGGCACCAAGCACCCCAAGCGATCGCTTGGGGCCCCCAACATCCAGGGGGGCCCCCACACCCCGCTCTTGTGCTCAAGACCGCTGGACAGGGCCGCTGCCCCGCTCACTGCTGCCATCTGAACTGTAACTATGAGCACTCGTAATGAGCGCTCATAGTTACATGCAGCAGCACTGACAGGGCGGGAGACATTGGCCCCCTTCCTGTCAGACACTCTTGTGGCCGCAGGAAGGGTTTTCCCTGCGGTCACAAGTGGCAGCTTTGTCCTTGTGGTGCCGGCGCTCCAGTGATATCAGTGGAGCATCGGCGCCAGGACAAGGGGAGTGCGGTCTCTTGTGATCGCAGGGAAAACCCTTCCTGCGGCCACAAGAGTGAAGAGAAGAGGAGACGCCCGGACCCAGGTGAGTATAAGTGTTTGTTTTATTGTGTTATATACTATATGGGAGGGGGAGCACACAGGGGGTCTGTTTAACTGGGGGAGCGCACATCGGGGGTCTATATAAATGGGGGGGTGCACACAGGGGGGCTATATAACAGGGGGAGCACACAGGGGGGCTATAGGCTACTGGGGCTTCACAGAGGGGTATATATACTCCTGGGGGCAGCACACAGGGGGTCTATATACTACTTGGGGCAGCAGAATGGGGTCTATATACAACTTGGAGAGCACACAGGAGGTCTATATCCAAGTGGGGGAGCACACAGGGGGGCTATATACTACTGGGGGAGCACACAGGGGTCTATATACTACTGGTGGGGCACACAGGGGGTCTATATACTACTGGGGGAACATACAGTGGGTCTATATACTACTTGTGAGGCACACAGGTGTTCTATATATAACTGGGGGAGCACACAGGGGTCTTTATACTACTGGGGCAGCACACAAGGGGTCTATATAATACTGGTGGGGCACACAGGGGGTCTATATACTACTGGGGGAACCACACAGGGGGTTTATATACTACTGGAGGAGCACACAGGGGTCTATATCCAAGTGGGGGAGCACACAGGAGGTCTATATCCAAGTGTGGGAGCTCACAGGGGGGGCTATATACTAGTGAGGGAGCACACAGGGGGTATATACAACAGGGGGCAGCACACAGTGGGTATATACGACTGGGGGCAGCACACAGGAGGTCTATATCCAAGTGGGGGAGCACACAGGGGGGCTAAATACCCCTGAGGGAGCACACAGGGGGCCTGTATACTAGTGGGGGAGCACAAAGAGGGTCTATATACAACTGGGGCAGCACACAGGAGGGCTATATACTTCTGGGGGAGCACACAGGGGGGGGCTATATATAACTGGGGAAACACACAGGGGGGGGGGCTATATATAACTGGGGGAACACACAGGGGTCTATATACTACTGGGGGAAGCAAACAAGGGGTATATACTACTGGGGGCAGGACACAAGGGGTATATACTATTGGGGGCAGCACACAAGGAGTATATATTACTGGCAGTAACGCACAAGGGGTATATACTACTGGGGGCAAAACACAGCGGTCTATTGTTTTGGAACGCGTGTCGAGGGGGGGGCCCCAGACATAACTTCGCTTGGGGCCCCAGAAATGCCAAGACCGCCCCTGGGTACTACAGAATCCACGCGGAAATTTCAAGCACATTCGGCCTCTCAGCCTCCGCTTGAAGTTCTGCCAGTCCCATGGACTCAATGATATTCGCCGGCAAATTCCGCCGTCCACCCAAAGAATTGACATGTCTCTGCGCAGATTCCGTAGTGTACACATACCCTAAAGGGAACTATTGTCCATCATTGGCAAAAGCCAAGAAATGCTTAGAGGAAAGATATACTTTGTATTGAAATGATATTTAAATCCAGCACCTACCTCATTGCTTACTGGGGGGTGACGTAGCCTCTTCCTGCAAAATAAGAAAAACATACAAACCTTATACAATAGATGTTTGCTGGAGCAACGCACACGCTAAAGAAAGACAAAAAACTGACAAATCTATTTATTGTTAAGGAACAAGAGATCAGATTACAAGAACTATTAACCCCTTGCCTCCCCAAACTTTTTTTTTAGCATCAATGACCAGGTGCTGCTTTTCTTTTTTGCATTTTCCTTTTTACCTCCTCGCCTTCTAAGAGCCATTGCACTTAAATTTTTCCACCTTCAGGGCATTATTTTTTGCTCCACCATCTCTAATTTTTATACGTATTATATTTGTGTAGATGGGAATTTTTAATCACTATTTATTTATTTTCTTTTCAAATCTTTTATTTGTTGAAAGCAGAATGGAGTCTATAGGACCGGCAGATGTTTAAGCAGGAGTGGGGGGGGGGGGGGGGAAGCGCACGTAATCCGCTGGATCTTATCAGCGCGAATCCTGTAGTGAGCAAGGACCCTAAAATGGTAAAAGGGTTGATTTAAACTTTTATTAAGGCAGGGGTTTTGTCATATTTTTGAAAACATTTTTTTTTTACGTTTTTACGTTCACACTGCGTATGATTCCGTCCGTAGTGCGAACCGTGAATATACGTACGTAGTTTTGAGGTTGATGCGTTCGCTTGAAAGTATATGATATACGCCCGCACAATGCACACTACGTATGAGCTTACAGCCGGATCGTATACGGCGCCGTGAAAAATGAACAAGACCATTGTTTGAGGACGGAAATGTTGAAACTCACGGCCGTGGATTTCCATGCGGTCCCGTACGGAGTACTTATTTCAGCCAAATTGAACTTGATTTTTTGATCCAAAAGGTTCTGTGAGTTTTATTGGGCTGGGCGAAGATTTCCAAGTAAATGACCTGTTTCAGATCGCTACGAAACAAGCTAGGGAAGCATAACTGTACTATTCGCGGTTTGTACGCATCCGGCTGAATGTCGTTTGTTCGCGGACGGACTCATACGCAGTGTGAACATAGCCTTAAAGTGTAAATATCAGCAAATATTTGATTGCATATACTGATCAATGCGATGCCATTGCACAGCATTGGTAGGAATTATCGTCAATCTTCTTATAAAGTCTGCCTAAAGCAGACTGTTCGGGAAGATAGCCAAACTGACTGCACAGAGTTAAGTATGAGACCTCTCCAGTCAGGGGAAATGATTGGAATAAAAGCGCAGCTCCTGTCCCTGACACTTAAACACCACAATCACAGCATTTAAGGGGTTAAATGGTGACAATATGATCCCTACTGTCCATCATTATATAAGAAGTCCTATGAAAGTAAAAAGTAGGCAGGCAGGGAGTGCAGGAAGCTAATAAACAAAGTATACTTACCCTCCCCTCTGCCCCCGTAGCTCTTCTCCGAGGTCTCTCTGACGGTTGATGGCTGTCATGTTCAGCTGGAATCCAGATGCCCAGCTGATTGATTGTCCACTAAGCCAGTCAGTGACTTTTGCAGTGTCCCACCCCAGTCCCACCTCTGGAATTGAAGGGGGCATACACACTTACTTGGTTCCATATTTACCTCCATATAAATAGTACTTCCATATAATTGCCTACCCCCATCCTAAATCTGTGCTGGAGCCTCTGCATGCTAACCTTTACCTTGTCATCTTAGTTCTCCTGCCTGTGGTTCTAGCCAATGACTTGTGCTGTGTTTCTGCCTACGTGTCTCCAGCTGTACTTCGTCCGCCTCCGTTAGCAAGCCAAGCCAAGTGTAGCCATCAGCTGTGGCAGGATCTGGTAAAGACCAGCGGCCCCTTAGATGCTGCTCTCTGGTGCGGCTTACGCCATCACTAGCGGTGGTACAGTGGATCCATAACTCCAGTCGTTACACCTGCCTTCCTATTTTTTTTTATTATTATTATTTCATGGGTTTGGGACACATCTGTTTGGGTTAGAGCTTAGTTTCTACATTATGACAAAAAGACATCTGGTTATCTATTACCCAATAGTCTTATTTTTATAGTGATTAAAATTTACATTGAAATCTCATAACATTTTATTGGCAATTCTAACTTTGAGCACTCAATTGCTCTAGTAGAGATTATATAGGTCATTGATGCAGTTCCAGCTAGTGTCAAGAGAATCACTTTGATCTATGTCACTATAACTTAGGGTCACTCTCCAACACAATGAGACCCCATTGTGGATCTGTTGGCTGTCATGAAGCAAATGGTTTAGGAGTACACAATGCCAAGCAGGGGCTTTGTCATTTCTGTTTTGGTTCCTGCCATCTATTAAACAGGCTAAAGCTCAATAACAAAAGTTGAAACTACAATGTGTCCAGAAAACCACAACGAGTGTCCTGATGGGTCCATTCCTATCTATCCCTAAATTTAGTTAAAGGAGAAGTCTGGCAAATTATAAAATCCTGCAGCCAGCAGGGGGAAATTAATTACTATGTCCACGGTGAGCGTCGAGACCAACCGCAGGACCCCCACCAAGTTGTGGTGACCTCACGACTTGGGGAAAAAAGCCTGTCCTAGCTGATAGACTGGCCGCTCAGCCAATCAGTGAGTGGAACGGCATCCCCACCAGTCACTGACTGGCTGAGCAGCCAGTCCATCAGCCTGGTCATGAGGTGTCAGCTCTTGGGGATCTTGGAGCCAGACGGTGGTCCTGAGGCCAGTCACGCCATGGCATGTACAGGCAGAGGTAAGTATCTACTCGTTATCAAATTCCCCCCTGCTCCTTCTGGCTGTAGGATTTTCAAAATCCCCGAACTTCTCCTTTAAATAAATAAATTCAATACAATATTGTATAACCACTAGGTGGCGACAAATAGACGGATATGCCTTTTTTTAAAATCTCCTGACAGTGTTGAGAACTTACAGTATGTTGTTGTTGTAGTTTGTTTGTTAGGCTAGTCATCTTGTGACATACCGTTCTTTTTGGAGTGTATTGAGCCTTGAGGAAAGGTAAGGAAGGATGCTTCTCTTTAAGGGTGCGTTTACACGTAACGGATCTGCAGCGGATTTCTCGCTGCAAATTCCGCTGTGAGTATGTCCGCAGCCCGCCCAATTAACCCCCCGGCCGCCGGGGCTATACTTAACCTTCTCCCCGCTTCGGCTTGCTTCGGGGCTCTTCACGTCCTGCTCAGCCAACAAGTGCTCTGCGGCGGGGCAGCACACTGATTGGCCGAGCGGGACGTGCCGGGAGCCCCGAAGAAGCCGGTGCGTGGAGAAGGTGATGTATACCCTCCAGCGGCCGGGGGTTAACGGGGTGGGCTGCTGACAAACTCGCAGCGGAATGTTCACCTCTTGCTAGTTTTTCTGCTCACAGTGTACAGGGCAGGGATGCGCAGCGGATCCATTACGTGTGAACATAGCCTAAAGGGGTTTCTCAAGAAGATAAATAGGTCGAAGCATTATGTAAAAAAACCAAAACGCAATTTAAATGTGCAAGCATTTCTAAAAATATCCTGTATGGGGCATACATAGACTCACTAATCCCCTGTGGGCCTGCGGTATTTTTCACTGTCGCCCTTGGTTGTGACCGTCTTAGCACAGAACATGTGCACATCCCCCACAGACTCCTGGTCGGCCAGAAACTATTAGGCCTGGATGTAGGTGATATTACATAAGGAACAGCACATTGTACTCCTTTATGTATATGCATGTCGTTTCTATCAGATTTTTCCTTCCTTGCTTTGTGGGACATCTTTATGGTTCTATGACATTACATATATTAGGCATCAAAATAATTTACCTTCTAAGGAAGACAAACAGTATTAGCAAAAATGTCATTATAATAATAGTCAGAATGATGACGACAAGCCATATTTGTGATTCAGCTAAAAGAGGAGAGATAAAACCATGTTAGTAGTAATAGACATGTATGATAGGGGAGCATATGCAACAATGACTGCGGGGGGCAAGGAACTAAGGCCCACTGTATATAGCCATATTGGTTTTGCAAGGATGGAACACAAGGGGAAAATTTAGGAGCACTGGCATACTCATACACCTGTTTTAAATTAGGCCCCGCCTCAAATCACCCCACTGGATTCACTAATGGTGCATTTACACGGAACGATTATCGTTATAATTTTCACAATAATGATCGCATTTGAGCGATAATCGGCTCATGTAAACACAGCGAACGATCAAGCGACGAGCGAGAAATCGTTCATTGTGATCTTCTCAAATCGTGGTTGGTCGTTCGCTAAAAATTTGCAGTTCGCTTCGTGTAAACAGTCTTTCAAAGATTCACCCTATGTGTGAGATGGGCGTAAGCGATCTTAAAAACTATCGCAATAACGATCGCAATAACGATTTTTCTAACAAATTTTCTAACGATTTATTCCTCTAAACGCTGATCGTTATAAAAAAAATTGTTGCTTCAAAATCGTTAAACGATTGATTGGGCGAATTATCGCTTTGTGTAAATTGACCATTAGAGGTCTGACCTAAAAATTTACACCTAAGTCTTAAATTTCTGTTATGATTTACGCCTCGTCCCCTGTAGAACCAGACAAAGCTCTCAGTAGCACTCAGATAGCCACGGGGGCCCAAACTGGCTTCACCCTGGACGCAGATTCCACCCGGGTCGTAGATCCCACTCAACCCAAATACGTCTGATACAAAGAAACGGATGGCAGCATCCAATAAAACTTGATCTTTTTATTCCTCCATAGACAATGTAGTAGTGACGTTTCGACTCTTACGAGTCTTTTTCAAACGCCTCGTCCCCATCTGGACTTTGGAGATCACAGTTATGTGTATTGGCCAATAGAATATAAAGGGCCCTAAACTATCCACAATTGCTGATAGTATACAGACCACTTTCTATGGCTGTGTGCAAGGTATAGATATACATATACATTGGATAGTCTATTCTGTATTACTATAAATAAAAGCTTCAGGCAATAGTGGTAGACTGTACCTAGAGCAGGGGCTGATGGGGCAGAGCATGGCAATTATAGCATCTATGTTTAAAGGAGAAGTCCGGCGAGAATTTTTATTGAAGTATTGTATGGCCCCCCAAAAGTCATGTCATCACCATGTTATCTAAGAAGTGACATCACCATGTTATCCAGGAAGTGACATCACCATGTTATCCAGGAAGTGACATCACCATGTTATCCAGGAAGTGACATCGCCATGTTATCCAGGAAGTGACATTCCCATGTTATCCAGGAAGTGACATCACCATATTATCCAGGAAGTGACATCACCATGTTATCCAGGAAGTGACATCACCATGTTATCCAGGAAGTGACATCACCATGTTATCCAGGAAGTGACCTTCCCATATTATCCAGGAAGTGACATCACCATGTTATCCAGGAAGTGACATCACCATGTTATCCAGGTAGTGAAGCCTTGACGCAGTAGTAAGTGCAGGGAAAAAAGCCCTTTATAAGCATTTCCCGTAATAAGTGTATATTGGTGATTTGTATAACTTTTGGGGGCAATACAATACTTTACTAAAAGTAACTGTTATGTTTTACCAAGATAAAGGTCCAATATCAGCATTTTATTTATAGGTGCAAAGTTTTGTGCTCAATTCCAGAACTAATACTTATAGTGGTGGCAACTAAAATTGCTTGATTCAGAGTTTCAAATCTCCTGCACAGACATAGGATCCCATGATAAAATTCTGCCTTTCTGCAGCTGCCACTAGGGGGAGCTATTTAGCAGCTGCACATTTTTTATACAAGAAAACCAGAGCCACCTTTTTACAGAACCTAAACATAAGGAAATAACTGATAATCCTCCTCAAATGAGAACGAGCTGCTTGGCCGGCTGTTTCTCAGAGTCAGTGCACAGAGGGGTTGGGAAACCCGTGAAAATAAATTTTCTATTACAGGGTCATATGTAGGCACAGTTTTGGGGTCTAGACACTGATCCAGGTTTCTAATATATGATCCCTTGCAAGCAGTTTTCCAGGATAGACTACTTTTTGCATAGGCAATCAATGTTTTATGCTAATGTAGGTGTCCGATCACAACAATGAGGCTCTCATGATAACACATGATAACACTCATGATAGCATGCTCTTCCATCTTCACACAGTCATGTGCACTCTTCCATAAGGTTTGTGGTGCCTAGCAGCCCTATCCTAAAAATAAGCCTCAATGTAGGTGATCTGGAGAGCCATGTTTTTTAATTTTATTAGCGTTGACATAATGTTGCAATAATAGACAAGTGGTCCCTTACCTTTAACACGCACAATTTGGAAAGATGTCCGACCCGAAAAATTAGCTGTGCAATTAAGGGAAAAATTATTATCCTTGGCAGTAAGCACATACAGGATCTCAGATCGCCTTTCCCAGTAGCCTTCACCCAGGTCTACATCAGTCCCTGTTTCATTGCTGGGAATATTCCATGTTAATGATGGGGGATCTGAGGGACAAGTATGATTTACAGCACAAGTGATAGTGACGGCCTCAGACTCCTTTAGATTTTCAGCACCAGTTATTACTGGTTTAGGTGGAACTTCTGAGAAGAAAGAGAAAGATGAACTATTTAGGTGTATAAAATTGACTTATTCCAAGTGTAAAAAGACATGTCAAAAGTTTTGATCCATCCTGACCGATTGTGAGAAGGAACCGGGAGAAGCCTCCTCCATTCCTCCCCCAGCTCTGTGTCACATGGCAAGACAGACCGCACAATGGAAGTCTATAGGTCACGTCTTTTTCACTGACAAAGTTTGCTATGTATCTAGTTCTCCATTGTTTCATTCCTACTTGCCTCAATTTGTCCTAGGTGACAGCAAGAAACTGGGCGACAGCCCCTGCACTGGCTAGGTGGAGCACAAAACAAGATAAGACAAACAAAAACAATAAAGAATACTCGACAGTCCAGTAAGCGCAGTACACAACACGTCACAAAACTCGGGCAGCGCAGCGCAGTACACAACACGATCCAATTAGTAAGGTCAATAAACAGGCAATATGGTCAGCAAACAGGGGTGGTCAGAAATACAGGCAAAAGGGTCAGAATAAACAGAGAATAATGCTACATTAACACATTCCGTGTTCCTCACAAAGCACGGACGTGGAATGCCTGTAATGGACTCTGTGATACGATGCTGGGAGCGGGGGAACTGTACAGATATGCGCCATACTGTAATGAATCAGCCGTGCGGCTCTGTCATTACAGTGCGGTGCATATCTATACAGTTCCCCCGCTCCCAGCATCTAATTACAGATGCTGCCCGGGCAGGGGGAGAAACCGTTACATGCATTCCATGTCCGTGTTCCGTCCGGAACACGGAACGTGTGAATTCAGCCTAACAGAGGCAGAAGAAGGCAGAGACAAGCTCAATAACCGGCACTAGAATGAGATCCAGCCAAACACTTATAGGGGACAAGGAGACAGTCCCAGTCTCTATTGGACAAGGCTCCTGGTTTCAAACAAAATCATCTGTGTCCAGAACTGACAGCAGTGTAACTCCTTCATAGCCAGAGCACACAGCAAACGGGTGGGGCTGAACATCCTGATAGAAACAGGCCAGTGTTCAAGTTACTGCACAAAACATACAAAAACACTGAATATCAGCGTCATCTCGGCCGCACAGCACGAGCCGAGGGGCGCACAGAGTTAAGCACAGGCACATTCATGACATAAGTATCAGATGTTATTGCACTCCTCCATTTTTCATGTTGCATTGGTCAGTTTTGGGATTGCTGACACTCTAGCATGCATCCACATTTCTACTTGCCAAATCCTTGACCTAGTTTCATGGTGCTCTTGGACCCAAACCTTTTGTGATGTCTCTCTGACATATGACATTTTATTACTTACAGGTACACTTTAACTATACTTCCCAACCAATCCGGTTGCAGTGGGATATTCCAGATTTTGCGGTGATGTCATGTCATCCCGGTATGTCCCCCATTTGTCCTGCTACCCCGCACCGGCACTGGGTGATGCAAGCAGCCTTTCTATTTGTGAGCACTCCTGACGGGCGCTCACAGTTAAATGCGGCACTGGCAGAGCGGGAGCCAGCCATTCTGCCTCCAGACACAAGAGGCCACTTTCTCCCCTAGAGGGATGTCTTTACATTCATGCCAATTTTTCATGAAATTATTTAGTTACCAGTGTCTTATCCCAAGTTCTGACTCTCAGCATGAAATAAATCAAACATCTTTTTAAACATCAGTCCACCTACCTAAGATAGTGACGGTACAGTACTTCTTTTCGTTGGTGAAGGCATTCGTACTTCTGTTTAACCCAGGATAGTATTCTCCACCTTTAGGTGTTCTTTTTAATATTATTGTGCATATGTTTTTCAGGCTCTTAATAGGTTTTTGAAAAGTATAACGCACTATGTCTTCCGGAGTGTCTCTTTTAAACATATATAATTTGGCATCATTGGCTTCGCTTGGATGGGTGAACTTGCAGGGGATCGTCACACAGGAATTTCCTACACCTGTGATGTTTCTAGGGAATGTAAAGCTCCAGCCTTTGCAAGATGATCTGTTTATGCAGCCTACCGGGGAGAACACAGTCACATGTTACTATATAACCTTGTAGGCAGGGCCGCTTCTGCCATGAGGCAGAATGAGTATTAGTCAAGTTCAACTTAGATAAAATGACAGCAGCAGTCGCTGCCTCACCACACATCTTGCTGCCCATGCTCCCCGGCATCCCTACATACCGCCGGGTTCCCTGTCGGAAGTCACCTTCCAGCCTTGTCCCTGGTTGGCTGTGTGCGTGCCACAGCCGTCCGGCGTGGCGCTATGCAGCTCTGGTCACCAGGGAGCTGGAGTGTTGACATGCGCTGTGGTAAGTTCCCGGGGGTGCGGGCTGGGGGTGGTTGTCTGCGGCGCAGGGCGGGGGGCGGCTGTAGCCCAGGTTTGTTTCAGGCGACAAAATGCCTGGGAATGGCCCTGCTTGTAGGGTTCACTAGTTTGGGAAGGTAAAGATTTATACACATGTCTTATAGACCATGATAGTATCAGTATACGCATATAGTCAAATACGGTGCCTTCTAAATTACTTAAGCAACAACTACCAACAAATACCATCTGGTAAATGGAGTAAATAGTTTGGGGTGAACCAGTTCTTATATAAACAATGATGTATGGGATCAGTGCTGCACACCTCTGCCTTAAATTGTAAAGCCGGTGCTCAGTGGTAACTGGGTTCTTCAACCATAAGTCTTGTATAGGAGAAAACCACGGCACTCGATGTTGCAAGAATAAGTGAGGGTTTTTATTTAGCAAATAGATACAAGGTATTTTACTCCGACCGTACATAAGAAATGCAAGAGATGAGACCAATAACGTATGGTGCGACGTTTCGGTCCGCTATGGACCTTCCTCAGGCAATGGGGTCTCTCATGTGCTGTTTGCTGCAAACAGCACATGAGAGACCCCATTGCCTGAGGAAGGTCCATAGCGGACCGAAACGTCGCACCATACGTTATTGGTCTCATCTCTTGCATTTCTTATGTACGGTCGGAGTAAAATACCTTGTATCTATTTGCTAAATAAAAACCCTCACTTATTCTTGCAACATCGAGTGCCGTGATTTTCTCCTATACAAGACTTATATAAACAATGGACTTAGGGTCTATTGTCTCTGGCACCCAGCAATTTAGCTTTTTATCCTAAAGAGCTGCTTTCCAAGACTTTTCTAGATAGATAATATGACACTTGAGAAGTCTGGCAAAAATTTGTATTAACCCCTTAAAGACAGGGCCAATTTGCATTTTTGCGCTTTCTTGTGCCTAAAAGGCCATAGCACTTGCATTTTTTCACCTACAGAGCGCCACTAATTGTACTTTGCAATGACAGACTGAATTTTTGCCTAAAATATGCTAAAAATAAAACACATTTTTTTTTTTCTGGGGGGGGGGGGGGGGCAGTGTGTGCTACATACGCTGGAGTAAGCAGCGTCTGTAACACACAATGCCTGTGCTGGAAGGCTAAAAGAAGAGAATGCACATCAGGAGAGCAGCTGCAATGGTGAAGAACATGGAAGGTGAGTTTGTCTGTGTGTTTATATATATATATATATATATATATATATATATATATATATATCTTTATTTACTTTAGAAGAGCTTGGCCATGTACTACACAGTAAGGGAACTAAACAGGTGGTACAACTCATGTTAAGCCTGGCTACATCTGTAGGAGGCATCTACTATTGGGGCTACACAAGGGGTTATCTACTATAGGGAGACTGCAGAGGAAGCCATCTACTATAGGGAGACATACATAGGGGGCCATCTACTATATAAGGCACGTACAGAGGGGCATAGCAATATATGGAGCATAAATGGGGCCTAAAATGATATAGGGATATGGAGGGCACAGAGGGGCCAATGCAGATGTGGAGTTTGTGAAAAGATGAGTATGTTGCAAGAGTAAGGAGTCTAAAATGTCTTACAAATTCTGGAGAAACAAGTTGTGGCTGGGAGAAGTCCCCCAGGCTGAATGGAGAAGAAAAGGAAAATTGCGCAACTCTAATTGGAGTGAGACCCTCATTGACTCAGAGATGATGCCCCCCTTTGATTCACTCAAAGAAGACACTCCCTGTGAGTCACTAGATCTAACTGCACTTTGATAACTTATATGGTGTGCATATCCTGTGTAGAGCTGGGGTTTACCATCTACAGTATATGTTAAAAGCTGCGATCCCACCAGCAGAATAGTGAGTGCAGCTCTGGAGTATAATACGGGATGTAATTCAAGATCAGTAATGTAATGTATGTACACAGTGACCCCACCAGCAGAATAGTAAGTGCAGCTCTGGGGTATAATACAGGATGTAACTCAGGATCAGTAATGTAATGTATGTACACAGTGACCCCACCAGCAGAATAGTGAGTGCAGCTCTGGAGTATAAAACATGTAATACAGTACATTTACAAAGTAATTCATAGTGAGTATTTGACATCATGTTTGGTTATATGATAGACAACATTGTAGAAAGGAAATCATATAATTGCCATTTGAATTATATTTATGTTACCTTGAAGAAGAAGAAGCCAAAATGTCAATTTCACACAATCAAAATGTAACTTCATTTTTCTTGGCAAAATTTTGGTTTAGTATTTTAATTCTGTTTTCTATAAGAAAAAAATAAAATAAAATGACAAAAAAAGATGAAAGATGGCTGCTTCTAAATATTTATAGGCTTGATGTGTTTTTTCCCTCTATAGGAGAGCTGTGGGGGTCATATAACATTCTGTGGTTCATGTTGAGTTCTAGTTATTAAATTCAGCTTATATATAAGTAGCGCAACACAGTTGACCAATTTTCTACAGATGTGTCCTTTTTTAATGTCTAATCAAGATCAACCACTGGATTTAATGTAAAATATAAAAAGCAATGCCCTTCCCCCACCTTTGCAGTATGCCTGGTCCACCATTATAATATTTATTTTCTTATTATCTTAGGATAGATATACAGTATGCTTATCACAGGCAAGTTTACATTCTGTTATTATAGATTTACCAACCACATCTGCTTGAAGTTTGTAAAAAGCACTGTTACATACTCTAGCTAGTACGGTTGAAAAAAGACACATGTCCATCAAGTTCAACCAAGGAGGAGATGGATACAGGGAAGGGGGACGGATGATGATATGTTCTTTACATATACATTTATGTTATTTTGGTCTAAGAACTTGTCTAGGCCGGTTTTGAAGCCCTCTTCTGTTTTTGCTGTGACCAGATCCTGGGTTAGACTATTCCCACAGATCAGTGTTCCCATGGTAAAGAAGGCTTGTCGCCTTCGGAGATTGAACCTTTTTTTCTCCAGGCGGAGGCAGTGCCCCCTTGTCTCTCCGGGCGGAGGCAGTGCCCCCTTGTCTCTCCAGTCAGAGGCAGTGCCCCCTTGTCTCTCCAGGCGGAGGCAGTGCCCCCTTGTCTCTCCAGGCGGAGGCAGTGCCCCCTTGTCTCTCCAGGCGGAGGCAGCGCCCCCTTATCTCTCCAGGCGGAGGCAGTGCCCCCTTTTCTCTCTAGGCGGAGGCAGTGCCCCCTTGTCTCTCCAGGCAGAGGCAGTGCCCCCTTGTCTTTCCAGGCGCAGTCAGTGCCCCCTTATCTGTCCAGGCAGACGCAGTGCCCCCTTGTCTCTCCAGGCGGAGGCAGTGCCCCCTTGTCTCTCCAGGCGGAGGCAGTGCCCCCTTGTCCCTCCAGGTGGAGGCAGTGCCCCCTTGTCCCTCCAGGTGGAGGCAGTGCCCCCTTGTCTCTCCAGGTGGAGGCAGTGCCCCCTTGTCTCTCCAGGTGGAGGCAGTGCCCCCTCGTCTCTCCAGGTGGAGGCAGTGCCCCCTCGTCTCTCCAGGTGGAGGCAGTGCCCCCTCGTCTCTCCAGGTGGAGGCAGTGCCCCCTTGTCTCTCCAGGTGGAGGCAGTGCCCCCTTGTCTCTCCAGGTGGAGGCAGTGCCCCCTTGTCTCTGCAGGCGGAGGCAGTCCCTTCTTGTCCTAAAACCGGTAGGTTTTACCCGTAACATCTTTTCCCCATATTTCTTGTAGCGGCCAGTTATATATTTAAAAAAATTAATGATATCTTCCCTTATATGTCTCTTTTTGAGACTAAACAAATTTAATTCTATTAATTTATCCTCATAACTAAGATGCTCTATTCCCCTTATTAGTTTGGTTGCCATATTTGTACCTTTTCCAGCTCTAGGACATCCTTTCTATGAATCTGTGCCCAGAACTGAACAGCATATTCCAGGATCTACTACTTTTTAAGTAAAATAATATTCTACCACGTAATTATAAATGAAAAAAGTATACCGTACCTTATGGTGGTCTCATCAAATGAAGGCAAGTGATATCCTGCAATAAGGGATTAATTCATATATAAAAAGGAAATAATTGTGCAATATACTTTTGCTATTCTTTTTTAGAGAAGTGGTTACTATGGGCCAAGAGTCTTGATTCTTTAAGTTGATATAAGCGCTGTGCCTTGTTAAAAAGAAAAAAAGTTGGCCCAGATCACTTCCTCATTTGCCAAAAATAAAGTGTCCACTATAAGACTAATGTCTCAGTGCTCTGGATGAACTATTAGTAGAGATGAGCGAACTGAGCTTCCCAAACTCCGATTCATTTCAAACTTTTTGCCGAACCAAACTTTTTGCAAAGTTTGGATAGGTAAGGGGTAAAAAATGATAGCATATTTTCATTTCAGTTTTGCTTTTGTTAGGGAGAAATAGCAAAATTAGAATGAAAATTAGTGATGAGCGAACATACTCGTCGGAGCTTGGTACACATTCGAGTATTAGGGTACTCAATAGTACTTGTTACTCGGACGATCATCTCAGGAGAAAAAGGCGTCATCCTGCGATCAGGTGGGACTAGTGATGAGGGAGTACTAAAATGCTCGGGTGCTCGTTACTCGAGACAAATATTTCCTGATACTCGGGTGCTCGTTTCGAGTAACAAACCCCATTGAAGTCAATGGCAAACTCGAGCATTTTTGCAGGGGACCCAAGTTCGGCAGAGGGAAGGTCGTGTGAAAACCTGTCAACCTCAGAAATTGTTGGAAACACAACGGAAATGGACAGGAAACAGCAGGGGCAGCATGTATGGATGTCTCTGAGGCTTTCTAATCGCACAACTGCCGCGATCCCCGGCAATAATGCTGATCACTGTAATGGTTAATATATAGAGATGAGCAAACTTCGAGCATGCTGGAATCCATCCGAACCCGAACATTCGGCATTTGATTAGCGGTGGCTACTGAACTTGGATAAAGCCCTAAGGCTATGTGGAAATCATGGATATAGTCATTGGCTGTATCCATGTTTTCCAGACAACCTTAGAGCTTTATCCAAGTTCAGCAGCCACCGCTAATCAAATGCCGAACGTTCGGGTTCGGATCGACTCCAACCCCAACCCGGTTCGCTCATCTCTCTTAATATATTTAATTAATAAAACAAAGTTTTGTTCTAAAAATTTTTTTTTGTTGTTCAATAGTTTAATGCAAACAAATCCATACTTGTGCAATTAAATATACTAAAATAAATAAATAAATAAATATATATATATATATATATATATATATATATATATATTTATTTATTTACAGTATATTTAAATGCAAAAGCATGTATTTGCCTATCAGCTTGCCCATTTGAGTACCACAATGCCAGTTATATCCTGGATTGCAAGATAGGTTAGTTGTTAAAAAGTTTTTTTCCCTACGTTTGGGGCATCTGCCATACACATATATTTCTTACGACAGACTCAGGTAATATGTGGACGTTTGCGATATGAGGCTTATACTCGCGAAACCGGAAGTGACGTGTATTGCCCACAGGAAGCCAGATAGGGGCTTCTGTATTGCCAGTCTTCCTTTTACACATGCACAGCTAATTCCTTTATACGCCGTGGTCGCCATCTTGCTCCGGCCAAACAGGGTGCACAATTAGGCTATGTTCACACTACATATTAGACCGGCCAGTCTCTGGCCGGATCATCTTGGCCGGTACTCAAGTACCGGCCGGATGATCTTTCGGCCGCAGAGCTCTGATGCGGGCACATCAGCGCGCGCCCGCATCAGAGCTTCCCATAGCTCACAGCCGCTCATAGCTTCGGCTTACAGGCCGGAGCCGCTCGCTTTACTGTGTGAACTGACAGGTCTTTCTGCGGCCGGAATTCACCGAATTCCGTCCGCAGAAAACTGACATGTCAGTTGTTTGCGGCGGTGTATGGGATCCCGGCCGGAGCGTATACGATGTGTGTACGCTCCGGCCGGGATTCCATTGAAAGTAAGGTTATGTTCCACCCCGCAAAACTATGGCCATAGTTCTGCGGCGCGATTTACGGCCGTAGTTTTACATAGTGTGAACATAGCCTTATGATGTATTCAACATACCAGGTATGCTCCAGAATAATTATTTAATGGAAACTTCTGTGAATGGTATATAAATAGGATCATTACACGACACTCCCTAGCTCTGACAAAGTTCCTGGTGGACGTAATGCGTAGGGCATCATGGGTCACCCCAATTGTCCCTCTCTTCCCATGCACATGGTGATATGAATTGTCTGCTTACTTAGTTCATATTTTGTGTACTTGATTGCTTTTCACACCATATAGCACTTGTTTGTATTTGTATTGTTATAGGATACTACTGTCTGGCACCTTAAGACATAGCACTTTATATCTATTGGTATTATTTTTGTATATATAGGTACCTATTTATTAAGGAAGGTTGGTGTACATGTATAATTGGGATGTAGGCCTGGGGGTTTCCTTATATTGTCTGGTTCTCCCATGTTGTTTCTGGTTTTAATAGTTTTTAATCATGTATAGGGATTCTAGTCCAGTTGCTGTTTTGTAATATCTATCATGCATATCTAATAAAGATTTATTCATTTTTCACTATTCGGGTGTGCGCCTACATTGTTCTGGGCTTACTCCTTTTTGTTCTTCGGAGTTCCACTTTAAAAGCTTAGCACTGCATAATAGTAGCCTCATTCTCTCGTAAGAAAAATTGCTTTAGTCCCCGTCAAGGGCTCTGGAGTATGCCAGGCCCGCTTAGTCACTGCAGCAGGAACTCTTAGCTTTGTCTGTCTCCCATACACCATCTAGGAGAACTACTCCTGAACTCTCTGAACCATGAAAAAACCCTATCCTATAGAGGGTCACGTGACAGGAAGAAAGAAGAATAGAGAGAGAATAGTGTAGAGAATCTGAAAGTGTGCAAACATATACCAGTTATGCTACGTCTACACGGAGCGATTATTGGGCGAATTTTCGCGATAACGATCGAATTCGAACGATAATCGTACGTGTAAACGCGGCGAACGATCGAAAAAACGTTCATTTTGATCTTTTAACATGTTCATAAATTGTCGTTTGCCGATCGCAAAAAATTTGCCGATCGTTCCGTGTAAACAGTCGTCACGCGATAGTCCGGCCGTCCGGCCCCCCCGATCGCAGCCTGGCCCCCCCGATCGCAGCCCGGCCCCCCGCTCATCCGCAGCCCCCTGCGCCGGCTGGATCGCCACCCCCACCGGCGCTCTGATCGACACCCCCTGCCGCTCCAATCGCCTCCCCCGCCGCTGCTCCGATCGCCACCCCCGCCGCTCCGATCGCCCCCCCCCCCCTCCATCGCCGCTCCAATCGCCCCCACCGCCGCGGCCAAGAACATACGTTACCTGCTCCGCGCAGCAGGTCTTCGGACATCCTCGGCTCCCCTCTTCAGCGCACTGATTGGCTGAAGAGGGGAGCCGGGAATTTCAAACGGCTCCCCTTCAGCCAATAAGTGCTGAAGAGGAGCACTGATTGGCTGAAGAGAAGCCCTTTGAAATTCCCGGCTCATCTCTTCAGCCAATCAATGCGCTGAAGATGGGAGTCGGGGATGTCGGAAGACCTGCTGCAGGTGACGTATGCTCTTGGCCGCGGCGGTGGGGGCGATCAGAGCGGTGGCGGTGATCGGAGCAAGGGGGGGGGGGGCGATCGGAGCAGCGGCGGGGGGGGGGCGATCGGAGCGGCGGCGGCGGAGGTGGCGATTGGAGCGGCGGGGGTGGCGATCGGGGTGGCGCAGGGGGCTGCGGTTGAGCGGGGGGGCGGGCTGTGGGCAGGCCGGCTGCAGGCGCACGATCGCAAAACGATTTTTTTGTACGATATATCGTCTAAACATTGATCGTTATAAAAAAAAAACGTTACTTCAAAATCGTTAATCGTACCATCTGGCCAATAATCGCCTCGTGTAAACTTAGCATTAGGGTCCATTTACACAGAAAGATAATCTGACAGATTATCTGCCAAAGATTTGAAGCCAAAACCAGGAATGGATTTGAAAAGAGGAGAAATCTCAGGCTTTCCTTTTATGACCTGTATATAGTCTGTTTCTGGCTTCAAATCTTTGGCAGATAATCTTTCTGTGTAAATGGACCCTCAAAACCTTTTACATACTACAGCTGTGCAAAAAGGGAGAAAAGTGAGACACCTAGTGGTTGGAGAGAAGATCACAGATCCTAATGCTTGGTGTGGCACCTGACAAAGATACTTTACCATGGTGGTTAAAAGCTAGTGAACCGCCCATACTGGGATACTACATTAGCACATTAGGGAATTTTTTTAACATCCTGAAAGAACCTGGTGCCCATACCCTCCAAATATCCTGGTGGCCACTGCTCAAAACAAAGCACACCCAAAACACACTACTGCACCCAGAAAAATAAAACTGCACACAAATCACTACTGCCACTATTTGACAATGATGGCAGATTGGTTCCCTTTTGTGGCAGACACTACAATAAGCTAACACCACCTAGTGACCACAGCTGGGATCACAATTACCTCTTATACATCCTAACACAAGAAGACTCCCCATAGGACTACAAGATACAATGCAACAGATGCAACAGAAAACTGATTTTTTCATTTGTAAAATACCCCCCCCCCCCCCCCCCCCCACACACACACACACACACACACACCTTCTTAAGTATTTTAGCTATCGCTGCATGTAACCTTACCTTATCTAAAGACTGCTTATAATAGTCTACTAGGGGGAATTAAAATTTTTTTTTAAAAATAAATAATAATAATAATAATAATAATAATAATAATAATAATTATTATTATTATTATTATTATTATTATTATTATTATTATTATTATTATTTTCATTATTATTATGCCAAATAAAAGTTCAACCCACCCTCTTTTCCATTATTCAAAAAAATAAATGTAAACAAATTAAATATAAACATTTCTGTTATCACCAGAACCATATTTGCCACTTGTATAGGGCGGCACTACATACTGTATATCTTTATTCAAAGGTAATGGTAATGATAATCTCTCATCCATCCATGTACAAAAAAGCACATTCTGAAGGTACACTAAGAATTATTAGTGTATATGACTAACTGCATATTTGCTTCCTCTTCCACCTGCTTAGGAGGTGGTCTGTTAGCCACCTCCCCTGCCTCTGGGCCTATCACAGTGCTCTTCAAAGTCTACACATCTGTCCTGTCCAATCCAATGTACAATGTCGAGTTATCTCAGAACCCTCCCCACTAATAGGAAACAGCCCTAAAGTCTATATGTAAGGTTGGAGATGGCCATGTGTTTAGTCCAGCTAGCTAGTAAGTAGTAGGAGAGTGTATGCTGTACTTTGCCAGTTTTTATTGTTCCTGATCCAGCTTAGCATGCCTTGGTAAGTGCACCAGTGGTGTGACTACTGCCTGAGGGAACCAGCTTATCCACGCTGAAGGGGTCATTTACACAAGTCTTCATGTATTCTACAGTGTGAAAGTTTCCAGACAGAGGTTGTAGAAGTGTTTCTCACCTGTGTGTCCCTCAACAAGTCACTGGGATTCAAGCATCACACCATAGGAGGGGGTATGAGGAACACTTTACAGAGAGTATGTTGGGACCTTGGGAGAATTATCTACCACTCAGGCCCAGTGACAAGTACTGCAGCGATACCACAACACCTATAGCTCCTGTATATAACATGGGAAAGCACACCCTACCTTTGGAATTGTCCAACCCATTAGGATACAACATTAATTCTACATATTGGAATAATATCACACATCGCATTGCAAAAAAATAAATTAATAAATAATTTAAAGTCTATCAAGAGGTCTTCAGATCACACTGGAAAAAACAATCCCTCACACGTCCATCTACAGCAATTTTAGACAAAAAGCTTTAATTTAACAAAATAAATAAAATAAATGTAAAGATATAGTTCAATTCATTGGGTATTGATGAAATACAGAATACAGATAATATGTCATTTTTATAAGAAAAAATGACCCTCAAACTGCCTCATGGAGAGAAAAGTAAACTAAGGTTATATGGGTCAAAATTACAGATGAGTGACTCAACATCATGAACCAAGATTCCTTATGAACTCTACAAAAAACTTGGTTTGTTAACTTATGCGAAGTTTAAATCCAGTTCGTAAATATGGCGGCCGCACAATTTAATACACCTAAAAAAAAAGAGCCTATATTTAACTGTCTGTGGTCACTAAGTATCATCCTATAGGTCTCCAGTGTCCACCGCCAGCTCGTTTTGTGTATATGTACTTATCACAGCATGCTTTTGTTCTATTGTTGTTGGAAATGAAATACAGCAACATTGGAATGAAAACATGCTGTGTAAAAAAAATATACACATCTTTAGTCAGAATACAGCAATTTTAACCTCTTAAGGACCCATGACGTACCGGTATGTCACGGATCAATGTCACTTAAGGACCCATGACGTGCCGGTCCCTTTAAACGCGCGGCGCTCCGGTAAAGATGGCTGCTGATTCTATCAGCAGCCATCTTCATGTGTCACAGAGGGGGCAATTTCCCTGCCCCCCGTGACGACGATCGCTGTGATTGGCAGATGACTTGTCATCTGCCAATCACAGCGATTTGCTGTATTTCCGGGACCGGACCCCGGCACAGAGCTTTGATTGGTGCTGTTCAAGACAGCACCAACCACAGCAGTGCCTGGGCATCACCTGCCCTTAGATCCGGCCCCCCGATCGCCCGTGATTGGCCGGCTGCCGCCAGCCGGCCAATCACGGGCGATCCACACTACTACCCCCATCATCACCTTCTCTGCTTGCTAAGAATGTGCAGCAGAGAAGGTGATGATGGGGGTGGTGAGTTCTGTGCCCGGGTGCGGTCCTGGAGTTTGCCGGGCGCCGGGTGCCTCCCCCCATGCTGCCTCCTCCTCCGGTAACAGGGAGATGATAATCTATCTCCCTGTTACTGGAGGAGGCAGCTCGGGGGGAGGAGGCACCCGGCACACTCCAGGACCGCACCGGGTGCTTCCCCCTCCTTCCCCCGTGCTGCATGCCTCCCCCAATCCCACTCTGCAACCCCCCCCCCCCCCCGGATACCTCCTTCTCCAGCGACCTCCGGCATCCTCTGCCAGCTCCCCCCTATCCAGCTCCAGGCAGCCCCCCCCTGTCCAGGCAGCCCCCCCCCCCCCTGTCCAGGCAGCCCCCCCCCCTGTCCAGGCAGCCCCCCCCCCTGTCGAGGCAGCCCCCCCTGTCAAGGCAGCCCACCCCTCAGTCCTGCCAGCCCCACCTCCGTACTGCCAGCCCCCCCTCCATCCTGCCACCCCCCTCCGTCCTGCCACCCCCTCCGTCCTGCCAGCCCCCCCTCAGTCCTGCCACCCCCCTCCGTCCTGCCAGCCCCCCTCAGTCCTGCCACCCCACTCTGTACTGTAAGCCCCCCTCCGTCCTGCCACCCCCCTCCGTCCTGCCACCCCCTCCATCCTTCCAGCCCCCCCCTCAGTCCTGCCACCCGCCCTCCATCCTGCCAGCCCCCCTCAGTCATCCTGCCAGCCCCCCTCAGTCCTGCCAGCCCCGTCCGTACTGTCAGCCCCCCCTCCGTCCTGCCAATCCACCCCCCTCCATCCTGCCACCCCCTCTCTCCTCCCACCCTCTCCTCTTACCCTCTCCCCTCCGTCCTGCCACCCTCCCCTCTTACCCTCTCTCCCCTGCCACCCTCTCCTCTTACCCTCTCTCCTCTCTCCTCCTTCCTACTGCCCCTCTTACCCTCTCCGCTGCCACCCTCCCCTCTTACCCTCTCTCCCCTGCCACCCTCTCCTCCTACCCTCTCTGCTCTCCCCTCCGTCCTGCCACCCCTCTCCCCTCCCCTGCCACCCTCTCCTCTTACCCTCTCCGCTGCCACCCTCCCCTCTTACCCTCTCTCCCCTGCCGCCCCTCTCCTCTTACCCTCTCTGCTCTCCCCTCCGTCCTGCCACCCCTCTCCCCTCCCCTGCCACCCTCTCCTCTTACCCTCTCCGCTGCCACCCTCCCCTCTTACCCTCTCTCCCCTGCCGCCCCTCTCCTCTTACCCTCTCCCCTCTGTCCTGCCGGCCCTCCCCTGCCACCCTCTCCTCCTACCCTCTCTGCTCTCCCCTCTGTCCTGCCGCCCCTCTCCCCTCCCCTGCCACCCTCTCCTCCTACCCTCTCTGCTCTCCCCTCCGTCCTGCCACCCCTCACCCCCCCTTCCACCCTCTCCTCTTACCCTCTCCGCTGCCACCCTCTACTCTTACCCTCTCTCCCCTGCCGCCCCTCTCCTCTTACCCTCTCCCCTCTGTCCTGCCGCCCCTCCCCTGCCACCCTCTCCTCCTACCCTCTCTGCTCTCCCCTCCGTCCTGCCGCCCCTCTCCCCTCCCCTGCCACCCTCTCCTCTTACCTCTTACCCTCTCCGCTCCCACCCTCCCCTCTTAAAATAATAAAATGAATAAAATGTAAAAACAGTACATAAAACACTAACACTTAGGCAGGGCCGGCTCCAGGTTTTTGTGGGCCCTTGGGCGAGAGAGCCTCAGCGGGCCCCTTTGTATAGCACACCTCGGGGCACACCTAGCACACCTCGGGGCACACCTACCAAATAAAGTTTGACAAAATATCGAAAAAAAAACGTAATCCAGTAACTCACAGGTGACGTCTTCTTTGATCTGAGGCGATCTCTCTCCGTTTCCTCTCCATCTGGCCCAGACCTCCATGATGATTTCTTCCAGCAACAATTCATCTCTTCGGGACCTGTCAGACAAACATGTTAGGCTCCGCACTTTTCCAGCAACTTCCTTCTCTTTTTCCCACCCATAGGCTCCCATACAGTAGTAACTCCACTATTGTCATTGTCATTGTTCCACATTTGTGCCTGTCACCAGTGGGGTCCATATGCTCACTATACCGCTTGTTACATTCCTTGAGGGGTGTAGTTTCCATAATGGGGTCACTTGTGGGGGTTTCCAATGTTTTGGCAGCACGGGCACTCGGGGGACCCGACATGGCCTTCGTCCTCCATTCCAGCCTCTAAATGGCGCTCTGTCCCTTTGGTGGCTTGCCCTGTGCCCATATGGCACATTATGTCCACATGTGGGGTATTTTCGTACTCAGAGGAAATTACCCTACACGTTTTGTGTTTATTTTCTCTTTTAACCCCTTGTGGAAATGAAAAAAAATCAAGTCTAGACCAACATTTGGTGTAAAAAAAAAAAAAAAAAAAACTTTTACACTAAATCATTGATCTAGTCTTTATTTTTTCATTTTAACATGGGGTTAAAAGATAAAAAAAACACAAAATGTGTAGAACAATTTCCTCTGAGTATGGAATTACCCCACATGTGGACATAAAGCGCCATGCGGGTGCAGGGTAAGCCTCCGAAGGGAAGGAGCGCCATTTGGCTAGAATGGATGGTGAATGCCATGTCACATTTACAAAGGCCCTGTGTAGCCAAGACATTTAAAACCCCCCAGAAGTGACCCCATTCTGGAAACTACACCCCTCATGGAATCTAATAAGTGGGGCAGTGGGGATATGTACCCCTGGATGACGGGCACATTTGTGCTGTGAAAATGAAAAAAAAAAAATTTCACTTTCACACCACATTGTTCCATATTTGTGCCCGTCACCAGTGGGGTCCATATGCTCACTGCACCCCTTGTTACATTCCTTGAGGGGTGTAGTTTCCAGAATTGGGTCACTTGTGGGGGTTTCCAGTGTTTTGGCAGCACGAGGGCTCTGTAAATGCGACATGGCCCTGGAAATCCATTCCAGTGAAATTCAGCTTCCAAAGGCCAATTGGCGCTCCTTCCCTTTGGAGGCTTGTCCTGCGCCCGCTTGGCACTTTATGTCCACATGTTGGGTATTTCTGTACTCCGGAGAAACTGCGCTACACGTTTGGTGTTTTTTTTCCCTTTTATCCCTTTGTGGAAATAAAAAATTGAAGGCTTGAACAACATTTCAGTATAAAAAATTATTTTTTATTTTTTCACGCCACATTGTTCTGAAAATCTGTAAAGCACCTGTGGGGTCCAAATGCCCACCACACCCCTTGTTACATTCCTCGAGGGGTGTAGTTTTCAAAATGGTGTCCCTTTTGGGGTGTTTTTTATGTTTTGGCACCCCAGAGCCTCTGCCAACCTAAAGTGGTATAGTCAACAATGACCAAATATAACGGAGGCGTTGAAATTCACTAGGCGCTCCTTTATATCTGAGGCTTGTGGTTGCGTCAAATAGTGCAATAGGGCCACATATGGGGTATTTCTATAAACTGCAGAAACGGGAGAATCAATATTGGGGTGCATTTCTCTGGTAATAGGTTTATAATTATGAAAGATATTGGATTACAAGAAAATATCTAGAAAATAAATTTAAATTTTCTAATTTCTTACACACTTAGCTTTTATTTCTGTGACTCTGAAATGGGGTGCTTTGTGGGGCTTTCTAACATACAGTCCCCTCAAATACACTTTAAGGCTAGGTTCACACTACGTATATGTCCGGCCGCATATTTTTCGCGGCCGGACATATACGTATGAAACTCCGGCCGGGACTTTACGCAAGTTGCGGCCGGATACGTACTGACCACGAACTTACGCCCGTAGCGTACTTACGCTTCCCGAGCACTCTTCGTAGCGATCTAACAGCGGTCTTTTACTTGGAAATCTTTGCCTAGCCCCGGAAACCCCACAGAACCTTTTGGATCGGAACAAAAAGCTGGCAAAATGAAGAAATCACCACTACGTACGGGACCGCATGTTACGCTACGGGCGTAAGTTACGGCATTTCCGTCCCGTCTGGTTCATTTTTTACGGCGCCGCATACGATCCGGGCGTAAGTTCGTATGTAGTGTGAACTGTGCGCCCGTAGATCGTATACTTTCCATTGTACGCAAACTACGTAAGTTTCCGGCCGCTTATTCACGGAACGCGCTACGGCCGGAAACTTACGTAGTGTGAACGTAGCCTAAACCTGAACAGGTCCCTAAAAATATCTGATTTTGAAATTTTACAGAAAATTTGGAAATTTGCTGCTAATGTTTTAAGCTTTCTATTGTCTAAAAAAAATGAAAGAACGTTTAATAAATGCCGCCAACATAAAGTAGACATGTTGCTAATGCTATTTAATATAAAATGTATGTGGCATAACCATTTTCTGTATAAGCAGAAAAGTTTCAAAGTTAAAAAAATGCATTTTTTCACAATTTTTCACTTTATTTTGGATTTTTTCATAAAGATTCGTTATAAGTATCGACTCCAATTTACCAGAAATGTAAAGTACAATATGTCACGAGAAAACATTCTCAGAATCAGCCGGATAGGTAAAAGCATCCCGAAGTTAATAATGAATAAAGTGACACAGGTCATATTCATAAAATTTGCCTCGGTCCTTAAGGCCATTTCAGGCCTGGTCCTTAAGGGGTTAAGTAAATTTATTTTGTACATTTTTTTTTACTTTTCAAAAGAAGTAACAAAAGTCATGTAAATATATATTTTCTTTATCAGACTGACCTACAGAATTACAAAAGCATAAAGTGCACAAAATGAAATACCACTGTCCCATGCTACATTTTTGTTTCACTGTACATTTCATTACAAAGTACAATTGGTCCAGCAAAAAACAAGCCCTGTTATTGATCTATAGATGTTAAAGTTCTCAGAATGCAAAGAGCAGAAAATAAAGATGAAAAAAAAAAAGGGGGCTTTATCCTGAAAGGGTTAACACTCCTGTATTTTTTGGCAAATTACTAAGTGGCAAATTCTCCAGTATCTTCTCTTTTCATTAGATTTTTGTATGTAGGTTCAGGGTTTTCTTTTTTCTAGGAAAAAAAAATGGAAATTTGCATCATTTATAGAAAGTTTGTTGCATTAGTTAACGTGACCAGGTGGTTAACCCCATAACGATAATGGACGTAAATGTATGCCATGGAAGTCTGTGCCTTAACGTTGCATCATATTCATTTACACCATTACCTGCAGGGAGCTTGATTCATAGAGAGTGAGGAACGGCTGCTATCTGCTGCCAGGTTCTTACCGTTAATGACAGGCTGCAGCGATCACCATCAACACCTAAAATGGTGCTGTTTTCTGCATTTAAGCGTCATTGACAGGAACTGACAGGATAGGATACTTACTGTGCAGTCCCAACAGCAGTCTGGTCATAGAGTCTGCCTCAGGCAGACTCTATGTGCACAGCGCCCATAACGCTGATCAGTGCTATGCAATGGCAAAGCATTGAACAGTGTATAAAATCTAATACTGCATGTAATAGTCCCCAGGGGGACTTAAAAACTATATATATGTTTTTTTTTTTTTAGGATATAGCCCTTCCCCAATATGTTTAAACCACCTCATTTTTACTATTTTATAAATAAACCATGTAAAAATAAATAAATAAACATATATTGTAGCATTCACAATTGTCTGATCTATTAAGCTATAACAAAACTATTCCCGCATGATGAACAGCATAAACAAAAAAAGAAAAAAAGCATCAGGATTATGGATTTATAGTCACATGATTATTAAAATTAATAAAAATGTATAAAAAGAAACATATTTACAAAATATAAAAAAAATATGATACTTATAAAAATTTGAAATTGTGGCTCAAAAAATGACACCCCAAACGGCCATATGACGATAAAATTAACGCACTAGGAAAAAATTAAAATTGGTTTGGTCCTTAAGGGAGTATTACACTCAAACATAACTTTATATATTCTACTGCTCATGTTAAGACTAACAATGTATTCCTTACTTGTTCTTATCTATTTAGTCTCCTTACCCTAGTTCTGAGCTGCTGCTGTCTGCTGAAGACACAAAAAACTAAGAGTAAGCTTTTCTCTCTGTCTCCCCCTCCTCCCCCCTCCCTTCTGAGACTGATGATGTAAACAAATCCCTGACTGGCTTTATCTGAAATATTTTAGCTTCTTTGTAATGCTGGGAGGGTTATTTTGAGGTCAAGTTGCTGATAAACTCACTGTGATTATCCCTCCCTACATTACAAAGTTGCATAAAGGGACTTGATTACATCAGTTGTCTCGGACGGGAGGGGGCACAAGGGGGAGACAAAGAGAAAAGCTCACACACAGATTTTTGTGTCTTCAGTAGAAAGCAGCTCAGAACTGGGGGAAAGAGACTGAATAGATATTAACAAGTATGGAATGAATTGTTAGTCTCCCCATGGGCAGCAATATATGAAAAGTTATGTCTGAGAGGAATACCTCTGTAAGGCCAAAATCCACTCTGATTTCAAAGAGTTTGTAAAAACGTGCAAAGTTACTAGTCACGTAGGATCTCACTGCCGAGGCCCGCTGTGATCCTGATGCCAAAGACAAATCACATACAAAACTTTATTAAAAGTCATATGAAGCTGAACATTTCACCAATAATTTATTATGTTAGTTTTTGAATAATTTTACTTCAGTAATAAATGAGAATATTGTGCAGAAAAAAGGAGAAAGAAAAACACTTAATACTTTTAAAGTCTCATATTCTCCTTTATCTTCCCTTTCCATAAGACTTGTATAAGTGGGCTCTGGGTTTTCTTCACTCTAGAAAAAAATAAAACTTTTATTAATTAAAGGGGAAGTCCGGTGATTAAAAAAAAAAAAAAACTGTCAGCCAGCAAGGGCAGGGAGGAACATAATAACCAAGCACTACTTAATCTCCTCGTGCCCTTGCCCGCCCCACCCCACCGGACTCCGCCAGAAGAGTTTTGATGATGTCCCGCTTCAGTCACTGCCTGGCTAGGATGGCTGCCAATCAGCTGGTTCATGACATTGGCTCAGAAGAAGATTCTGGAGCCCGTCAGGGGTCCCATAGGGACGATCCGGCACTGGACAGGCACAGGGACTGGTGAGTAGTGGTGGTTGTTATGTTAGATCCCCACCCCCACCACCCCGCTTTTCTTTAAAAAAAATCACGGCAGAGCCGAATTTCTCCTTCAAAATAAATTAAAAGTATAAAATGAATCCTCATTTAAATTATAGAGGACACTAAATATTATTCTAACCAAATAATAATAATAATAATAATAATAATAATAATAATAATATCATCATATACTTATTAGAGTCACATTATTATGACCACTTCCTTCTTATAAGGTCGACAGTGTGTAGCTCATGAAAGAGTCAGGTGTGGCGAGCGGCTTGGTGGGTATATAAGGTGTTGACAGGGTGTCTGGTGTTTGCTCACAGATCCCTCCTTCCTGTCATGGCTAAAAGGGGGGATTTATCAGAGGTGCACATACTGTAGGAGCAATTATTGACTTTCCGGTCAGGGGTCATGGTATTTCTGACACTGCCGTTTATGTTCTTGTACTGCTGTGGTAAAAGTGTATGGTGAATGGACAAATGGCGCCATCGCAAATTAGCGATATGGAAACTGCAGAGAACCATGTGTAATTGATGTGAGAGTTGAATGTTGACTACAAAGATAAACAAGTCTCCCTGGGGTTAGGGTTATTCCCCCTGGGGTTAGGGTTATTCCCCCTGGGGGACTTCTAGTATTACTAGTCTGATCTCTCATTGATATCTATGCAGTATAGATATACTGTATAGATCAATGAGATCTATGTTCTATTGCTCTCTAGCAGCCACAGCCCGCACAGCTCTGGGAGTCGGGTTGTGACATCACCATTTTATCCAGGAAGTGACATCACCATGTTATCCAGGAAGTGACATCACCATGTTATCCAGGAAGTGACATCACCATGTTATCCAGGAAGTGAAGCCTTGATGCAGTAGTTAGTGCAGGGGGGAAAAAGCACTTTATAAGCATTTCCCCTAATAAGTGTATATTAGTAATTTGTATGGCTTTGGGGGGCAATGCAATACTTTAATAAAAAGGTTTGCCGGACTTTTCCTTTTAATGGAATTTGTCATCTCCAAGGCCCACCTGAGGTACTGACATGCTGTAGCTGGCAGTCTCCTGGAAGCTGGCAGTAAGCATGATACCTTTTGGTAATTTTCTGTGCAGTGGATTGTGCACGATCTCAGGTCTCCTGCTGTAATGAAGAGTCAAGGAGGAGTTGTGCCTCAGTTTGGGCTGCACTCTGGCGCACCTCACCAATCCTTCCTCCTCCCTCTTCTTCATGAATAATCAATGCTGCCCGGCCTCCTGTTTGCTCAGCTGTCAGCCAGTGTCTCTGACTGCAGATCAGTCCTCTGTAGGCAGGTAATGTCTGACAGAAACACTCAGATATAGTTGAATCTCCTAGCCCAAATGTGTTGGAGCTGTGGTCTAGGGGTAAACCACATGTCTAAAGAACAGCAAGAGTTTTGTTTTTTTTTTCCCCCTTTTCCCTGGGTCTGATTCCCCTAATGGGAACGGAATGTGCAAAGAATTCCTAGTCAGGCCCATATTAGTTATATTTCTTTTTTCTTATCATTGTAGAAAAAACACAGAATTTTTAAATTAGTTTGGACCTGATTGGGAAATCTTTGCACTTTTAAAAATGATACAATAGTGAGAAAAAAAAAGTGATGATGATGATGATGATGATGATAATGATAATAATAATAATAATAATAATAATAATAATAATAATAATTTCATTTCCATCAGGTGAATTGAACCTAGGAAAAATCTGTTGTTGGTCTCTAAACAGGGGATTTACCACTACTCACCTACAACACAGTGAAGCTAGGGGATTTAACTATATCTGAGTATTTCTTTCAGCTATAAACTCCTTACAGAGTGCTGATCTGCAATCAGAGATACTGAATGACAGGTGAGCGAGCAGGAGGACGGGCAGCAGAGATTATCCGGGAAGAAGAGGGAGGATGAGGGAGGGGTGAGGTGTGCCAGAGTGCGGCACAAATGCTCAGCCACAACTCCTCATTGGCTCTTCATTAATCCACTAAATTGAACAAATTACCAAAAGGTAACATGCTCACTAGGGGACTGTTACCTGTAGCACACTGTCAGCACCTTGTGCAGGACTAGGGTGCTGAAAGATTCCTATTAAACCTTATTGACCATCTGCTGATCATCATGTTAGCTCAAGGAATACAACCTGCAAATGTAGAAGGATATGAATCTACATCCGTAGTCTTGTATGCAGTTGTGGACAGCATTACAGATGTGTGAATGGGGCTTAAGTGTTCATATCTGGAATCAACAGATCTAAATCTGAATGACGCCCAATAAAATATATATAAATATAAATAAATAAATAAAAACTTGGGGGAGGAGGGTATTATATTATTTTTTCCCCCAAAGTCATTGGGATACCTACCTTGTGGTTTTGTGATTTCTGACATATTTTCTTCCTAAAAAATAAAATAAAATAAAACACAAAAAATACATAAATATATGGTCATGCTTGAAACCAGCATTATACACTTATCAGAAAACATGATAGAAGTAAATGTGGGGCATTGGGGGGGCATTTTTGGGTATGGTCCTGTGGCATGGGGGTTGCAGGGCCATTCCATGGCCCCCCTTCCCTGCTCATGCACGCCTGTGGGGGTGGTGGTCACTGACCGACACAGTGTGGGGACCCATGTGTATCAGATACCTGCACGCGGTACATGGGGCAGTGTGGCTTGATCAATTCATACACAAAATTCTGATGTTTTTTATGCAGCCGAGAGGCACTGGTGTCAGCCATAGGTGTGAGGTGCAGCGCTCTTTTTCTTCCCTGAACCATATATATATATATATATATATATATATATATATATATATATATATAGATAGATAGATAGATAGATATAGATAGATATTCTACATTTATTTCTACTGTGTTTTCTGATAGGTGTATAATGCTGGTTTCACGCATTTATTTATTTATTTATTTTTGCGGGGGGGTGGGGGTCCAATTCTCCAATTTATCTTTTAGTAAAACTGACTATATCTATGTTCCTCAAGTCGGTACAATTATAGCAATAGGCAATGTAGACAACTTTTATTTTATTTGACTGCTTTTAAAGGGGAACTATCAGCAGGTTCATGAGTAGGAAGCCGCCAATATCTTCTTCCCGGCCCCAGTCTTCTTCTCGCTGTTTCAAGTTCTCGCTGTTTTCAGGATTATTTATGCAACACAAATATACTAATTCACTCTTTACGTCCCCAGTGCTCCTAATGATGAAATTAACATATTTGTATTGCATTAATTATCAAGAAAATGGTGACGGTAAGAAGACATTGATGGCTACCAGCAACTATCAGCAGGTTCCTATGCACAAACCTGCTGATCTGCTGATCCTGTTCTCCTTTAAAACATGAAAAGTGTTTAAAATTGCTGTAATAATGATCCTTATTACATTTTTATTTTTGGTCAGTAGGGCTGTATAAAACTATAAAAAAAAATAAAAAAATTTTTGTGTCATAATCTATACATTTTACTGGTATCTTGGTTACGTACAGGTATATAAGACTTTTTGATTACTTTGGTTTTTTTTCTAGATGTGATGTGAACAAAAATCACTTTTTTTTTTTTTTTGTGTGTGTTTTGCCGTGCAAGATCAGGAGTGTGTTATTTAATAGTTTGGGCAATTCCGCACACAGTGATATCAAATATATTTATTTACTTTGTGAAAAATGGGATGGGATTTTAATTTATCAAAAACTTCATTTTTTACACTAATTTGTAGTCCCTCTAAGGGCCTCCTATGAGCAATACCATAATTGCTCATAGAGATCAATGCAGTACCTATGTACTGAATTGAACAATGTTTTCTGTGCTCAATGGCTTCAGGCATTTAGATGCTGCCGAGACAGTTCTGACAGCAGCATTTAAATGGTTAAATAGCCGATGCAAACAAATAGTTCATTTCAGCTATAAGCAGTGGCCCATGGGCTCTCTGTACCCTCCTAATGGCGCCATGACATACCAGGTATGCCAATGGTTGACTCTGCAACTGCACTCTACTGGTATGCCATGATGGCCTAACGGGCTTAAATAAGCAATCTGCTAAATAACTTCTGGGGAACGGTGTCAGAATAACTTTGGGTATCCCAAGCATTTTCTGTATTCAACCATGAACTCCATGAAGAAAAAAAAGTTTTATTTTGATATTAAATATCATGGAAATACTTTACCTGCAACAAAAGTAAGGAATACTAGAAACGAAAAATATTCCAGGAGTTACAATCCATAACTTGGACGTAGCTGTGGAGAGAAGTAGAGAGGGGGGGAGAGAATTGATTTAATTGAGAATTTGGTATTCCCGCTGCAGCAGACGCATAGAGACAAAGGCAGGAGCGCAGTAGTGTTTTGAATTTCCGGAACTGGCAGACAGTTCTGGAGCCTGGAGAGGGGTGCCAGGACCTGGGGCAGGCCGGTGGGGGTGATCCCCTTGACGTGGAGAGTTGGTAGCAGTGGCAGGGAGCAGTGGGAGCCTGTGGCAGGGAGAGACAGCAAGAGCGGCAGGGGAAGAGGGGTCCGGAAGCTGCAGGGGTCCGCTAGTGATGGGAATGGCAGCCCTGAGAAGAATGCTGTGAGCTGGGGCAGTCTGGAGGGGCAGTTCCCCACAGCTGAGAGAAGCATGGGCGGTGCAACAAGTTTAAATAACTGTCCACTCCTGCCTATCTCCCGCTTTAAATGGGTGTTTCCTGCAGCAGGGGCAGGAGTGGGTAATTGTTTGAACTTGTCGCACCGCCCTTGCTGTTCTCAGCTGCTAGGGACACCCTTTAAAGGAGCCAGGATTTCCACCATAATGACGGGAATGCCCATTCTAAGTGGGTGTTCCCCACAGCGGGGAGATGCAAGGGTGGCGCGGCAAGTTAAATCAGCGTCCGCTCCTCCCTCTTTCTCTGCTGCAGGGAACACCCACTTAAAGCTGGGATTCTCGTCATTATGAGGGGAATCCCCGCTCCTGTAACTTGGTGTTCCCGAACACCTCAACAACAGTTCAGCTGACAGTTACGGTCTATAGCAACCATTTTTCATACCATACTCTTTGATTATATGGTTAAGGGAAGGAAGACAGTGAGATAGGAGGAAGGAAGGAAGATGATCGCTTACCTGTCTGTCCAAGATCTGAAACCAAAAAAGAATATAACTATTTTGTGAGTATATATGGCTTGCATTGCAGGTGATGTGCCTTCCTGGTTCCCTTGTTGACTCTATTTGTTCCCTTGCCTGTTGCATAGTCTTGCCCTGTCGTTCCTGCTTGTGTACCCGCCAGTCTTCTGGTTGTCTGTCCTAGTCTCCCGCCATCTTCCCGGACCTGCCTGCCTGTTCCTGACCTTGTCTTATACCTTATTTTATCTGTTCCTGCCTTTGTCTTATGCCTATGTCTTATACCACCTAGGTAAAGTGCCTCTGTCAGGTATTGCACTAGAGGGGGATGAAGATGTTGTTGTGTATTTTCCCCACTAGGTGTCACACTCTACTGTATGTACAAGTCTTCCTATGAGCACAGCTGAAGGAAGGTTATGGCTTAACAGTTGTCTGTCACATGTTTACTGAACCTATCATCGGTGCAGGTATCTTTTCCTCCCTTTCCAACCTCTTACTTCTTCTCTCTCCTGTCCAGTGCATCCCAAGCAATCACTATGAAGCTTAGTTACCCCTATAAAAGGGATGTCAGTTCCTGGTGGGAGGTCTTTATCAGTCAGTTCATGAGAAGGAGACACAGCCAGAGAGAGACACCCTTCTGTAGTAAAGCAGGGCCTGGCTTAGGCCAGGACCCATGTAAGGGTCAAGAAACTTAAGATAATCTTTCTAGTGAGTAAACTGCTCCAGTATCCAGTGCTAAACCCTCAGGAGGGTATCCATCCTCTAAGAAAACCTTGCCCACGCCTGGGACCCCTCTCCACTACTCACAGGGCAGTAACCACAGCTAGGTACTGACCCCCAGTAGAACAAATAGCTGGAAGCTGATGCATCCCACTGACAATGCAAGGCTCTTCTGGGAGGTCTCGGAAAGTCTACTATACCAAGTTGTAAAGGCCTGGGGCTTTTACTACTTGGCACTCGCTGAACTTGCTCCAATGCAACTCTTGGCCACTGTGACAAGTGCCCAAGTGACCCAACACCCCAACACCCAACACCACCTCGTAGCTACCCCAGCCCATAGCAGTAGCTTGAATGTGCTGATCTGATGCTGCACTATTCCTCCTGACATCCTGAGCTGGTGAAATGATGGAGAAAATGTCTATTATACAAAACACATTCATTGTATGCGACTTACATGTAATATCCAGGGTTACAGATCTCCTTGAAGTTTTATTATTTGGAAAAGTAACGGTACATTCCAGTTGTGTTCTATTATCTTTATATGACGGGATATATGTAATTGTAGAATGTAGCCTCCAGATTCCTTTACCCAGATCCTCATGTTTCGTGGTAGTCTCTAAGTCAGGTTTATTCCATGTAATGGACGGGGGGCTGGAGGCACAGGTGTGATTTATGGAGCAGGTGATATGGACCGTCTCATTCTCTATCATCTGCTCAGCTCCTTCCATCACTGGTGCAGGAGGAGAATCTGAAAGAACGGAGAGAGATGAAGTAACACTGGGTAGAATATAGAGGGATCTAGGGTCCACTCCTGCCTCTGGGCTACAATATGGCTGTGCATATAACTATACATAGTCAGATCTAATCTAATCTCTTCAGGTTTTTAAACATGGCCTCTGTGTTCATCCAGAATTACAATGGGGCTAACTTACTATTGACGAACATTCACAAACAATTAATGAACTTACAAACGTAGAAGCGTATGTTTCGGTCTAGAGTTACGCACATGTTTACAGAATTTCAGGTGCAAAGTGAAAATACGTAATAACAGAGCAATTACATGGTGCGTAGCCTTAGCGTATCTTTTATTCCCCTATGCGTGTATACGCAAAGATGTGCATACATAGATCGCACAAGGAATGCTAGGCCGCAGCGTACAGTCAGCTCAGCAAGTCAAGATGTCCCATTGAACTTCCCCTTTTAGCCTCAGAGAACTCAAATATATTGTGAAGATAATGGAGAGGATAAACTATGATCGCCATCATGGCCCGCGCAGAATACAAACATGATTTTAAAAAAAATATTGGTTAAAATTATTCACGGCCTGCATCGGAAGTTTGTGGTGCGACTCTTTCACAATTTCACAACTCGGTCAGCTCTCCCTCCCTACACTTACTACCACTGTGAATATTGCCTAAATAAATTCAGATGCTGTCCCTGCTCGTGTCACTCTCCCTACTGAACGCACAAGAATCAGGAAAGACTGTGAGAAAATTTGCCTCAGCGTCGTGTTTTTATAGCATGTACGTAATGTACGTAATGCTGTTAATCGTACAACCAATCACAGTAATTCCAGTAGTGAACATGGCTACTACATTCCCTGATGTGCCCTTCCTCTCCACATGTTCATTGGCTCATTCAAATTGGTGGGAGGCAACTTACGCAGGTAGGTACATCGCAAGATAAATGTTCGCATGTTCGAATATGTTCTAAAATTATCTTTATACCATTCCGATCATCAAACAAATTGTTCCTGATCGGCGACCACGAACAATTAGCGGCATGTCTATACGAACATATGAACATTTACAAACATGTTCGCCCATCACTAGACATGACAAAAAAGAGATTAAGATGTGTCTCCAGGCTATCCCATATTATCCCATATTATTCTCCCTTCCCTTACACACACAATAGACTGATATTAGGTCACAGGTACAAAAATTGCCATCAAACAATCAGTACAATAAACTGCCTGCCATGAAATACTATGTGCACACTAACGCTCCATAAATCACGGATGTTACGGAATGTGAAGCCTCCGGCCATCATAAGGAATTCCCGGCATCCTGTATTATTATGATCTCTGAACCTGTTTAAATACTCCTGCTACTGTACTGACACAGCCACGTGACTGTGTCAATACAGTACCAGGAAGCTCATGACATGCTCAAGCTATAATAATAATAATAATAATAATAATAATAATAATAATAATAATAATAATAATATTATTATTTTATAGCAACAATATTTCTTGTGTAACACATAGAGCAAAGTAATGGAGGGATGGGGTAGAAACTGATGTCAGCGTTTTGACATGTTTTCCATTTACCTATGACATACACTCTACAGAATCTTTCCTTGTGGACATTATAGGAGGTGATCTCTTCACTAATCCCGGGGTAGATCTCTTCTCTTTCTTGCACATTATTAATTCTTAGGGAACAGTTCTTCAATGAATTTCCCACCAGGAACGTTCTTCCCTTGTACCTTTCTTCCACATTGGTTGATGTTTTATTATTGAATCTAATAGGTTTTCCTATAAATGCCTTTTTATACCAGAAGAAGGTTAAGTTTTGAGCGTTATCAGGATACTGGAGCTCACAGGGAATTTCCACACAAGATCCCTTTAAGGCCTCTATAGAGTGAGGAAATTTAAATTCCCAATCCTTAAATGTAATATTATCAGAACACCCTGGAAGAATACAGAAAAGGAAAATCATTATTATACACGTAAAGCTCCAATTTATATTAACATAGTTCTAAAAAATGGTATTTTACTGTTTACATATTTAAGCCAATCTATTCCCTGCAAAGCTTTTTGTACCTGTATTACATGATTTTATTTGTGTGTGTAATTCAGAGCTAAGGTCACTCTAGGGGGCTGCTCAGCACAAAGAGCCACCCCTGCCCAGCACACAGAGCCAACGCTGCTCAACACACAGAGCCAACGCTGCTCAACACAGAGCCACCCCTGCCCAGCACACAGAGCCAACACTGCCCAACACAGAGCCACCCCTGCCCAGCACACAGAGCCAACACTGCCCAGCACACAGAGCCAACACTGTCCAACACAGAGCCACCCCTGCCCAGCACACAGAGCCAACACTGCCCAGCACACAGAGCCAACACTGCCCAACACAGAGCCACCCCTGCCCAGCACACAGAGCCAACACTGCCCAGCACACAGAGCCAACACTGCCCAACACAGAGCCTGCCCAGCACACAGAGCCAACGCTGCTCAACACACAGAGCCAACGCTGCTCAACACACAGGGCCACCCCTGCCCAGCACACAAAGCCACCCCTGCCCAACACACACATCCACCCCCGCCCAACACACAGAGCCAACGCTGCCTAACACACACAGAACTGCCTCCACCCAGCACACAGAGTCAACCCTGCCCAACGCACAGCACCACCCCTGCCCAGCACACTGAGCCAACCCTGCCCAACACACAGAGCCACCCCTGCCCAACACACAGAGCCACCACTGCCCAGCACACAGAGCCACCCCTGCCCAGCACACAGAGCTACCCCTGCCCAGCACACAGAGCTACCCTTGCCCAGCACAGAGCCACCCCTGCCCAACACAAACATCCACCCCCACCCAACACACAGAGACATCACTGCCCAACACACAGAACTGCCTCCACCCAACACACAGAGCCAACCCTGCCCAACACACAGAGCCAACCCTGCCCAACACACAGAGCCAACCCTGCCCAACACACAGAGCCACCACTGCCCAACACACAATGCCACCCCTGCCCAGCACACAGAGCCATCCCTGCCCAGCACACAGAACCAACTCTGCCCAACACACAGCGCCATCCCTGCCCAGCACACAGAGCCAACTCTGCCCAACACACAGAGCCACCCCTGCCCAGCAAAAAGAGCCAATACTGCCCAACACACAGAGCCAACGCTGCCCAACACACAGAGCGACCCCTGCCCAGAACAGAGAGCCACCCCTGCCCAATTCACCCTGCCCAGAACAGAGAGCCACCCCTGCCCAGCACAGAGAGCCACCTCTGCATAGAGACACATTACATGGTAGAGATATCAAGTCTACAATAGATATACAGCATATTCCTGTATACAGCCACATTACATGGTAGAAGGAGTAACATCTATGATACTGTAGATACAGAATATACAGATGTCACCTACCTAGAGTGAGAAGAAGAAGGAATGATCCTTTCAGAGTAAACTGCCGCCTCATAATTCCAATGGGAATTTAGTTTTCTGATTTATTTTTTATAGATAATTTCTGGTTTATTTCTTGTTTAATAAAAAAAAAAAACTGGAAAATAAAGACAAAAAGTATAGAAATCATTCTCCACAATGACTATTACCAGACTGTCTTCTGTATAACAGAGATACCGATAGGGAGATGAGATCTATGTTACTCCAAAAAAATGAAAAGATTTGTTTTTATACAACTGATCCTGAACATTCAGCATGTACTTATAAATAGAGAGAGAGAGAGAGAGAGATAATACGATAATGGGAGATAGATAGATAGATAGATAGATAGATAGATAGATAGGAGATAGATAGATAGATAGATAGATAGATAGATAGATAGATAGATAGATAGATAGATAGATAGGAGATAGATAGATAGGAGATAGATAGATAGATAGGAGATAGATAGATAGATAGATAGATAGATAGATAGATAGATAGATAGATAGATAGATAGATAGATAGGAGATAGATAGGAGATAGATAGATAGATAGATAGATAGATAGATAATAGATAGGTAGGCAGATAGATAGATAGATAGATAGATAGATAGATAGATAGATAGGAGATAGATAGATAGATAGATAGATAGATAGATAGATAGAAAGATAGATAGATAGATAGGAGATAGATAGATAGATAGATAGATAGATAGATAGGAGATAGATAGATAGATAGATAGATAGAAGATAGATAGATAGGAGATAGATAGATAGATAGATAGATAGATAGATAGATAGATAGGAGATAGATAGATAGATAGATAGATAGATAGATAGATAGATAGATAGAAGATAGATAGATAGATAGGAGATAGATAGATAGATAGATAGATAGATAGATAGATAGATAGATAGATAGGAGATAGATAGATAGAAGATAGATAGATGATAGATAGATAGGAGATAGATAGGAGATAGATAGATAGGAGATAGATAGATAGATAGATAGATAGATAGATAGGAGATAGATAGATAGGAGATAGATAGATAGATAGATAGATAGATAGATAGATAGATAGATTGAGTTATTTTTAGTAGTAATCATTAAATACAAAGCCAGGAATGGATTTCCATATAGGAGAAGTCTCAGTCATCCCTCAATGTGTGTTCTTCACTTATGATCTATTCCAGGGTTTGTATTCAATAACTGCAATAAAAAATATGATTACATGAACACAGCCCTAAATGGACACTGTTGTGAAATAAAACTTTTGACTAGTCAAAGTGACAAGAAAACAAGCCAAGAGCAAGTCTTACTCACTGTCATTTTCCAACCTCATAGACTTGGTCGGCCACATAGACCTACATTATGTGTTCGTCCAGGTCAGATAACAGAGTCGGGAGATACCAGGTGGGCTTCTCTCAGCTCGTTCTCCTGATCGGATATAGTTACAGTTCTGTGTGTGTACTAAAGTGTACTAAATACTGTTAGCAGATTACGTTGTAGGGCTATGTTCCCACATGGTCTCTTTTTGGCCGCCTATAACGGACGTAATTTCATAATGACTCCCCTTTTCTGACCTCAGCAAAACGGCCTTCCAATGGCTAAAAAACAGTGTGGTAACATACAGTAGCATAAAGCAGCAACCACTAACATAAAACATATAGAGAACATCTGTACGTTACACATCAGCAGTGTAAGCCAAGAGTACAGCCTTATATACATCTATCATACTTTATCAGCACATACTCACACCTCCCTGGTTCTGCTCGTTGTAGAACTGAATAAAGTTGCCGTTTTCTCGTTAATCTCTCCGTGCTCACCTCGGAGGAGTAGTTACAGGATATTTACACACTTTTTAGATTCTCTTGTGTGGTGAGCATGGGAGGCTGCAAAAGCTAGCTGGGTGCAGCTTTGTCACATGGAAGAGGGGTGGCGCTAGTAACCCCTGTGCACCACACATGCACCTATTAAAGGAGTTGTTCCAGCCATACAGAGTGCCACTTTAAAGTTTAGCTGTAGAAGCGATTGAAGAAAAAAAAAAAAAAAAGAGGCAAAAGAGCTTCATTTTGTATACAGCTTTTTTTCCACTTCCCCTCTTTACTTCTTATCTGTTCAATATCAAGGGACATCCGACTAATGTTCTGCTCCTTCCAGCACCGAATAAAGCTGCGGTTAATCTCTCTGTACTCACTTTAGAGAAGTGGTGACAGGAAATTTTCCGCACATTTCACATTCCCTTATGTTGTGCGCACGAAATCAGGTGGGTGCAGTAGTGTTTGTCAGATGGAAGAGTGGTGGTGCTAGCGACCCCTGTGTACCACACATACACCTATTAAAAGGGGTTACAGTTCCGGTCATAATGGGTAGAGGCAAATGATCTCTGACACTCAGATTCATTTCAAACAACAAGAAATCAGTCGTACAGACAAGCAAGAGACTCTGTGATAGGGTTTATTAACAGTTCTTGTACAGTATGCAATAAACATACAGTCTCTTACATCACAAGGTAGGCACAGCTTTTACGCTAGGGGGTAGGAATATTTGGTCACTTTCCTTTAAAATTATCGCTGATGGCAGGTTATCTGAAGACTTTAGCTTTGAGACAATTAAGTAGGAATACACGGCTTGTTTACCATGGGAAATATGACTGCTGATGAGGATCTTCACAGGAATCTGATTAGCAGGGCCTTCGACCAGTAGCCAAATAGAGGACAGCAATGCCAGAGGGGCCATAAGCAGGAAGCAATTTCTCCAACCCTGGTCTACACTAAGAAGAATGTAGATGGATGGACTGGAACAATGGTGACTTGCTTCAAATGATTTAGAAATGCATACTGGAAACTGCATGTAGTGAGTTCTTCTTGGAATTCTGGATCTGGAAGTAACCTTCAGCAGACTTGGGAAAACAGAAAGGATGCTACAACCATATGGATGACAAGATGACAGGAACAGAGCTAACGGACTAGCACTGGTCAAAGGTCAGACCCCTACTCCACATTGTAATACCAAACATTGTCTGTGATTTAGCGTGTTTGTGGTCCGCCATTACAATAACAGTGTTTGAACATTATTCTAGCTCAAAAATGGCCCTTTGGGGTGTGTCTTTTATTATAAGGTCCATTGATTTTAATACAAAAGAAGGTTATTTTAAATTCAAATATTGGCCATTATTTTACAGCGTGTGAACATGGCCTCTCTCTGAATGTAAAATGGTTCACAATCAGAAGACATCTTAGAGGTAAGTTGGCTTACAAAAACAGGCAATGTTTTCTCATCCCGGCCCTCATATGCATCTATAATATCCACACTATAAAGGATAAGTGTCAGTACCGGTGACACAAACAATATCACGTCTGCAGCATCTTTTTTCTAAAGAGATGTTCCTCTGTTGTTCTATCTGGAAATTAAAAGTTGTCAGGTGGATGTTTACACTTGGACCCACAATAGACACCTATGGTCTATCCTGTGGATAGGAGATTTATTTATTTATTTATTTTTAAGTTGGAATACTTTATTCCAGGAATAAAAACATCCACCTGACACTTATTCATTTCCAGGAGGTATAACAAATATCTTTTTACAAAAAAAAAAAAAAGCATGTTTCTGATCAGATATTTTACTAGGAATACAAGTATTTACAAAATACGGGTCTCGTAGTGACACAATGGGGGAGATTTATCAAAGGGTGGTGCAAGACTGGTACAAACTGCCCACAGCAACCAATCACAGCTCAGCTTTTAGCTCTGATGAAAGGAAAGAGAAGCTGTGATTGGTTGCTGTGGGCAGTTTGCACCAGTCTAAATCTCCCTAATGTGTCTCTACAGATTTGCTTAACGTAATGAAAGTACAAATTTTCAGGGGAATTACAAGGAACAATTTATTCATGTTTATTTTTTATCAAAAAATTTGTTCCACCGCAGCAAGAGGAGTTTATCTATAAAGCTATATATATATATATATATATATATATATATATATATATATATATATCTTCCTGTATTGAGCTGTAACCACACACAGGGCTCACTTCCTGCACTATTTCTTGAAATCTATGAGATAGGGAGACGATCATATCAGCTCCCTGCACTTCTGGATGGTTGGGCTCAGACAAATGTATTCAGGGCCGTTTCTGGGGTCTCTGCCGCCTGAGGCCGCCTCTCACTAGCACATACCCCCCCGCCCCCCTTCCTGGAGCAAGTCTAATAGAAATCGTGCTTTGTTGGCGCTTTGGAATGGTGGGAGCGGGACTACTTCCCCCAGAGCACCAATCTGCCCTTGGCTGACCTGTGCCCCCTAATGAATATCAATGGAGCAGGGCTTTCGGAGTGGGAGTGGTAGCCCCGCCCACAGTGCTCCAGATTGCAGTGGATACAACTAATAGAGAAATGGAAATAGCGCAGAGGATGAAAGTAATAAATTTACCTTCATCCTCAGCGCCCCGTGCACAAAAGGGAGATATCAGAATATTAGATTCCCCTAACTGCTGATAGTTTCCCTTTAACTCCTTAAGGACAGTGAGCTTACATTTACGCCCCCGCTGCCTGGGCCTTAAGGCAGGAGGGCGTAAATGTATGCCCTGCCGCTTTCCAGGGCTATGGAGCGGGCTCACAAGCTGAGCCCGCCCCATAGTGGGTGAGGATCGGCTATCTGCAGCCAGGCCCTCATCCTCAATGGTGCAATCTCGCAGCCCCCTTAAATGCGCAGCGTTTAAGTGTAAGTGACCAGAGCATCTCTGGTCACTTACCGATCGGGACCCCCGCAGCGTGTCTGCGGGGGTCCCGATCATATGGCCTGACTGCGGGAGGTCTGCTTCTTACCTCTGTGCAGTCCGATCTTCTGGTAGAGTCTGCCACAGGCCACAGGCAGGCTCTATCAGAAGATCACAGATAACTCTGATCCCTTCCCATTTTATACATAAAACACATAAAAATAAAAGTTAATTAGCATATAATATACCGTAACGTGCATAACCATTAAAATAAATAAATATAATTCACACACGGTGAACGGCTTGAAAAAAAAAAGCGGTAAAAAACGCAAATGTTGCTTTTTTTTAATTACTTTTTATGTATTAAAAAAAAAAAAAAAAAGTGATCAATACATCTGATCTAGAAAAAAGTGTTACTAATAAAAACTAGAGATCCTTCCACAAAAAATTATGTCCCATATGACCACATAGGTGAAAAAATAAAAGCGCTATAAGAGTCTCAATAGCGCCATTTTAAATATACCTATTTGCAAAAATAAAGTTTTACTGCTAATAAAAATATTAAAACGTTAGAAAACCTAGTAAACCTGCATATCACTGTGTTCAGACCGACCTATAGAATAAAGTAAAAATGCCACTTTTACCGTAAAGTGCATTACCTAAACATGGAAGCCCCCCAAAATTTGCTGAATCACATTTTTTGGACCCAAATTCACATTTTGACATTTTGGGGGTTCTGTCATTCATTTTATGGCAGATTGAAAGACGCCATTACAAAGTACACCTGCTCCTGAAAAAACAAGCCCTCACGTGGCCCTGTAGGTGGAAAAATAAAAGTGTAATGGATCGTAGAAGGCGAGGAGGAAAAAACGAAAACGCAAAAGTGACAATTGGCCCGGTCCTTAAGGTCATTTCAGGCCCGGTTCTTAAGGGGTTAAAGACTGCTGCAAAGTAAAAGCTGTATTAGACATCCCAAGATTGCTGGTCGGTGCTTCTTTACCGAGTCTCTTTCACAGCTCAGTAACTGTGGCGTTTGTTATGTGTTTGGCCCATTACTTTAGTCAATTGTCAGCCGTACATCTCTCAGTAAATGGGAAGATGTGTGGTGGATAGACAATGTTCTTTAAGCCAGTGAGAAATATCCCAACAGCCAATGAACAAGTATTTTCCCTATTACACAAAGCGATATTGGTTTTGACCCATAGGTGGCCCATGTAATAAGACCATCAGGGAGCATCATAGAATATTGGCTTGGAATGTTGGTACATAGTGTTGACATTGAATGATAGCATAAAATTCTGGCATATAGTGTTGACATAGAATGTAATCTTAGGCATAAAATGTTTACAGGGAATGTTAATATACAGGAGAGTCCGTGGATCCTCATTTAGAGGTCTTGGACTCTCTTGCATATTTGAATTTCCCAGGGGGCAATGCACCTTAATTTTTTACTGTGTTGAGCGTTTTAGTGAGCGAACCCCATTGTCTTCTTTAGCTGGTCTTCTAGAGCAGCGCTTCTCAAACTTTTTCTACTGGAGCCTCACCCAACAGACCAAGGCAATGCCTGGGCCTCACCAGACTGACCAAGAGGGTGCCTCGGCATTCACTATCTGTGGTGAAAGTTCATTTAAAAGCTGGAAATAATGGTAGGGCTACCTTTCACTCATCTCCCAAGCTTTATATACTAATAAAGTGGCTAAAATGGAGATTTTTGCAAACAGAAAAAGGACTGTGCAGATCATAGTTACTTTTGTGAAAACTGGCTCCCCAGCTGGGGCTCACCAACAACTAGGGGGCGCCTCACTGGTGAGACCCGCCTCACTGTTTGAGAGGCACTGTTCTAGAGGTCAGAGATCATTTTGCCTACAAGGAATGTTGATATAGAATGGTATGTGTTGGCATACACAGTTGGCATTGAATAGAATATTACCATACACTAGTGGCACAGAATGCTGGCTTAGACTGATGCCAAGCAATGTTGGCATAGAATATTTTATCAGAAATACAAGACATTGCAGGAGAGCCAACATGACAGTGCACAAAAATGAGTTGACAAATCGAGCTCTGCTATATCTATAAAGACTATATCTAACAACAATATGGAAGTAGAGGGTGCAGAAGTGCAGTAGGTAGTATTAGCACAGCAGTGTAGCTCATCACAAGACTAGGTTTCCTCTCATTGTACTGTCTGGGATTCTAGTGATACAATGTGATTGTTGCCAGCATTTCCACAGAATTGGGCATTTTGATTGGGCAACAGTGGATACACTATTTTTTTCATGTGACATGGTGAAATGACTGACACAAGCAGGATCGCTGGTATCAGTCATTAGCAAAGAATGTCTGGCTAGCACTACTCCTTGTAAGACCCAAGTGACCCCAATTAGCAGGAAGCACCTGTGCACACATGGCAAGTACCTCCTATTCTTCCCATTCCACCTGCAGGTGCAGTGGTGAATAGTTTGATCTTGTTCACACTTGCGTTGCTTGGTGGCTGCTTTCTCCGCCTCCGGCGCCTGCTGGGTTTGGGGTTTGGTCCTGTGACATTGGGGTTGCAGGGCCATTCTATGGCCTCCCTTTCCCACTTGCGCTCACCTTGCGGGGTTGCCGGTCGGTGACCGACACAGTGTAGAGTTAGTGTAGGGACTCATGTGGGCCAGGGGACCTGCATGTGGTGCATGAGGCAATATGGTTTGATCAAATTATATACCAACATCCTGGCGTTGGTTTTCAAAATGTAGCCGAGAGGCATTAGTGTCAGCCATAGGTGTGAGGTGCAGCAACTCCATTCTCTTTTTGTCCGCACATATCAGTAGACCCCGGCTGTATGTAGTATGGCCTCAAAACCTGAGCCTACTCCATGCACCCTTTCCCCTCCCTAGCACGTTGATTAGGGGCAGTCATGACGGGGTTAAGAACATTCAATAAAATTTTTCAGAAAATTATTAATTTATTGATGTTTATCTTTTATAAAACAAACGTATTTAGCTTCCATCATGATATATATACATATATATATATATATATATATATATATATATATATATTTATTAAGCAAGCTGAATATATGATATATATACCAGAATTTCCCTTAAAAATAGCTCATTTTCCGAACTATAAAGAGTATTAGCACTAGTCTATTGTTCCTGGTAAGGATGGTCCTATTCTGAATAAGCAATGCTGCCTGTGATCACTTTTTTTTCTGTCTTGAAAGTTTTTTTTTAGTACTAACTAAGGCTAAGCTATTACATCCATGGGTCCAACTGCATAAACCCCTGCCAATCAGTTAGGGACAATCTGCACTACTTTATTCCACAGTGGCCACTAGAGGAAAAGTGTGGTATTACATGTTGTATTACTTTCTGTAAATCTGTTCCTTGTTTATTCAGCTTTCTGTGGAGAGCTGAGAAGAATCCATATATTTGTGCCCCTTTTTATTTTAGCGGATGGTAGACGCAGCACTTCCCTGGTTTCTAGTGGGTGAGATCGCTCCTCCGGGACGTTGTCCCAGAGGAGCGATCTCCGTTACTGCTCCAAGATGGCGCCGTCCCCGGCACTCGTTTGTTTTCGGCTGCAGCAGCCGAAAGCAAACGAGTGCCGATCTCATTGATCTTTGCTGTATAACTATACAGCAAAGATCTTAATGAGAGATCGAAGTGCATATACTAAAAGTCCCCCAGGGGGAATAACCCTAACCCCAGGGGGAATAACCCTAACCCCAGGGGGAATAACCCTAACCCCAGGGGGGAATAACCCTAACCCCAGGGGGGCTTCTAGTATATGTGTAAAAAAAAAAAAGTATTGTTATTAGTAAAAAGCCCCCTCCCCTAATAAAAGTTTGAATCACCCCCCTTTTCCCAGGTTATAAATAAAAGTAAATAAATAAACAGGTTTGCTATCGCCGCGTGCGTAATCGCCCGAACTATTACTTAATCACATTCCTGATCTCGCACGATAAACGGCGTAAGCGCAAAAAAATCCCAAAGTGCAAAATTGCGCATTTTTGGTCGCATCAAATCCAGAAAAAAATATAATAAAAAGCGATCAAAAGGTCGTATATGCAAAATCAAGGTACCGATAGAAAGAACGCATCATGGCGCAAAAAATAGACCAAAGGATAAAAGCGCTATAAGCCTGGGAATGGAGCGATTTTAAGGAACGTATATTTGTTAACAATGGTTTGAATTTTTTACAGACCATCAGATACAATAAAAGTTATACATGTTATATATTTTTTTAATCGTAACGACTTGAGGAACATGCATAACAAGTCAGTTTTACCCCAGGGCGAACGGCGTAAAAACAAATACCCCCCAAATAAAAGAAATGCGTTTTATTTTTTAAATTTCACCACACTTTGAATTTTTTTCTGGTTTCGCAGTGTACTTTATGCAAAAATTCAGCCTGTCATTGCAAAGTACAATTACTGACGCAAAAAATAAGGGGTCATGTGGGTTTCCAGGTGGAAAAATGCAAGTGCTATGGCCTTTTAAACACAAGGAGGAAAAAACGAAAACGCAAAAACGAAAATTGTCCCCGTCCTTAAAGTGTCACTGTCGTGAATTTTTTTTTTTGCAGAAATCAATAGTACAGGCGATTTTAAAAAACTTTGTAATTGGGTTTATTATCCGAAAAATGCATTTTTATCATGAAAAAGCAGTTTGAAGCTCTCCCCCGTCTTCATTGTTCTCCTATGGAGAGAGCTAAAGAAAAGACCAAAACAGGACAACAAAGAGTTAATCTACAAATCCCTCACGGGATATCTCCTGTGACAGTCACCAGTGACCTGTCTGAGCTCGGATTACAGCTGTCACCCAGCTCTGTGCCTGTAATCCTAACTCCCTCCTTCCTCCTCCCCCCTCCCCTCTCCCTAGAGCAGACAGGGGACGTCTCCTGCAACAAGTCACAATTTTCAGATTTTTTGGAGTGGATGAAAAAGAGGAAGGAGGGGGGGACCTGGGAAAAGGCTTTTTACATGCAGATAATGGCAGATTTGGCTAATAAACCCAATTACAAAGTTTCTTAAAATCGCCTGGACTATTGATTTCTGCAAAAAAAAATAAAAAAAAATACGACAGTGACTCTTTAAAGGGTTAATCTGAAGGGGCGACCAGATCTACTTAGGTCCTGTTCCACACAAACCCCCACTGTTACAGGTACGTGATCTGAGAGACTCCTATTTCCATACGACATTCTCCTGACCCATCACGAAGCTAGTACATTCCCTAGGGCATAATCTATGCGGGAAGCAGAATTATATGTGGCGCTGAAACAGGAGAAAGCTTCTTTACTGCCATATAAACTCCGCCACAGATCAACCCAGCCCATCTCTCTTGCCAACTAGGCCATAGGGGAAGTCCAAATAAGATTACGTGCCTTCACCCCCTTCCTGTCCACCCTAATGTCCATCACACAATTAAAATCCCCACACATGATAAAAGGAACCTCGTCTTTATCTCCTTCCTTTATAATTTCATATATAACCTGCGGTGAGAAGGGGGGGGGGGGGCAGCGCATACACAAAAAACAAAATCATCTCTTTAGAAAATATATTACAGTGAAAGTATCTCCCCTTATTATCCACTTTTTTTTTAGCAATACAACAGAATGGGATTTCTAAGTAACAGATTTAGCCATCACCATCCTAATAGCAGTACACTACTCTGTACTTGGACCAGGGCCAGTGGTTATTGGACAAACCTTTTCTAAACATTGACCTGCTGGCAATCCGCTGATCGCCATCAGTTATTACTGAGGGAAACTGCTATACATGTCTCCTGCAGTGGCCACTACAGGAACACGGCGGTATTACATATGCCTGTTTAAATGAAATCAATCAGGCCCCCCTTAGTTAAATAATAATTTTAATCATGATCAAAGAAGTAAAATTCAAATCTTCTTAACATTTTCATAGTCAGGTTTTGCATTTTCATTGCCTATGGTTGATTTATCCCAAGGACCAACCTGAGAGTAAAAGAAGAAGATAAAAACTGAATAAGTTAAAACTATAGGAAGTTGTTTAAAAATCATTCCAAATCATTTTATTGAAATTTTCTTTGCAAGCTGTGATTATAGGGAGATTACTCACATAAGATGAACTTCCCTTCTGTCAATAACCTCCCAAGATTATGCTGTGTTTACACGGAACGATTTCTTATGTGTAAACGCAGCGAACGATCTTACAACATGTTCTAAAATCGTTGTTCGTAAAAAAATTCGCAGATCATTCCGTGTAAACAGTCGTTCACCGATTTTACCTATGTGCGAGATAGGCTTAAGCGATCGCAAAACGATTTTTCAGTCTGATATATTGTTCCGTCTAAACGCTGATTGTTCTAAAAAAAACATCTTTCTTTCGATATCATTAATCGTACGATCGGGCGAATTATTGCTCCGTGTAAACGCAGCATTAGTTTTAGCCATCAAATTTATATTGTTTCCATGGTGCCCGATAATAGGGCATCATGGAAACTACTTATTACTACAGTGAATATAGTAAGCAAACAATTGAAAGGATTTTTGTAAAATAAATAAATAAAAATGGACAAATACTATTGGTTCCAAACTGATTTACTCATCTCTGATTACCAGTGACATTTTCAGTCCCCATTGGCTGACCTCAGCTTTTCCTAGGAGGCATGTGATGGTGTCCTTTCTGTTGCAATTGGTTGCAAACATGTATACCAAGGCGTCCCTGGTAACTGGCCCGGCCGCAGTTCCAACTTCCGCCCGCCTATTCACATGATGCATTTACTTCTGATGAAGCCGCTGTGTAGCAACGATACGCGTGGAGTATCTGCTTCTCTACTACACGAGGACACCATATTGCTGGGTGGTATGAATACCATGTTTTCATGTATTATGTAAACCATTCTGTATGATTGTGTTTCTTGTTCTAGTCCCACCTTAGCCTATTCAGCTTTTGCATGTAACAGTGAGCAACCTCCTGTATTATAGGAGGCTGGCGTTCTTTGATTTTAGATGTTTTTAACTTTGTTGCAGCCGGTGTTAATAAAGCTATTTTTGTATATTATTACAGCTGTGCGCCTCACTTTTATACCCTATGTTTTCTTTTCTTTTTTTGGTTTATGCACAGTCTTTCCATAGGGTAGTGGGCGGCACCCTAGCTACCTCACCAGTATTGTTATTATATTTTTTTGTTTTGTTTATTTTTGTGGTGCCCACCTTCGCTTTTGATTACAGGTTGCTGAGGGCGCACCAATGGTGTCTCTAGCTACAATTCAGGTTCTTGGCAGCGGCTTCCTGGGATCCTGCTGCGGCCATGCTGCCCCCAGCTTAGCAACACAGCCATCCCTTGTTTTTTTTTTATGGTTAACTGGCAGCCAACACCGCTAGTAAGATTCAAAGTGTGTCCTGGAGCCCCAGGCCCCATAAGTATCCTCTAGAGATGAGCGAACCAGGTTCGGGTTCGAGTCGATCCGAACCTGAACGTTCGGCATTTGATTAGCTGGGGCTGCAGAACTTGGATAAAGCTGTAAGGTTGTCTGGAAAACATGGATACAGCCAATGACTATATCCATGTTTTCCACATAGCCTTAGGGCTTTACCCAACTTCAGCAGCCACCGCTAATCAAATGCCGAAAGTTCGGGTTCGGATCGACTCAAGCATGCTCGAGGTTCGCTCATCTCTAGTATCCTCCAATACCTGTATTCCTTTCCTGCGACAGAGCCTCATACCCTGAGTTCCCTCTTGACCTAGCATTTGTTCCAACATTGTTTTACTGGTATTTTTGACTTTCGAGCTTTTGACCTTTGACTTCTCTTTTGGATACGTTTTTGTGCTGCGCTGCCCGTTTGTTATTGACCCGGACTCTGGATTCCTGACTTTGATTCATTGTGTTTTTGTCTGTCTTGTCTTTGCTCAGTGTTCACTAATACTTGTTAGGGACTGTTAACTAGTTGTCAGCTGCCGCCTAGGGCAGTTGAGGGAATTAGGCAGGGACAGCGGGAAGGGTGCCAGCATCAGGGCAACACCTGTCCTTTGCCGTCCAGTTCCCTACTCTGTCTCCACCAGGGCACATATGAAAAGGAGAACACTTGGGGAGAGAGGACAGGTAAGTTAAATTGAAATTTTTGAACCACACTTAAACAGCTAAACACCAGCAATTGTTTAGCATTTTTAGTGTGATTTGTTTAAGGTTCAGTTCAGATGAACCAAAACTTCACGTTAAAGTTCGGCAAATCTGCCAAGCCAAATTGCCAAGCATAAAATCATGTCTACATTTGGACTTTTGTAGTTGATGATGTGTGGGTTCAGCATAATGAATGTAGAGGAAGATCATACTATATAAATGATATTACCACATGTAACGAATCATAATCTTCTGAAACCGTTCATTTGTCCAGCGTTGCATATGTGTGTTCTGGGCTTTCTCCTATCTGTACAAAATCAGAGATAATGCATTGCGTTAAAAGGAGTAAAAGCTGTCTCACCAGTGCCACCTATAGGTGGCTACTAAGTTAACACCTGATCCCAGAGTATTTAAAAGCATGATAAAAATAAAATGCTGCTGGGGTGCGGTTAAAAAAAGAATAAAAACATGCAGTCCATTGCTGCTCTTCTTTAGCTCCTGTTCTTCACCTTGCGGTCCTCTCAGGCATCTTTTATCTTCCTCCTATTCCTTCTACTGACGTGAGCAGGACCTACCTACCCAGCAGTAGTATTCTGTTTTGGCCAGTTATAGGATAAGCTTTATGCCAAATTACTCCCTTCACCAATCAGCTGCTGACTAACAGCCATCCTCCTATACACTATATACTCACAGAATAGACTACCAATTAACAGCAAGTGGTCAGAGTGTGTTAGTGCGCATGTATATCCAAGACTACTGAGCACATGCACATAATGGAAAGGACTAATGTGGAGTCTTAGAGTATGTTGGTGCTCATGTATATCAAAGACTTCTGAGCACATGCACATAATGGAAAGGACTAATGTGGAGTCCTCGCTATTCAGGAGGATATCTCCAAATCACCTGCACAGAACAATGTAAGTGATACATCATTCTGTCCATACTCTCTGTCATTAGTCTTTTTAAGAGGAACCATGATCTTTATTCTCCATTTAACACATACCGAATTCAGATGTGGAAACAATGCCTGGAAAGCTATTGCCTATATTGAAACAGGATGCAGTTTCCAGCACCTACCCCATTGCTATCTGATGTGTGACATATTTTCTTTCTACAAAATAAAGAAATAAAAAAAGAACTAAATACACACAAACCTAATAGGGAGAAACACACAAAATACAATAGAGGTAATAATATTATTATTGTTATTATTATTATTATTATTATTATTATTATTATTATTATTATTATTATTATTACAATTTTCCATAAAGAAATAATACATCAGACTATAAGAAATTTTGGATATATCACTATTTGAGCAGCCTGCATTGTCCTTTGTGCAGAGACATTCAATCCCACAATTAGAGAATTCACCAAATGATAAGAACTATATATTCTATAGAGGTGAATGAGTGCACGGATAAATTGTGTAACTTCACACATACAAACCAAGAGAGAATGCTTCATTATTTTATTGTTCTGCTACGTTGTATTCCTAGTAACACACATCAGAATCTCCTATCAATGATCCTTCAAGCTATTGGCCTCCCAAAGTCTGTTGTTATGAGATATGAGGCCAGGCCTTCTTTTCATGCCGTGTCAAGAAGTGTTGTCATGGGAGCTCTTCCGATAAGTTGGTATGACAATAATATTTTATTAAGAATACCATTCGGGTGTTAAGCCCTTAATGCCCCATAATGTATGCATCTATCATAAGTGAGGGAAAGCTTCCTAGAGAAAATACAGGCGCTGCCACTGCTGCTGGTTACGGCTTAAGAGTTGCGTGGGGTTGCCAGAAACCACTAGACTTAGTACAGATTGTGGATCACTGGTTGGTGCTCACTCCGAAAAAACAAAAAGCATACAGTTCCACTTCAGAAACAATAGATGAGGGCACTCACCAGATTCGTGATCTCTTCTTTATTTAAGCGTGCATTAAAAACTTACGGACATCCAGGGCCACATAGTAGACGCCAAGCACTAACAAAGCAGGGTGATTACAGCTGTTTCGCGCGCATGCGCGCTTCTACTGATACCGCCTCTCTCACATATCCGGAGCTAAAAAGACGTCTAAAAAGACGTAACTGTACGCCCTGGGTGTTTCTCCAGCTATGAAGCGTGCTCCGGAGCGGAGCGCGCTTCATAGCTGGTGGGGGCCGGCTGCAATCAGCAGCCGGGACCTCACCGGTAATGACACGCTGCAGCGATCGTGCTGCCGCGTGTCATTAACTCCTTAAACGACCGCGGCGTTTAAGTGTAAGTGACAGGGGGAGTCCCCTGTCACTTACCGATCGGGGCCCCCGCAGTGTGACTGCGGGGGTCCCGATCGGTAAAACGGACTGCCGGAGGTCTCTTACCTGCCTCCGTGCGGTCCGATCGGCGATCTGCGGCACTAAGCCTGCACAGGCAGGCTCAATGAGCAGGCAGATCGCCGATAACACTGATCAATGCTATGCCTATGGCATAGCAATGATCAGTGTAAAAATCAAAGTACTGTATGTAAAAGTCCCCCAAAGGGACTTCAAATGTGTAAAAAAAAAAAGTTAAAAACACCAATACACTACCCCAAAACCCCTCCCCCAATAAAAGTTGAAATCACCCCCCCATCCCATTATATAAATAAAACATATAAAAATAAATAAACAAATAAACATATAATATACCGTAGCGTGCGTAATTGTCCAATCTATTAAAATATAACAAGCGTCATTGCGAACGGTGAACGGCGTACACGAAAAGAGGGAAAAAAGTGCACAGATTACCGATTTTATGTTACATTATATATATAAAAAAAAAATAATAAAAAGTGATCAAAACGTCCGATCTTCACAAATATGATATTAATAAAAACTAGAGATCATGGCGGAAAAAATGACACCCCATACAGCCCCGTAGGTGAAAAAATAAAACTGTTATAAGCGTCACAATAGTCCCATTTTATTAATAATTAATTGCCAAAAAAAAGGATTTCATTTAAAAAAAATACATATATAACATTAGAGAATCTGTGTAAACCTGCATATGGTTGTGTTCACACTGATCTATAGAATAATTGTATAATGTGGCTTTTACCATATAGTGCATTACGTAGACACAGGAACCCCCCAAACGTTACCATATTGCATTCTTTTTTTACGATTTCACCTATTTATATCTTCATAAATAATATATTTGGGGTTCCATCATACATGTTATGGTAAAATGAAAGACGCCATTACACAGTACAACTATTCCTGTAACAAACAAGCACTTACATGGCCTGTAGATAGAAAACTGAGAGTGCTAGAGCTCTTAGAAGGGGAGGGAAAAACGAAAACACTAAGATCAAAATTTGCGCGGTCCACTGGGTCATTTTGGGCCTGGTCCTCAAAGGGTTAAAAACAAATATACTGCCAAATTCCAAGCTGGGACTTAATTGAACATATTTAATTTAACTTTGTCTTTGAGTCCAATCTCGCCTTCTGCATTTGTTGCCAGAATAAGGCGGCTTTCTTTTTGTAACAATATTCTATTAATATCTATACCTGCTGTTCCTCTTACTCGCTCTAATCCTACAAATTTTAGACAATCCGTTCTTCCTTGATGTTTTTCTTTTATATGTTTTATTAATCTAGTTGCCCCTTTGTTTGTCCTGCAAGAATAAACTTGTTTGTAGAACCTTCGGTTTAGTTTTCTAGTGGTTTTCCCCATGTAGTGTACCCCACATTCACAAACTAATGCGTACACTACCCCCTTGGTTTTGCAGCAAATAAAGTCTTTTATGACACAAGTTAGAAACTAAAACAGTCACACTAGGTGGTGTCATAAAAGACTTTATTTTCTGCAAATCCAAGGGGGTAGTGTACGCATTAGTTTGTGAATGTGGGGTACACTACATTGGTAAAACCACTAGAAAACTAAACCGAAGGTTCTACAAACACGTTTATTCTTGCAGGACAAACAAAGGGGCAACTAGATTAATAAAACATATAAAAGAAAAACATCAAGGAAGAACGGATTGTCTAAAATTTGTAGGATTAGAGCGAGTAAGAGGAACAGCAGGTATAGATATTAATAGAATATTGTTACAAAAAGAAAGCCGCCTTATTCTGGCAACAAATGCAGAAGGCGAGATTGGACTCAACGACAAAGTTGAATTAAATATGTTCAATTAAGTCGCAGCTTGGAACTTGGCAGTATATTTGTTTTTAACATTGTCTTATATGTTGTTTTTGTAACGCCTTCTCATACATGTCACCGAGTAGAGTCTTTTTAGCTCCGGACATGTGAGAGAGGCGGTATCAGTAGAAGCGCGCACGCGCGCAAAACAGCCGTAATCACCCTGCTTTGTTAGTGCTTGGCGTCTACTATGTGGCCCTGGATGTCCGTAAGTTTTTAATGCACGCTTAAATAAAGAAGAGATCACGAATCTGGTGAGTGCCCTCATCTATTGTTTCTGAAGTGGAACTGTATCATAAGTGAGGGTTACTTCACTGCCGTCAAATGATGCATCAGAAGAATGAATGGCACACATAAAGCAGAATATATATATAATTTTTTCCCCTAAGCTAGTCATATTTAGAGATGAGCGAACCTGCCGAGGTTCGGGTTCGTATGAATCTGAACTCCCTGAACTCTCGGTGTCTGATTCCCGCTGTCTGCAGCCTTTGTAAAGAGGGTGGATACAGCCAGAGGACCTCCTGAAAAACTGGGATACAGCCTATGGCTATGGCTGTATCCCAGTTTTCCAGGCGGTCCTCCAGCTGTATCCACCCTCTTCACGGAGGCTGCAGACAGGAATCAATGCAGAGAGTTCAGATACATACGAACCCGAACCTCGGCAGGTTTACTCATCTCTAGTCATATTGTGTCACATATTTTGGGATACACTGGCAACAATCTATCCCTTTAAGGTTCCATTACAGCAAGCAGATCACTGTTCTCTAGGAGACCAGCCAAAGAAAACCCTGTAGGCTGCCGGTTAAAGCGCTAAATATAGTGAAATCCTTGGTGCATTGCCCCCTGGGAAACATCAATATCCTAAAATAGTCTGCAGAGCCCCAATTACGAGTCTCAAAACAAAGGACCAGTCCGGTGTTTTCAGACTCATAACTGTGGCCCGCTGAATTGTTTTTATATTGACCTTTAAGGTTCCACGACATGAATTGCATTGGGCGTCATTAAAATACTCTACCTCTTATAAATGATGACAAATAATACAAGCAAAAGAAGACCAGCGACTCCGGCTATTATAATAATGATGGCAACTGATGTTCTTGATTCCACTGAAAAAGGAAAGGGGAAAAAATATATAATAATAATAAAAAATAAAATAAAAAAAAAATAATAATAATAATAATAATAATAATTATTATTATTAATATTATTATTATTATTATTATTATTATTATTATTATTATTATTATGTTTAATATTTTGTGCTTATTAATTTCATATTTAACCTTTAAAGTGGCGATAGCTTTGATTTTCTGACACCGAGCTCTACATCTTCTGCATAGACAGTTACGTTATAAAATGTTGCCTTTCTATTGCTGCCACTAGGGGGAGCTGCTTAACAGCTTTTCATTATGTTTACAAGAAAGCCAGAGCCAGAACATAGAGAGATGTGAGCAGATGTCTGCAGGCTTACTCCTGCTCCAAATAAGCAAGGGCTTGGAGTCTGGCTGTATCCTGGGGGTCACTGCACGGTGGGGTGCTCACCTTTGTTTTGTCAATATTGATCTTTATTTTTTTTAAGAATACAAGTCAAATTTTGAGTATTATATAACTTCTCACAAAAGGTTTCCCAGAACTTGATGGAGAATATTTGATGTAGAATGGGGTTGTCCAACCACAAGATCTCTGATAATCAGCAGAGTGACGGCCATTACCATTGCATCCTCTCACTGTCCACACAGGCACCTCTGCTCATCCATATGGGTGGCTGTGTCTAGTAGTCCAACTAACCTCATAGTTAGAGACTTGGAGAACCCCTTTAACTAATATTGTAAGAGTAGACATTCATTACAAAAAGTAATGGTCATTTACCTTCAACTTGCAGGGTTACTTTTTGGACAGACGTCTGGCCACTTCTGAAAGTAGCCGAACATTCCAGGGATCTGTCATTGTTCTTGGATGAAGGGAAATACAAGATTTTAGACTGCACTTCCCAGTATCCTTGGGTCAGGTCTATGTGGGTCACTGTTGTATTGTTAGGGACATTCCATTGAAGCATTGGGGGTCTTAGGGAACAGCTATGAGTTACGGCACAAGTGATGTTAATAGCCTCAGACTCCTTAAGATTCTCAGCCCCGGTTATTACTGGCCTAGGAGGAATATCTAAAGAGAGAAGTAGAAGTTAGTATACCGAGCTGCATACAATGTAACTGTTTAACCCTTAACATAGGTTTGATTTGCCTTACCAAAAATTGGATTTTTTTTTTTTTTGGGCTAAAAAAAAAAACAAATTTACTTGACTCCAGTTTTGCAACACCATTCCCCCATGTATAACACATATTTATCCACTTCCTGTCAAAATGGACTGTCAATGAGCAAACCAGGTTCAGCTCGGTTCCTGTGTTCTCATGACCTGGCGGGAAGGGCCCGCTTAGCCATTCAGTGACTGCAGTGGTGTCCTGCCCCAGTAACTTATGCAAAAATACTGCAGATACACAATCACATGTTTCTCAACATCAGTGGCCAGACCTTCTACCGGGAAAGAACAACCAAGCCAAGGAAGATCTCCAGTAAAAAAAAAAACACCTAAGCAAAGTATCCACAGACAGCTGTTTCGGAGTAATTGCCCCTCATCAGCGTGGAGCAGGATTCTGGCTAGTGGGAGAAATGCCTTGTAAGTGCAAAGAATGATGGTTTACCTTAGGTCTGAATTAAAAAGGTTGCCCAGAGAGCAGAAGACAGCTAAAGCCTTCTGCTTCCCGGGGCTGAACAAACATTTTTTAATGTCCCCCCCCCTCCTTTCTGAGTCCTGAAGGGGAGGGCCTACAGTCCAGCCACCCAGGAGCAGGGACATCTGGCTATGACAACAGTCCCTGCTTCTGTACATTCTTTGCATGGGCAACTGGATGCTCCAAATCAACCCTAGGCCAGTTGAACACTTCCAAGTCTGAATGAAAAGGATTGTCCAGAGAGCAGAAGACAGCTAAAGCCTTCTGCTCCCCGGGGCTGAAAGTTTTTAGTCCCCCCCCCCCCTCTCTTCCGAGTCTTGAAGGATCGGGCCTAAGTCCTAAACTACGCCTGCACATGATCTCCAAAAGCTAAGCCATCTTCTGCTCCCTGGACAACTCCTTTAAGATCCAAATCCCAAACATATGAGTCAGATTTGCCCAATGGTTTCTGAAAGGAAGTTGCTCATCTTTACCAGCAGTGTGTTGGTGCAGGGACTGGTGGCAGCCCCACTCACAGGACTGGGTGCAAGAATGTTGCAATATTTCAAAATTCACAATATAATTTTCCCTTTTCTTGTGATATGTGTGAGTAATAATGGTTTAACTAAATTATCAGTGAAAGTCACCTTATACCCTGCATCCAGTACTCTTCCACCTACCTGAGACGGTCACTGTGCAGACCCTTCCCTCCAGGTTGTAGGCGTTTATAACTCTGTTCACCCCTGGATAATACTGCCTGGTGCGCTGGATATTATTAATTGTCAGGGAGCATTTGCTTCTCCCCGAAATGGATGTTGTAAAATTATAAAACACTGTGTCTCCTGTAGGGTTTCTCAAAAACATGAATATATCGAAATCCGTGGCTTTGTCTGGATGGGTTACGGTGCAGGGGATGAACACACAGGAGTCTGTCAAAGCTTTGATGGTGCTGGGAAATGTAAAACTCCATTCACTGCAAGATGGTCTGTTTAAGCAGCCTGCCGGGGAGAGTTACATGTTACTATGGAGTGTCCCAGCACAGGTAAGATATGGTCAGGAATATTCCGTGTTTTCCCGCTAGGGGTGACTACCGTGTTTTCTTTGTGCCTTCTGTTACTCACAGCGGAAGGAAGCATTGGGTTAATTGTGTTTGTCACCTGTTTTTTGTTCTCCAATCACAGGTACAGGTGTTTTCCCTTTCCCTTTGTTTTCTCTTTGTACCACACAGCCCCAGCAGTCACAAGTAAGCTAGTTTGCCCCTATAAAAGGGAGGTTAGTTTCTAATGGGAGGGTCTTTGGTCAGGAGTGTAGGAAAGACAGAGAGGTTGTCCGTTTGTGTAGTTCACCACCTCTAACATGCAGTGCCAGACCCCTCCGGAGGACAGGACGTCCTCTGAAGATCTTCTTGTCCACAGAAGGGATACTCTCAACACTATACAGGACCGTATACCTGAGTATGGTACTGACCCTAGCAGAACAAAGTTGCAGATTATGTCTACGTATCCTGCTGTAAAACATGACTGTTCTGAAAAGTTTCGGGAACTCTACTCAACCCAGAACAGGGAGCTGGGACCTTGTACAATCCTAATAGGATGGGTAATCCGACACTGTAGGGCATTAGACGGTCAGATACGTGAGTACGAGTATTTTTTTCTTCTCTCAACTACGTTAGCCCGTCAAAGTACACAGCTACCTTTAACAGGGCCCTCAAGATGCTGTTCTACTCTCACTTCTACTGTTATAACTACTTCTACCTCCTGCCTGCACCTGCACTTGCTGAAACTTTATATTTTTTGTATTGCACTGAAGAACTTAAGTAAACGGACGTTATTCTGGTTAAGCTACTGGACTTTGTCTATCATTTTGCACCTACACACCAAGTTACACTTGGGGTATCCAAACCTGCGGAAGCAGTGCCTGTCTGACCTAGGGTGGGTATCAACGCGACACCAGGCTACCGTGACAAGTGACCCTACAAAGCAACCCCTGCCAATGGCATCCCGACTGTTTAGCAGCAACTATATAACTTCTGTTCCTCAGGGACTGTTCACTGATTTTGGAAACTTTATGTACAGTATTGTTTATGAGTTGCTCAGCCTATAATGCTTAGATAGATAGATAATAGATAGATAGGAGATAGATAGATAGATAGATAGATAGATAGATAGATAGATAGGAGATAGATAGGAGATAGATAGATAGATAGATAGATAGATAGATAGATAGATAGATAGATAGATAGGAGATAGATAGGAGATAGATAGGAGATAGATAGATAGATAGATAGATAGATAGATAGATAGATAGGAGATAGATAGATAGATAGATAGATAGATAGATAGATAGATAGATAGGAGATAGATAGATAGATAGATAGATAGATAGATAGATAGATAGGAGATAGATAGATAGATAGATAGATAGATAGATAGATAGTAGATAGATAGATAGATAGATAGATAGATAGATAGATAGATATTGGATATATATAACATGACACTTACCTGTTACATTGATCCTGACTGGCTTCTGCTCTTTGCTTAACTTACAGGAGCCCCCTCTGATCTCTGGGTAGTACCAGGCTGTGTAGGTGACATCTGTGATCCTCAGCGTGCAGTTGTTCCCATGACCTATGAGGGTGGTGCGACCTCTGTACTCCTCACTGACCTTCCTGGAGTCATTACTATTATACACCTGCTGATGGTCGTTGCCTCCATATCTATCTATCATATACCGGGTCAGAAGGAAGTTTCCGGGCTCCTCAGGGGCGGAGAATGTGCAGGGAATCTCCACTGTGGAATGTACTGAAGCTTCTATAGAATCCGGTAATGTAAATGTCCAATTAACTTGTGATTCTGCAAAATACCCTGAAAAATTGTTCCAAAAAATAGAATGCAGAAGAATTATCAGATTTTATTCACATGATAAATGTTTTTTATTTTTGTTTTTTATTGATGTAAAATCTATCAGTGTTCTATGCCGCTTCAGCTCCTGCACAACATTTTAGAGGTTAAGGGTGAAATTTATCAAGGTGGTGTAAAGCAAAAACTGGCTCAGTGGAATCTGATTGGTTTCTAGGGGCAACTGAGCCAGTCTCACTGTACACAAGTTTGATAAATCTTCCCTCAGTCTCTAAAAAAATAAATAAATCAAGTAGAGCTCAACTATAGTATAGTACATTGTAATGTATATACACAGTGACCCCACCAGCAGAATAGTGAGTGCAGCTCTGGAGTATAATACAGGATGTAACTCAGGATCAGTAATGTAATGTATGTACACAGTGACCCCACCAGCAGAATAGTGAGTGCAGCTCTGAAGTATAATACAGAATGTAACTCAGGATCAGTAATGTAATGTATGTACACAGTGACCCCACCAGCAGAATAGTGAGTGCAGCTCTGGAGTATAATACAGAATGTAACTCAGGATCAGTAATGTAATGTATGTACACAGTGACCCCACCAGCAGAATAGTGAGTGCAGCTCTGGAGTATAATACAGAATGTAACTCAGGATGAGTAATGTAATGTATGTACACAGTGACCCCACCAGCAGAATAGTGAGTACAGCTCTGGAGTATAATACAGGATGTAACTCAGGATGAGTAATGTAATGTATGTACACAGTGACCCCACCATCTCCAGAGTATAAATCATGAGCAGTAATATATTTACAGGCAGGTACTTACAATGAGCTTATGAAATTTCTTTATTTTTCACTTATTTTACTACTTTACTTTTACTGTGTGTGAACATAGCCTAAGGCTGGGTTCACACTACGTATATTTCAGTCAGTATTGTGGTCCTCATATTGCAACCAAAACCAGGAGTGGATTAAAAACACAGAAAGGCTATGATCACACAATGTTGAAATTGAGAGGATGGCCGCCATATAACAGTAAATAACTGCCATTATTTCAATACAACAGCCGTTGTTTTAAAATAACAACAAATATTTTCCAATAAATGGCGGCCAGCCACTCAATTTCAACATTGTGTGAACAGATCCTTTTTTTGTTTTCAAGCCACTCCTGGTTTTGGTTGCAATATGAGGACCACAATACTGACTGAAATATACGTAGTGTGAACCCAGCCTAAGACTACATCGTACACCAGAAATAATTATAAGCAATAGTAAAATTATATTTGTGTTACCTGATGAAAAAAGTAAGAAGAAGGTCATTGTCACTGGATCAAAACGTGACTTCATTTTCTTTGTATAAATTGGTTTTGTTGATCATTTAAATGAAGTTTTCTATGAAATAAATAAGCATTGTTCCCAATTACTTATTAGCTTCCTATATATATCAGTGACAGGTCTGTCAAGGTAAGAGGGTGGAGTATATCATATAGCATGGCTCATACATTATATGTATATTCTGCTGACTGTGGGTAATGCAGCTCATTTATTAACAATTCCGTGAGAACATCCTGGTCTGTTATCATATACAAATGTATATATATGTATTCGTATATGCCAATGGTCAGAAGATATGTATGCTACTTATGTGGCCGCATGGCTGCCTAGTTGTTGTAATGTGAGTTGTAGCCAGTGAAGTTTTGCTACTATGTCACAACAAAGTATTGCATTTGTATAATGAGGCAGTACTTATCATCTGCTGTGTGTCCTGCAGGAAGTGGTATATTCTTTCCAGTCTGACACAGTGCTCTCTGCTGCCATCTCTGTCCATATCAGGAACTGTCCAGAGCAGGAGAGGTTTTCTTTGAGGATTTGCTGCTGCTCTGGACAGTTCCTGACATGGACAGAGGTGGCAGCAGAGAGCACTGTGTCAGACTGAAGAGAATACACCACTTCCTGCAGGACATACAGCAGATGATAAGAATTGGGCGACTGGAGATTTTTAAATAGAACTAAATGACAAATCTATATAACTTTTTGAAAGGAAACATCTTTCACCTGCATAATCCATTGAAAAGTAAAGGTGGACACATCTGTATCTGTAGCAGAGTCCATCAGCTAAAGCAAATCCTCTCCTGGATCCATCTCTCACTAATCTTACTGAAGAAGTATCTCAATGACTACCTTGTCACTGCATGCTCATGATATATCAGCTTATTATTTGCTATATATCCTCGTTTACTTGGACTACATTGTTTTCTATTGAGCTGATGCATCCTGCCATGTAATTGTATATGGTGAGAGTATACCATACCTTATGATGGTCTCCTCCTCCGACGACAGCAGATCTGATCCTGAGAATAAACATGGAGCTGTATAAGGGAATGGATTAGTAACTAAGGAGGAAACAATTGTACAATATCCTCACTTACAGTACAAGGTGTTAGAGAAGACGTTACTATGTGCTAATAGTCTTTGTCACTGATGCAATATGTATTTTATACGCTGACAATTTTGCAAGTTTTCCTTTCTTTCACATTAACTGGTGCCAGAAAGTTTAAGAGATTTGTAATTTACTTCTATTAAAAAGTCTCCACTCTTCCAGTACTTATCAGTTGCTGTATGTCCTGCAGAAAGTGGTGTATTCTTTCCCCCTCCCCTAATAAAAGTCAGAATCACCCCCCTTTTCCCATTTTATAACTAAAAATAAATAAATAAACTTGTTTGTTATCGCTGTGTGTGCAATTGCCCAAAATATAAATTAATCACATTAATCCTGATCTCGCACGGTAAACAGAGTAAGTGCAAAAAAAATCCCAAAGTGCAAAATTGCGCATTTTTGGTCGCATCAAATCCAGAAAAATTATAATAAAAAAGTCGTATTTGCGCAATCAAGGTACCGATAGAAAGAACACATCATGGCACAAAAAATGACACCTCACACAGCCCCATAGACCAAAGGATAAAAGCGCTATAAGCCTGGGAATGGAGCCATTTTAAGGAACATATATTTGTTAACAATGGTTTGAATTTTTACAAGCCATCACATAATATAAAAGTTATACATGTTACATATCGTTGTAATCGTTCCGACTTGAGGAACATACATAACATGGCAGTTTTTTCATTGGACACATGGCATAAAAACAAAGCCCCCCCTCAAAGAAAAAGAATTGCTTTTTTTCAATTTCGTTGCGCATATAATTTTTTTCTGGTTTCGCAGCATATTTTACGTAAAAATTCAGCCTGTCGTTGCAAAGTACAATTAGTGGCGCACAAAATAAGGACTCATGTGGGTCTATAGATGTAAAAATGCAAGTGCTATGGCCTTTTAAGCACAATGAGGAAAAACTAAAACGCAAAAACGAAAATTAGGCCGGTCCAGAAGGGGTTAAAGTCAATGGGGAAAGCTTGTTTCTTGTAAACCTAAATTCGACCAGACCACTAGGAGGTCACCAAGTCCATAATGACACCTCAGAAAAAATGCTGTTTCAATTAAATAAACAGTTAATAAATAAAATATATATATTTAAAGTATATTTAATTAAACCTAAATTTATTTAACTTAAATTTGCTTCTTTAATTAAAAATAGACAGCGATCGGTAAAATAGACAGATATTACAGCTATCGGTATAAATGTCGGGATACCGCTAATACCACTAAATACCGCGACCTGTAACAGTTTATATTTAATTGAAATAGCAGATTTTCATACTAATATTGATATTTTTTGTTTGCAATAGCAAAATTAGAACAAACTTTTGCTGTTTTAGTTAAATAAACTGTTTATTACATGCCACTCAGTGTAAATAGTAAAATTACAAATTTATCCAACTTTATTAACTTTATTAAAGCGACTTGTCCCCCCCCCCCCCCAGTACAGGGAGCTCTTAAAGTGACTCTGTACCCACAATCTGTCCCCCCCCAAACCACTTGTACCTTCGGATAGCTGCTTTTAATCCAAGATCTGTCCTGGGGTCCGTTCGGCAAGTGATGCAGTTATTGTCATAAAAACAACTTTTAATCTTGCAGAGCTGTGTCTAACGGCCGGGGCTTACATTTGTATATGCATTAGGCTGGCACAACCTCTCTGTCCTTCCTCCCCACCCTCCTCATCATTAGGAATGCTCCAGGCAGATTGCTTCCTATTCCTCAGCTGTGTGTATAATGAACATGGGCTGGATCGTTAAGACACCTGTGCAAAGCTCAAACTGCAGTAAATGTTCCTGGATCATTCCTAATGATGAGGAGGGTGGGGAGGAAGGACAGAGAGGGTGTGCCAGCCTAATGCATATACAAATGTAAGCCCCGGCCGTTAGACACAGCGCTGCAAGATTAAAAGTTGTCTTTATGACAATACCTGCATCACTTGCCGAATGGACCCCAGGACAGATCTTGGATTAAAAGCAGCTATCCGAAGGTACAAGTGGTTTTGGGGGGGGGGGGGGTGTTACAGATTGTGGGTACAGAGTCGCTTTAAAAAACAAATGAAAATAAAACCTCTTTAAAGCTTAATTTAAAAAAAAAAAAGTCTAGAAACTATTCACATTTATTGCAGTAAAACAAACTTATCTAACTTCCAACATGAAATACATTATTGTGCAAGGATGTATATATCTCTATGTCTATATATGTGTCCAGATATACAAAATTGTCTCTAAAATGTACATAGGAACAAGTTTTTGCAGCGTTTTAGTATACTATATATAATATAAATATACAATTTTTGCCAGGTAGAACCTGGATTTGCCGCTTGAAAAGCAGAGTCAAGTCCTGGTGCAGCCCGTAATTCTCAGTGAAGCAGAAGTCCAATGGCTGGTAGGGATGGCTGGTAGGGATGGCTGGTAGGGATGGCTGGTAGGGATGGCTGGTAGGGATGACTGGTAGGGATGACTGGTAGAGATGGGTGTAAGAATAAGCTTCAGCATAATCAGGGAAGGAATAATCAAATCTTCTGAACATTTTCATAGAGCCGTGCTACATTCCCATTCTCAATAGTAGAATTTCCATTAGTACCAGCCTGCAAATAATTCAAGAAATCAAGATTAAAGTTATATAAACTGCAATAGACTATTATACGGAGTAAAATAAAAGCACAGTTATGCTCAGCCAATCGCGGCTGAGCAGCTGATGACGCGGCGTGGAGCGGTTCGGCCGGCCTTCTGAAGACGACGTCATTGTCCCAAGATGGCGGGCAGGGGTCGACACGAATGCGGAAAGTGTAATGCACCAACACCTCCGGGTCTAGCGTGGGTGGGGGGAAACACGGGGAAGGGGGCTGTTCACATACATAACACACATTACAAAGTTGTATAACTTTGTAATGTGTGTTATTTTGTGAATAAATGTTTAGCGCTGCACTACCCCTTTAACATTAAAGGTAGTGTAAAGACTTATGCACACGTTCAGGATCAAGTCGATTGATTCCTCCCGCTATCCACCTGTACAATCCGCTCAAAGTTACGGATTGGACATATGTAGTGCATCCATATTGCTGTAAATCCTTTTTTTTTTTTTTCAACATGTGAATTATAACTCATCCATAAATATATATATATATATATATATATATATATATATATATATATATATATATAATTTTTTTTATGGAAATACAGATGCCAAACACGAACAATCTGTAAAAATAGCTGATCCCATTGATTTCTATAAGAGGATCTGCACTACGACATGTCCTTTTTTTTTCAGCATTGGTTTGTGTACTGATCATGTGAATAGCCCAATAGGCAACAATGTGCACTAACTCAAATGCGTAAATACAAATCTGTAGATTACGGGAAGTGTGAATAAGCCCTAAGGGAGTGTGGAGTAGGCTCAGGAGCTGAACTCCATGTACAGCAAGTGACAACTGCTATCTGCAACAGACGTCTGCTGCTGATGACCAACACCAGCGACCCCGCTGATGACAGTCATTTATTCTGTGATCAACAGGATATTGTTTCAAACCCTGATATATTTGTAGTTGCAGATTTGCATTATAATACACTAATATTGCAATTACTGTGGCACTTCTGAGGATTCTGTGCGCTGCTTACTTTAGGAGCAGACAAGGAACCTGCCAGGTTTGAAAAGATATCCTGCTACGCAAGCTGAATGATTGGTACCCTTTAAAGGGAATGTACCACTAGGTACTGTACATTGCTTTGTGTTTTTATATTAAGAGGCAGGCGCCAGTGCGTGGACATCCTTTTTTTAGACCGCCACTGACTGACCTAGTGGTACATTCACTTTAAAATTCAACATTATTTTCTTAAGGGGAAAGTGCTTTCAATTTCACGCTGGCCAAATTATGAGTAATGGAATATTCACTGATCCCAGAAGGGGTAAGATTAAAAGCAGGATTTAGGGGTTTACTTTTAGATGCCCAAAGGCCGTCTGTAAAATCACTAGATCATTTGTGTGGCCCGTTCTGGCAGTCAGTCTGCAGCACATTCCCTATTACATGGGGAGACCTGCATCCAATGACTGAGGATATTCAGCCAGAAGACCCAATCAGCCAACATAGAAGCACTTTCTCATTTGCTGGCTTATTACACAAGGTGATATCGACCTGTTCAGCCAATAATCGCCCTCAGTATCTCATATTATCACCTTTAGTGTGTCGTAATCTTCAGAAACCGTTCTCTCCAACTTTGCATATGTGAGATCTGGACTTTCTGGCATCTATACAAAAATCACAGCAATATGCATCACATTACATAAAGAAAGAAAAAAAGTCAATTTGTAAAAAGTTTCCTTAAAGGGATTATCCAGGATAAGGCTATGTTCACACAACATTTTTTCAGCTCCGTTTAAAATGACAGCCATTATTTTGAGTCTAAAATAACGGATGTTATTCAGCTGCCTGGCCTCCCCTTAGTGCAATGACGGGTGTTTGTACATTATTCTAGTTTGGGTTACTAATTAGCTTTATGGGTGAGGCTTAATTGAAAAGTTCATTGAATTTAATAGTGACAAAACGGTGACAAAAGAAAAACTGCGTGTGAACAACTAATTAAAAACATCCGCTGTTTGCAAAAGACGTCCGAAAATACTGATCATGTTCATCAGTTTGACGTCCGCGGTAAAAACGTCAGTTATTCGATGCACTGTGTGTATTGGACGTCCGTCTTCCCGTTGACTTCAATGCATTGCCATTGCAGTCAGTTAAATTGCGGCAAAAAGTGATGTTTTTTTAATGTCAAAACCTGCGTCTTTTCTCAATTTTTTTAGCCTTTTGCTCCATTTTTATAATGGAAGTCAAAGAAAAAATAGGTCGCAATGGATTGCACACAATTGCATTAGTTATTGCATCTGCCCCCTCCCCCAATAAAACATACATGTTAAACGGACTGCAAAAACACAGCGTGAACCAAGCCTAAGGAGTGAAAAATAAAAATGCATATCTAAAACTGACTCTACAAGTCTATAAATGGCAAATAAGGATAGTCCGAACCTGCCGAGGTTCGGGTTCGTATGAACCCGAACGCTCGGCATCAGATTCCCGCTGTCTGCCCGCTCCGTGCAGTGGGTGGATACAGCAGGAGGGCCGCCTGGAGAACTGGGATACAGCCTATGGCTATGGCTGTATCCCAGTTTTCCAGGCGGTCCTCCCGCTGTATCCACCCTCTCCACGGAGCGGGCAGACAGCGGGCATCATTGCCGAGAGTTCGGGTTCGTACAAACCCGAACCTCGTCAGGTTCGGACCATCCCTAGTGGCAAACCACCAGAGATATAACTATCGTCCCATCTAAAAGACTACCAGTACGTCAACATTTTATCTAGTCCAGAGCTTAGAAGTTCTTTGGCATCTTAGTGCTAACGCAGTATGTGTATTAGAGGTGTATAGTGTTTGGGTGTAGGTACTACTAGAAATAAGGGAATAAATAATATGTATTGCTATTGGACTAATTTCCAGCACCTACCTCATCTTTTGCTTGTGGTTGATGTGTTTTCATTCTTAAAAAAAAATCACGATACAATTAATGTAGGGAACGAGACACGAGTAAGAATAGACGTCTACTTCTCATCCACCTTGATCAGAGCACATCATTTTTACATCATGGCATCAAGTAGTGGGAAAAGTTTTGGTGTAGCAATAATAGTCTTTGGAGGAGATTTATCAAACTGGTGTAAAGTAGAATTGTCTTAGTTGCCCCTAGAAATCAATCAGATTCCACCCTTTATTCCTCACAGATTCTTTGAAAAATTAAAGGTGGAATCTGATTGGTTGCTAGGGGCAATTCTACTTTACACCAGTTAGATTTATTTTTTTTTTACATATTGGATGATCAGCACAGTCGTTGCATTGAAGTATATTACCCATTAGTTTAGTTAAAACCCAGTCCATTTTTTCTAATTATTGAAACTTAGGATGAGATCATATAACCACTTGAAGGGAATTTCCACCTTGAACAGTCTCTTTCCATTGGGCTATGTTCACACATAGTTTTTTGTACTACTTCGGTCAGTATTTGTATCCCAAATCAGAAGTGGAAGTAACAGAGCAAAATTATAATGGATTTGCACAATTTGGCCATGTTCCCATTTCGAGAATATATATATAAGTCGGAGGAGGCCATCTCATTATATAGACAGTCTCTAATAAAGATGAGCATGATAATATTAGTGGCTGTCTACATAACAAGATGGACACCTTTGGCCGATATATTCAATTTTTTTGTATTTTCAAATCCCCTACAATTTATCATAAATTTTCTCCTTTAAGATTCTACGACATGAGAATTGAGAATCAATAAAATACTCTACCTCTTATAAATGAAGATCAGCAATAGAAGCAAAAGAAGACTAGCGACTCCAGCTATTACAACAATGACCACAACTGATGTTGATCCAGCTGCATAAGAGATTAAATATTATGTTATTAATAATAAATATTTATTAAAATGGAGCAGTTGTTACTATGGGTACATGACTATTAAAGGAGAAGTCTCAGACTCTTTTTTCAAAGCCGGAAAGGAAGTGGCTGAACATAATCACATGCACTTACCTCCTCGGCTCCAGCAATGGGCTCTGATGGCCTCTGCCCCGGATCCTGACTGGCTGAGTGGGCCTGACACATCACAACCCGAGTCCCGGCTCAGACCAGGGAGCAGCCGTGAGGGGGGGGGGGGGTGGCAGTAACCGGAGAAGAGGACAGTGGACCCCAGTGCTGGTAGGTACGTGCGGTTATATTCGGTAACCTCTTTCCCAGCTTTTTGGAGGGAAAAAAGTCAGAGGCCGGACTTCTCCTTTAACTACATGTATAACTATAGGATGGGTCTATAGATGACCAAGAAAATATTGCTCTCGACAAAACTGATAAGCTTTGTTGTGTCTAGTGCAGGGCCTGAGGAGGTGGAGCATGACACAGATATGGCACCTAAAATTTATCCATAGTGCTTCATTTATTTTCAATTTTAACGTCATGTTATTTTCAAATATAAAAGTTTATACCAATAGATCCCTTACAAGGGGAACCTAAATATTAACTATTCTTAAAGAGATATACCCATCTGGGACAGGTATGGCATATCCACAAAAGATCCTATAAGTGTCCCCTAAATGCGTGTCCCACCTCTGGGACCTGCATCTGTCTTAGGATCAAGGGCTTCCTGGCCCCTCTGGCCTATTTGTGGTTGCTGGAGGTTATCGGGAGGCAAAAATTGCAAAACTTGCCTACTGTTTTGGCTATTTTCCGCTTCCAGACCACATCCAGCAACCTCAAACAGGCCATAAGGGGCACCCTCAATATGAAGATACATGTGGTTCCCAGGAGTGGGATCTGCAGCTAGGGGATATATAACCCTTTAAGATTGTTGTGTAATAGGGATGTCAACAACAAGACCATTGACAACAATGAGAGCCCATGAGTACTGTGTCTTCTTTACTATTCACACAGGTATGTCCAGTCTTCCATATGGTTGACTGTGCCTCGTAGCCTTGATCAGTCTCATCCCTTGGGGTCAGACCTCCACAGTAAGACTTTGATGTTCTTTCCTAAAGATCGCTATGGTGGTAACGGTAGACCTTATTAGGTTAAAATAATAGACAAGAGGTCATTTACCTTCAATACGCAGGGCTAATTTGTGGACTGATTTCTGGCCATTTGGGAAAGTAACCGTGCATTCCAGGGATCTATTATTGTCCTTTAAGGAAGGGATATAAGTCATCTCAGAATGTAGCTCCCAATTTCCTCTAGTTAGGTTTACATGCGTCATAGTTGTATTGATAGGAATATTCCATTCTAGCGATGGACGGATTAAGGGACAGGTATGATTTACGGCACAAGTGATCTTAGTTGCCACAAAATCCTTAAGATTCTCAGCCCCGATTATTACTGGATCAGGTGGAACATCTACAGAGAGAGATAAAATATGTCATATTGCATAGAATTTACTTTGCCCAGGTAGTTTATATATGTGTAGGGTATATATTTATATAGTTCTTTTGTGACTGCTAATATGTTTGACTAAGTGAGTGTAAGGAGCCAAGTAGAGAAGAATAACATCACTCAATCCCTTCTAAAAATAGTAAACAGTAAACATTACTGCTTACTGTAAAGAAGCAGGGACTCCTATCAAAATGACAGCCGCCCCTGTTTCTGTGCTTATTTTGAGGTAAAATTTACCAGGACCCCACCCTTGTCTGTGTTGAGACCCAGATTAGGAGTTTCCCTCTATGAGGACAATAAATCAGTCACTACAGGTGTCTATACTCATAGTCAGGTGTCTATACAAATAGTCAGGTGTCTATACTCATAGTAACATGTCTATAATCATAGGTATCATCCAGAGCTGCTAGCTCCATCGTGGGCACTGACAGGGTTTTCTGTGGCCGCCATTCAATGAATAGTGGTCGCAGAAAACTTTTCTACGGCGCCACTAGGGATCCCGGCCGGAGGGTGTACCATGTGCATACACTCCGACCGGGATTCCCTTGGCCTGCAGCACAACGTAAGTTCTGCACCAATCACGGCCGTAGCAACAACGGCTGTGATTACTACGGATGTTATGCTGTGTGAACATGGCCTAAGGGTGATTTTTTTTTTTTTTTTTTAGACACGTCATTAGATGAACAACCGTCTGTAGACAACATAACCCAGTTAATACGGTTAAAAGATTTGAGATGATGGTATAGAGGAAAAAGTAGTGAGTGTAAGATAATAAAACAATGGAATAAGTGGACAGAGGAATATCAGTAAAGAGGGAAAGGATAAGATATGTGGATTTTTTTCTTTCTTTCTTTACTTTTGTTTTTATTTATTTATTTATTTATCTGAGTTTTCAGATAGGAGAAGGGGTGTAAGGGTATGTATTATTTTGTAAACAGTAATATGTTAAAAAAAAAAAAAATCTTCTTCCTCTTACCTGAGACAGTCACTGTACAGAACCTTCCCTCCAGGTTGTAGGCATTTATATTTCTGGTTATTCCTGGGTAGTACTGTCCGTCTTTTCGGACATTATTAATAATCAATGAGCAAATGTTTTTCCTTATCCGGAACAGAAATGTACGTTCTTTATACCGTCTGTCTATACTAGAGGGTGTTTTGTTATTAAAGACTTCTATTTCTTTCCTAGGAGATCTTTCAAACCAAAGTAAGTTGAAATCCATGGCTTTGTCTGGATGGGTTAAGGTGCATGGGATGACCACACAGGAATTGCTCAAAGCTTTGATGGTTCTAGGGAATGAAAAGCTCCATTCACTGCAAGATGATCTGTTCAAGCAGCCTGCCAGGGAGAATACAGTCACATATTAATGAACTGCTAAATTATTATTATTATTTTTTTTTAGAAGGTAAGGATCTCAACTTCAACTTCTGTATATTGTGAAATACCTTTATACAGGCTGTCCTGGGAGGGAAAAAATGCCTATTCAGAGCATAGGCTATCAATACCTCACTGACACAGTGCCAACAATTGGTTCAGTTAATGCACTAAACTAAGAATTGGGCCGGAAGCAGTTCGGTCTGCAATCCTTGTAGTGGTGGCACCACAGTACTGCAGCCACAGCTCCTATTTATTTCACTAGTAGACAGGCTGCATTAATCTGGTGCCACCACTTCAGGAAGTACAGAACTGACTGATTCTGAATTTGTTCTCACTGCAGATTGCTGTAGGTTCTGGATGTCGGTATGTCACCAATCATCTATTTATTTTTTCCTGGACACCTTCAATAGGTATAGAAGAAGTTCAGAACCACTATTTCTATGAAGGTAAGTTTACTAATTATAGATAGATAGATAGATAGATAGATAGATAGATAGATAGATAGATAGATAGTTGAAAAATGAAGCAGCACTTCTAATTAGTAGTTGAGTGGTGCCACCAGGCCCAGGTCTCGACCAAGGACTGAATTTATATATCCAAAGACAATCCGTGGCACTCCAATACTTGTGGTTCACATTGTAAAATTAAGCTGCCATTTTCAAGCAATAGATAGATAGATGATAGATAGATAGATAGATAGATAGATAGATAGATAGGAGATAGATAGATAGGAGATAGATAGGAGATAGATAGATAGATAGATAGATAGATAATAGATAGATAGATAGATAGATAGATAGATAGATAATAGATAGATAGATAGATAGATAAAGAGATAGACAAAGTGGAACATACCTCTGACATTGATCCTGACTGGCTTCAGCTCATTGCTAAAGTTAAAGGAGCCCCCGCTGATCTCTGGGTAGTACCAGGCTGTGTAGGTGACATCTGTGATCCTCAGCGTGCAGTTGTTCCCATGACCTATGAGGGTGGTGCGACCTCTGTACTCCTCACTGACCTTCCTGGAGTCATTACTATTATACACCTGCTGATGGTCGTTGCCTCCATATCTATCTATCATATACCAGGTCAGAAGAAAGTTTCCGGGCTCCTCAGGGGCGGAGAATGTGCAGGGAATCTCCACTGTGGAATGTACTGAAGCTTCTATAGAATCCGGTAATGTAAATGTCCAATTAACTTGTGATTCTGCAAAATACCCTGAAAAATATATATGTGGAAATTATGGGGTTAATACAGAACAAATATCAAGAGCAGAAAAAAGGAAACCACAACGTTGGGGAATCAATTGCTAAATTTATTGATAACTGATACCACATTTAGGCTATGTTCATACATAGAGGTCAGTTTTTTTCAACCATAACCAGGATTGGGTTGAAAAAACAGAGAACATATGCAGATCTTTCCATTAGATTTTTTTTTTCTGATTTTGGCTACAAATACTGACTCAAAATAACACATGAGAACACACTGTAGCCTTAATACTATTTTTTTTATTATTATTTATCATGGCTTAATGCTATTATTCGGAAAATAAAAACAGAATACAACTGCAAAATTGCTATAGGCTTTTATGTTCGTGTTTTAAATCTAAGGCTGTGCTGCATTACAGTCTATGGCTATGTTCACACACAGTATTTCCGTCAGTCTTTTTTCAACCAAAATAAGGAGTTGAACTGACAGGGCAAAATTGTAATGGAGAGATTTGCACAGTTTGGCTATGATCACAATTAGAGATGAGCAAAGCAAATGCAGAAAAAAACTAAATTCTTTTAAAAAAGCAACTTTTTGCTAAATTCATCAATAAAATTAGCAAAAAAAAAAAGAAAAGAAAAGAAAAAATGTTTATTCACCTGTCCGCACTCCCCCAGTGTCCTCTTCTTTGTGTTCACCCTCACATTCAGGCAATCACTGACTGAGGGCCAGCTCTACGGCCAGTGATTGGCTGAGTGGATTGTCACTCTCTAGACACAACAGTGACAGCCGGCTCAGCTAATCATAGGCCACGACGCTGTTTGTTCTTAGTTTGTTGATGATTGACTGAGTAGAGATTGACAGCCCAATATCACTGGTGCTGTGCTGTCATTCTTAGTCAGTGATTGGCTGCGTGTCTGGTGCTGTCCGTCAGTCAGTGGTTGGCTGATTGTGTATGGTGCTGTCCATCAGTCAGTGATTGGCTTCGTGTGTGGTGCTGTCCATCACTCAGTGATTGGCTTAGTGTGTGGTGCTGTCCATCACTCAGTGATTGGCTTAGTGTGTGGTGCTGTCCATCAGTCACTGATTGGCTGAGTGCGTGGTGCTGTCCATCAGTCACTGATTGGCTGAGTGTGGTGCTGTCCATCAGTCACTGGTTGGCTGAGTGTGGTGCTGTCCATCAGTCACTGGTTGGCTGAGTGTGGTGCTGTCCATCAGTCACTGGTTGGCTGAGTGTGGTGCTGTCCATCAGTCACTGATTGGCTGAGTGCGTGGTGCTGTCCATCAGTCACTGGTTGGCTGAGTGCGTGGTGCTGTCCATCAGTCACTGATTGGCTGTGTGCGTGGTGCTGTCCATCAGTCACTGATTGGCTGAGTGCGTGGTGCTGTCCATCAGTCACTGGTTGGCTGAGTGCGTGGTGCTGTCCATCAGTCACTGATTGGCTGAGTGCGTGGTGATGTCCATCAGTCACTGGTTGGCTGAGCGTGGTGCTGTCCATCAGTCACTGGTTGGCTAAGTGTGGTGCTGTCCATCAGTCACTGGTTGGCTGAGTGCGTTGTGCTGTCCATCAGTCACTGATTGGCTGAGTGCGTGGTGATGTCCATCAGTCACTGGTTGGCTGAGTGTGGTGCTGTCCATCAGTCACTGGTTGGCTGAGTGCGTTGTGCTGTCCATCAGTCACTGATTGGCTGAGTGCGTGGTGATGTCCATCAGTCACTGGTTGGCGGAGTGTGGTGCTGTCCATCAGTCACTGGTTGGCTGAGTGTGGTGCTGTCCATCAGTCACTGGTTGGCTTAGCGTGCGGCTGACAGCACAGAAGGGGACATCAGGGGAGCGTGGACAGGTATGTATAGATTGGTTAAGTTTGTAAATTTTGTGGTATAAAATTGTTGCAAACCGAATTGTTAACCGATTCGCTTATCTGTAATCATGATCATTCTTAGCATCTATGTTACGAGATAGCCACCTTCTCTGATATTTTCCCAGATACACAGCCTTTCTATGTTTTCAACTCGTCCCTGGTTTTGGTTGAAAAAAGACCAAATACTATGTGTGAACATAGCCTATGGAAAAAAGTCAGTCTATGCTCACATTATATGTATCTTTATAATGTCTTTAAAAACAATTTTTTTCAGAAACTTGAATATGTTGCACATTATAGATTGAAAATACAGCTACATTTTACACCTATTTTATAGTCATATTTTGCTTTTAATTTACAGTGTGTCACCATAGCCTCCATATCCTTTTCATCCTGTCCAAAAACAAAGTATAGTGGTACCTTGTTTTAAGGGTAACTTGGATTAGGAGCGTTTTGGTTTAAGAGCTTACAGTTTTTCAAAATTATGACTTGGTTTAAGAGTTTCCAGTACTGGGTGGGAGCGGGAATAGGGAGGGGCATGGTCTGCATAGCGGGGTCTACAGCCCTGTACTCTAAACCAGGAAGTCTCACTCATCTTCCAAATCATTGCAGATCCACGTCAGGCTGGGGCTTACATCAGGGGACAGGACTGTGGAGATAATCTCTTCATAGCTCCCCAGACAGAGTGCTCACTCTACACCCCGCTCATTCCTTCATACTCCCCGCAGTCTCTGTCGGCCCTTGTGTTTCCCATTCTCGCTATGATGGGGATCTGCAGCTCCATCCTGTATCTACAAACAGCAGCTGTGTTATCAGGTTTATGTACTTACTATACATTATACACCACATGCTAATTGCTATACTATACAGTAACTTGTAATATAATATTACATGTTCAGCTGTTTCTAAATGTTTGTTTCATTTGTCTTAACTGTTATTCAGAATTAAAAAAAAACAAACAATTGTCTTCATTTCTATGATTTCATATGGGAAGTTTTGCTTTGGTTTAAGAGTGGATTTGGAGTGGATTTGGAGTGGATTTACAAGCATGGTCCCAGAACGAATTATGCTCGTAATCCAAGGCACCACTATATATATAACCGACATGTAGTTTAGATTTATGTTACCTGGAAGAACAATTCCCAAAAAGACCAATGTTATACGATCAATCAGTGACTTCATTTTCTTTCTTTATTCATTGATTGTTTCAAATCGGTTTCCTGTAGTTAAAAAAATAAAAAATGACTAATTTTACAAAGACTCATGAGTTCCTGATATGTATCAGTGACTGGTTTAGGAGAGACGAATTGGTCATATAACATAGCTGTAGTTACGGGTTGCTTCACTTAGGTAGGGCACCTTCTTCATAGATAGTCCAGGAAGACTGGGCTGGTCACCATGTAACTGAGTCCAAAAGTCTTGGCTCCCATCTCCTTCAGTGCCCAGTACCTTATATAAGGAGTCCAATTACAATACCACCTAATGACGTTCTGGTATATATTTTATTTTTCCGTCCATACAACTAATGTAATCATATAATTGTATATAATGAAAAGTTGACATACCTCATGGTGGTCTCATCAGACGAGAACATGTTCCATCCTGAGTTAGAGCTTTTTAAGGGGATTATTAAGTCAACGAGGAGGAACATATTGTACAATTTCCTCAGCAATGTGGTATTCCATTTTAGAGAAGCTGCTACTATGTCCTAATAGTCTACTTTTTTTTTTTCCAGTTGATGCAATATGAAGAAGTTGGGAACCCTTAATCTGATCTGCTCCTAAGATGCTCACCATATGGCACACATCTCATGGCTATAAGTCTATAGTAGTCCCCATTCCACAAGGTCCTATAGCCTATAGGGCCTGCCAGAGTAAGAGGCAATGTAGGTTTTTAGGCCACTACAAAATAGCTCCATGGTACAATAATATGGCAGCCTGATTGTATCCGTATGGTTATTTGCAGTGAGTGGTACTGATCATATAACAGATACTTTGCTGCTCTCAGGAGTTAGACGTTGGACCAAAATCAATGGAACCTCCTATCTGCTATGAGAAATGGATAGGAGGAAAGAGAGCTTGTGGTCTTTCTACGGTTAAGACCAGTTAAGACCAGGCCACTTGGCCACAAGGTTTTTCCAATTATAATACATAATAACTAGAGATGAGCGAACCTCAAGCATACTCGAGTTGATCCGAACCCGAACTTTCGGCATTTGATTAGCGGTAGCTGCTGAAGTTGGATAAAGCCCTAAGGCTATGTGGAAAACATGGATATAGTCATTGGCTGTATCCATGTTTTCCAGACAACCTTAGAGCTTTATCCAACTTCAGCAGCCCCAGCTAATCAAATACCGAACGTTCGGGTTCTGATCGACTCGAGCATGCTCCAGGTTTGCTCATCTCTAATAATAACCCTTTTCCAAGGGTTAACATTTTTTCACTAATGTTTTTTGTTTCTATCTTCTAAGACCCATGAGGGCCATGGGCATCAATGTGTGCCTTTTTTTTCGCAGCTCTAATTTTAAATCCCCACTGGATTTATCAAGAGGTGCACACACAGCGGGAGAAAAAAAATCTACACCAGCTTGGAAGCAACACAGACTTTTAGCCTGTTTTTTTTTTTTTTTTTTTTGCCAATTGTTAATAAATTTTGAACACCGTGCCCCCTCCACATCCCTGTCCAACCAATATAGTGCACAAGATGAAAAGCTGGGGAAAAATTGCAGTTTTTGCTCAAAGATAGTCATCATATATTAGCAATAAAAGAAAATAAACATTATTTATTTATTTATATTTTTCTGTGAGCTATTTATAAATTGGATTGCTGACCGGCCTCTGGTGGTTCTGATGATGTCACTGGATCAATACAGTGGTACCTTGGTTTAAGAGTAACTTTGATTAAAAGTGTTTTGGAAGAAGAGCTCACAGTTTTTTAAAATTGTAACTTGGTTTAACCCCTTAAGGACAGAGCCAATTTGCATTTTTGCGTTTTTTTTCCTCCTTGTGCTAAAAAAGGCCATAGGACACTTTTTCACCTAGAAACCCACATGAGCCCTTATTTTTTGTGCCACTAATTCAACTTTGCAATGACAGGCTGATTTTTTGTTATAAAGTACACTGCAAAACCAGAAAAAAAATCAATGTGTGGTGAAATTGTAAAAAGAAAGCATTTCTTTTACGTATATATGTTCCTTAAAATCGCTCTATTCACAGGCTTAGGCTATGTTCACACGTCGTAACAGATCGGCAGTTCCGTGACCCCGGCCAGGTCACAGAACGGCCGGTCTGCGCCCGGATCATCCATTCGGCCACGGAGCCGGGGCCGCTCGCTTCACTGTGTGAACTGACAGGGCTTTCTGCAGCCGGAATTCACTGAATTCCGGCCGCAGAAAACTGACATATCGCATGGGCTCCCAGCCGGATCGTGTACGATGTGTGTACGCTCTGGCCGGGATCCCATTCAACATAAAAGCTATGCCACACACCGCAAAACTATGGCCATAGTTCTGCGGCGAGAACTACGGCCGTAGTTTAACGTTGTGTGAACACATCCTTATAGTGCTTTTAACATTTGGTCTATTGGGCTGTATAGTAACATAGTAACATAGTAAATAAGGTTGAAAGAAGACAAGAGTCCATCAGGTTCAACCTAGGGAAACCCTACTGTGTTGATCCAGAGAAGGCAAAACCCCCCACGAGGCAGACCACAACCACCCCACCACAGGGAGAAAACTCCCCCCCCGGACTCCAATGGCAACCAGAACAATCCCTGGATCAACGTATCACCGGAATTCTAATGCCCATAACTTGTAATATTATATTGTTCAAGAAAAGCATCCAGGCCTCCCTTGAACTTATTTAATGAATCGGCCATGACAACATCATGTAGCAGAGAGTTCCACAGTCTTACCGCTCGTACAGTAAAGAACCCGCGTCGATGCTGATGATAAAATCTTCTTTCCTCTAGACGTAGAGGATGCCCCCTTGTCATGGTTACAGTCCTAGGAGTAAGGAGATCACTACAAAGATCTCTGTACTGTCCATTCATATGTTTGTAAATTGTGATCAGATCGCCCCTAAGACGTCTTTTTTCTAGCGTAAATAACCCCAAGCGTAATAACCTGTCCTGGTACTGTAACCCACCCATTCCCTTAATGACCTTTGTTGCCCTCCTCTGCACCAGTTCAGCTGTGTCCTTCTTATATACCGGTGCCCAAAACTGTACACAGTATTCCATATGTGATCTGACTAGTGATTTAAGAGGCAAAACTATGTTCTCATCTTTAGCATCTATACCTCTTTTGATGCATCCCATTATTTTATTAGCCTTGGCAGCTGCTGCCTGGCACTGATCACTAAAGTTGAGTTTACTGTCCACCAATACCCCCAGGTCCTTTTCGGAAGTAGTTTTACCCAGTGTTTTATTATTTAGCACATAACTGTATTTATTATTTCTATGGCCCAAGTGCATAACCTTACATTTATCCACATTAAACTTTATTTGCCATTTCACCGCCCAAGCCTCTAGCTTCTCCAAATCCCTCTGTAATATGATATTATCCTCCTCTGTACTGATTACTTTACCCAGTTTAGTATCATCTGCAAAAATGGAGCTTCTGCTCTGTAGCCCCTCAACAAGATCATTTTGGCACTTTACCGTGCGAGATCAGGAATGTTATAAATTAATAGTTTGGGCGATTACGCACGCGGCGATACTAAACATGTTTGTTTATTTATTTATTTATTTTTATTTATAACATGAGAAAAGGGGGGTGATTCACACTTTTATTAGGGGAGGGGCTTTTTATTAATAATAACAGCCTGGGGGACTTCTAGTATAAGCACACTGATCTCTCATTGAGATCTATGCTGTATAGTTATATGCTGCTGCAGCCGGAGATATATGCTGCTGCAGCCGGAAGCAATCGAGTGTTGAGTCGGGATAGCGCCATTACAGCGCAGACACCTGGAGGTAACGGATGTGTGGATCGCTCCTCCGGAACATCTTCCCGGGGGGGGGGGGTGGGGGGGGGGGGCGCGATCCACCCCACTAGACACCAGGGACATGGACAGCCCACACTTTAAATGCAGCTGTCAACTTCTGACAGCTGCATTTATAATGCTGATTAGCGGGCACAGCAATTGGACCATGCCCAATAATAGCCGCAGACCCGGGCTACATGCTGCACCCGGGACCGCAGCGGTTCAGAGCAGGGTTGCCGTGCGCCCCCCTCTGAAGTCCCCGAGGCGACCACAGGACGTAAATATACGCCCTGTGTCGTTAAGGGGTTAAGAGCATTGCTTTGGTTTAAAGCGACTCTGTACCCAAAATCTGCCCCCCCCCCCCAAACCGCTTGTACCTTTTGGATAGCTGCTTTTAATCCAAGATCTGTCGTGGGGTCCGTTTTGCAAGAGATGCAGTTATTGTCCTAAAAAAACTATTTTTAAACTGACAACCTGTGCCCTACGGGCGTGGCCTACATTGTGTATGCATTAGGCTGGGACAACCTCTCTGTCCCTCCTCCCCGCCCTCCCCATCATTAGGAATACACCAGGCAGATTGTCTCCTATTCCTCAGCTGTCTCAGCCCGGCACATGGATTGGATCATTAAGACACCTGTGCAAATGTTCAGAATGGAGAAAATGTTCCAGGACATTCCTAATGATGAAGAGGGTGGGGAGGAGGGACAGAGGGGTGGTGCAAAGTTAGGGCACAGATACGCCCGTAGGGCACGGGGCTGTAAGTTTAAAAGTTGTTCTTTAGGACAATAACTGCATTTCCTGCCAAACTGACCGCAGGACAGATCTTGCATTAAAAGCAGCTATCCGAAGGTACAAGTGGTTTGGGGGGGTCATATTGTGGGTACAGAGTTGCTTTAAGAGCTCCCTGTACTGGGGGGGAGGGACAAGGCCTACACAGGATGGTCTACAGCAATGTACTCTGACCCAGGAAGTCTTCCTCACCTTCCAAATCATAGCAGATCCAATTCAGACTGGGGCTTACATCAGGGGACAGGGGTGTGGAGGTAATCTCTTCATAGCTGTAACCCCTCTCTCTCCCCGGACAGAGAGTGCTGCATGTATGTGCCCACATCTGCCCTGCTCATTCCTTCATGCTCCCTGCAGTCTCTGTCAGCCCTTGTGTTTCCCATCCTTGGCATTCCTGCCATAATGTGCCTGCACTTACACTCAGCTATACAAACGGCTGCTATAATGTGCCTACACTTGTGAGTGTAACCCCCCCCCCCCCACACACACACACACACTTCCCCATTGCTGTCATGTGACCACACAGACCTCTGACAGCAGCTCTGCTTGTCTATTCTAGCCTGCTGTACTATGCTACTGCATTATGGGGATCTGCAGTTCCCTCCTGTGTCTGAAACTGCTGCTTTTTTCATTCTTATGCACTTGCTATACATTACACACCACATGCTGTTTGACTATACTGTACAGTAACTTATAATATGACATTTCCAGCTTTCTAAAAATTGTTTTACCTGTTATTCAGAATAAAAAAAAAACATTATTTTTGGGGTATGAAACCATTTCAATGATTCCTTAAAGGAAAACTTGCTTTGGTTTAACAGTGATTTGGATTACAAGCACAGTCCCGACCCCTGAATCCTCCAGCGATCTCCGTATGGGACCCCAGCTGGCTCTGTTATGAACACAACTGCGGGTCATGTGCCGTACCTGTAGCTGTATTCATAACAAAGTCGGCCGGGTCCCATACGGAGATCGCCGGGGGTTTAGGGGTCCCAACCATGTTAAATGTATGTATTTTCTCTGTAACTTGTGACCTTGGCTTGTAACTCCATTACACAACGTTTTTACCTTGACATCTATTTTTGACTTCACTATTATAGAAGTGACATTTAGCAAGTTCTCTTTTTTAATCCCACAAGTTTCTCTTCCAGTAATTGTTCAATTTTTTCTTTAAGGCTGCCCCAGACACATCTTTTTTTTAGCAATTAACAAAAAAATGCTAGAAACAATGCCAATGATGATATCGGCGTTTTTGTGTGAATTACTTTTTTTTTTTTTTTTTGCTATGTCCCCAGTAACATAAACAATGCCTTTGTGTCAGTGCAGAGAACAGGGCGTGGATTTATATGAATAACTTGCTAAGGGATTCATACATAAAACAGAATGCTCATCTTGGAACGCTCACTGAATTGAGTAATAGACTTGTGTGTTCACTCTAGCATGAACATTCTAATTGACCCGATATAAACATTGCATAATAGCATAATAAATTCTGTACTTATTCTAAACTTCTTATGCTTCGCCTGGTACGGCAGTGCCAGCCTGGACATATCCATAAGGAAGAGCTGCCTTTTGTTCCAGCTTGTCCCAGGTCGTGCAGTAGAAGTCGCTGAGGCTAGGAACAGGCTGCAGGCAGGAAGCGCTCAGCAGGTAGACCAAAGACACCCAGGAGCTTAAATAGTGCACGTCCACCTCCTCCCTTTCTGCCATCACCAGATTGTCCCCAGGAACTCCAGCGGCAAATCGTCCCCCCACTTTTCCCCTTGCAGGCTGGGGTCCAATATGCTGCGGCTCGGAGTAGAGCCCCTGCAGCCTGTGATGTGCTTCTGGGAGTATACTGTGTCTGAATATGACTTTCTATTTGACTTTTTACAGCACACTTATAAGCTTATTATTATGCAAAATGATAACAAAAATGTGCTGTGTTAATACACAGTAAAAAACCTGGTGGCTGTAATGCAATAGATGCAAAGTGGGTCGTGTCTGTTGCATTGAAGCCGCCAGTTTTTTTTTTTTTTTTTACTGTATATTAACTTAACACAACATGTATTATACTGTTTTATTACATATAGTGTAGGGTTAGGTTCTGACACTTTGGTTGCTTAGAAGTCTATGGGAAAGAAATGCCACAGTTTTCTACAAAAAATGCCAAACCCTCAGCAAGCTGCAGTTTCAAGAAACTGCCACAAAGACTCCAAAACACCAGAGCGGAGAGAAAAATCCCACAGACAAAAAAAGACAAATATGTAAGGCATTTCATAAACTTCCATTGACTTCCAGCTAACATCTGACCGCTGGCATTTTTGGAAATAAATAAATAAATGCCATGGAGTTTTTGTTGGTGTTTTTGCAAACTTTTTAACTTATTTGTTAATAAAAAAATAAAAATAAAATGTCATTGGGACGTGTCAAATGTTTTCATTTCAAAAATAAATCCAATAGTGCCTAATAACACTGTGTGTGAACAGTCCCGAGTTTACACCCGAAAGGGTTAAATGAAATCTGTAACTTTCCAGTATTCTTGTAAGGGAGGATTAGCATTACCATGTGTCCATACTCTTCATTTAGATGACGTTTATAATAGTGGTGGCTAGTACTATTTTAAGAAAAATATGAAAATTGAAGTATATTAGAGTAACCATTATTGTAAATCTTTAACCTATATTTAATAGTTTTTATAGTGATTTGATATATAAATGAGCAACTGCTATAAATATGGTGAAGGGTGCACTCCAATTATGCTTGAGAAAGGGGGCGGATCCCCGAAACGTAGCAAGACGTTTGGTCGTCATCTTACGTTCTGTGAAGAGTGAGAGTCTATAGACAGGAATGGAGCTTACCAGCGCCACGGCATAATCATCGGGTTCTCCTGACTTCTGAGCACTGTGGTGATATACTGTATGTTATTTGATTACTTTTTTAAAAATTGTTATTGCAAAAGAAAAAAACAACAACAAACAAAGATTTATTTAGAGAAATTCATGTGTCCTGTTTTTTTTACTATTAAATGTTTTCATTCGTCACGAAGAAGAAAAGAAATGCACTATGCCCTGTATTCTTACTTTTCTTTTTTGTGACATGCATGAATCCTGAACGCCCCCCCCCCCCCCCCTACACATCCAGTTCCCAGCAATACTTCATTCTCCCAGCTACCCAGCACATGGGTGATGTCAGTCATATGCCAGGTAACTGGGAGAGGGAACGCCGGGGGACTAAACCAAGTCAGGTGAGTATGAGTATGCTGGTCTGCATGGGGAGGGGGCTGTTGGGTGCTCATGCGGGCATCTGTCCTATGGATGCTGTACGTATCAGCTGCTGTAGGAAACAGTGTGCTGCCACCTCTGTCCATGTCAGGAACTGTTCAGAGCAGGAGACATTTTCTCTGGGTATTCGCTACTACTCTGGACAGTTCCTGACATGGACAGAGGTGGCAGCAAAGAGCACTGTGTCAGACTGGATAAGCTGATAAGTACCGGAAAACTGGAGATTTTTAAAAAGAAGTAAATAACAAATCTATTTAACTTTCTGAAACTAGTTCATATGGAAGAAAAAGATTTTCGCCAGAGTACCCCTTTAAGAACACAGCAGCCGTCTTTTCACTCAGTCTGACAGGTTTGCGAAAAAAAGGTCACATAGACTAATGGCTGTATTACACACCACGAGCGGTGGTGTGAACAAATGCCGATCTGCTGGATTAATTTAATCTTTTTATCATGAGTATGTCATTGAGCTTTTCCTTACCTTAGGCGAATTGTATTGAATCTCAGTTAGAGAGCAGTCAGCCTAGAACTGTTGTGGTGGGGATTTGCTCTATTTCACATGTATGATTCATCTCTTCTGCAAGGATGTGTCATTTTTTTAAATAATCCTTCTGTGATCACGACAACATTTCATACTTCCAGTTCTTAGACACCTTTCAAAGGTCACATTGTTATTTATTTAACCCCTTCCCCCAATATGACGTCCAGGGACGTCATGAAAAGCAGTGGCAGAATGCATCATGACGTCCCTGGACGTCATGCCTTTTCTGCCTCCCCCCACCGTCCCTGGCTGAGATCGGGCAGCAGGAGGAGGCTGTGTCACACAGCCTCCTCCTGCTGCCACTGCCCGGAGGGGAGCCGTGCTCCCCCCCGGGCAGTTAACCCCATAAACACCGCGGTCAGTGTGACCGCAGCGTCTATGGGAAGATTCTGTGCAGCAGGTTGATGGGAAGGCAGGAGGAGGCTACAGCACGTTGCCCCCTCCTGTCGCCACTGCTGTAATGCTCTCCCCAGGTCCCCCTTCCTTCAACCTGTAATGTCCGGGCCCCCCCCGCCCTGATCCAGTTCCCCCCGTTCTACTCTTCCCCAGTTCTCCTCTCCCTTCCTCTACTTGTCCCCCTCCCCTCCGGATTCGGCTTCCTCCCCGTGCTGGTCCTCCCCGCCCCCGTGCTCCCCCCGTGCTCTCCCGGGCTCCCCTCTGTGCTCTCCCCCCCCCCCCCATGCTCGTGCTCTCCCGTGCTCCCCCCCTGCTCGTGCTCTCCCGTGCTCCCCCCCCTGCTCGTGCTCTCCCGTGCTGCCCTCTGTGCTCCCCCCCCCGTGCTCGTGCCCCTCGTGCCTACCTCCCTGTGCTCCGTTCCATCCTCTCCCTCCCCTTGTCCCCCGTCCCCATCCCCCGGGCTACGGCTCCCCCCCATGCTGTAAGATCAGGGCCCTGATCGTTTGAATCAGCTGCAGGGACCTGATAGTTTGAATGACTGTCAGTGTGTGTGACACTGACACTCATTCACTGTATAATGCATTACAGCACAGCTTATGTGCTGTAATGCATTATATATATACCTGCAAAAGTAAAAAAAAACACACACACACACAAATATATAAATAAATAATTAAAACAAATAAATTAAATAATTAAATAAATACATACATAAATAAATAAATAATTAAAATAAATATACACATTCCCCATCCTCCCTTTATAAATGATCCCCTATAAATAAGATACACATATTTGGTATCGCTGCATCCGTAATGACCCCGTCTATTAACCTGTTACATTAATTATACCGCCAGATTAACATCGCTCAAAAAATAAATAAAAAACTAACCAAAATGACAATTTTTTGTTAATCCCGCCCCCTAAAAAATATAGAGAACAGCTATCAAAATGTCACATGTACCCAAAAGGTGTACTGCTAAAAACGTCATCTTATGCCGCAAAAAAAAAAAGCCCTCACATATCTCCATTGGCGAAAAAAATTAAAAATTACTGCCCTAACAATATGCAAGACACAAACAGTATTTATAGTATAAATGCCATAAACTATAACAAAAGTTATATAAAATGGACATCACTGTAATCGTACCAACCTGACAAATAACAACAACATGTCATAGGTGATGTATAGTAAACGGCGTACAAAAAAAATGGTGAAAAACAGCTGCTAAATTGTGTTTTTTATTCGTACCACCTCATAAAAAACGTCAACTTGTCTTACACAAATATTTTGTCACCGCAAGGCCCTGTGACATGGTATAATGGCTAAAAAAAAAACCTGAAACAAAAAAAGGCCCCAAAATTCACCAGGTCTCTGTCATGTCTACGGCCTGTGGTTAAGTCAGGTGACGCACTGCGGACACATATGGGGGATTTCTAGTAACACTGGAATAAGGGGAATAAATAGTGAGTGGTATTTCTCAGTTAATATTTGCTGTGTTAGAGGAAAAAATAGATTAACATAGAATGTCTGCCAAAAAAATAAAAAAAAATTAATTTATCCTCCAACAAGCTTCAATTTCTGCAAAACACCCAAAGGGTTAATACACTTATGAAATGTTACTTTGAATACTTTGAGGGGTGCAGTTTTTACAGTGGAGGGATTTATGGGGATAACTAACATACAGGCCCCACAAATCCACTTCAGAACTGGACTGGTCTCTAAAAAAAATCAGAATTTGACATTTTCCTGATATTTGAAAAATCGCAGCAAAATTTTGAAGTCCTCTAACATCCTAACAAGTAAAAGGACGTTCACCAAATGACGTCACCATAAAGCAGACATGTTGTAGATATTGCAGTAATAATTAGTTCATGTGGCATGACTATCTTTCTTAGGAAAAGAGAATTTTGAATATAAAGGATTGTAAATTTTTCTAATTTTGGGGCAAATGTTGTGTTTTTTTACAAAAAAATACTTAGGGTATCAACCAAAGTACACCACAAACATACAGAGGAATATGTCAGGAAAAAACAATCTCAGAATAACCACGATAGTTAAGCGCATCGCAGAGTTATCACTACATAAAGAGACATAGGTCAGATTTGCAAAATAGGCCCTGGTCATTAAGGCCAAAACAGGCTGCGGAGGCAAGGGGTTAAAGGATTAAATATAAATAGTTATGTTTCCAAGTTATTCATGACTTTTTGAACCAGAGAAATGTTTTTGAGGCATATTTATGATGGAAACATTGAAACTTAGGGAGATATGATTTTTTTATTTTTATTATTTTTATATGATTATTTATTTATTTTTACTTTTTATCATGTTTTCCAGTTGTACCAAACGGGACATTTCTTAACTAACCTAAGCATGAAGTTACTGAGTCCCCAGTCATGCTAAAAGCCTGTTACTATATGTCATAGAATTATGTACAGTATATGTATTACTATGACTTGTACATGGGTGCACAGGGGTCTCCTGGAATCGGGATGACCATAGTGACTTCAGTGAACTGAGAAATGTCATCAGATCTGTCACATTGAATCAGAATGAACAATATCTGTGTAATTGTAATGTGGTAAAATATGAACATAATTCTAAATCATGAGACCCACATTATACAGACAGCATGAGAACAATAAACAGAACGATCAGGTCTACGTTTGCTTATGATTATAGATTAGAAATCCAACCCACAAGATGCTGCAATATAATCCAGGACTTTCTTCCCCAGAAGTCATTCATCCATTCTGTGGTATTCCGCTATTCCAACCGCCTGTACTCAGCACATTCAGACTCATACAGTAAGTATATATGCTTTATGCTAAAATTAAAGGGCTACTCTGAGCATTTATATGTTTAAATATATTGCTTATAAAATAGGAAACATCCTTTTTCACTTACCCATGTTCCCCTAGGGTCCTGCTGTTGCATCTTTGGGTCACCCATTCATGGTCAGGCCAGATGGACTCATCTAGGCAGTGACAGCCTGCTCAGCCAATCACTGGCCACGGCACTGTCCCTCATCAGTCATTGATTGGCTGAACGGGCTGTCATTGCTGGGGCAAGTCTGTCTTGGAAGTAGGTGCTGGAGCGCTCAGCAGGGGATACGAAGATGTGACAGGAGGACCCAGGGGAGCGCAGTTAGGTAAGAATACAATTTTTCTTATTTTTTATGGAATATATATATATATAAAATGTAAATCCCGAGTACCCATTTAATATTGTTTGATCAATATTGCAGTTTATTTCAGTTCAGTTTCAAAATGAGACAATAAAGGGGGTCTGAGGTAATATAGGTAATATGGTTATACTTGTGGGACTTGTCAATTTATACTTTTGCAAATAATTTTATTCAGAAAATTTCCCTCTGATATGCTGCTCTTTCCCTCCCATTGCTGACAACTCATTGGTTACTGATCCCCACTCTGCTCTAAAAACATGGTCTAAATAGGTAGATAGATAGATAGATAGATAGATAGATAGATAGATAGATAGATAGATAGGAGATAGATAGATAGATAGATAGATAGATAGGAGATAGATAGATAGATAGATAGATAGATAGATAGATAGATAGATAGATAGGAGATAGATAGATAGGAGATAGATAGATAGATAGATAGATAGATAGATAGATAGATAATAGATAGATAGATAGATAGATAGATAGATAGATAGATAGATAGCTGTGGCATAGCTACCATAGAGGCAGGGTAGGCAGGTGCTATGGGGCCTATGCATGAGGGGGGCCCGGGGAAGAAGGTAAGAGCATGTGTACTTCTGCTTAACCCCTTATGTACTGCAGTGTGTAATGACCCAATGCTTACTTACATGCTGCAACACAAAAAAAGGTTAACAGGCAGAAGACAGAGATCTCATCTCATAACCTCTGACCTCTTTTCTCCAGCTGCGCAATCAAGTAGGAAAATGTGCAGAGCTCTGTGTAGAGGTCAGGGGTTATCAGTTCACCAGCAGTAAGGCAGATACTCCTTGTCTTCTGAACTTTGGGTAACTTACACACTGCAGTACATAAGGGGTTAAGCAGAAGGTAGTCTGCTCCTGCACCTATGTATTTAACTATAAGGCTCCTAATGGGCTCTGCCAGTCACTCTTCTTGCTGCAGCCAGGATTCTGCCTCTGGTCACAAGATATTTTATATTTTGGCCACCTCACAGAGCATATACTCTATCTATCTATTTATTTACACACACACACACACACACACACAAACAGTGCTTTGTGTTGTGCATAGGGGAGGGGGGGGGTCCTTACATTTTTTTGCTACGGTGCCCTGTGAATCCTAGCTATGCCCCAGATAGATAGATAGATAGATAGATAGGAGATAGATAGGAGATAGATAGATAGATAGATAGATAGATAGGAGATAGATAGATAGATAGAAGATAGATAGATAGATAGATAGATAGATAGATAGATAGGTAGATAGGAGATAGATAGATAGATAGATAGATAGATAGATAGATAGATAGATAGATAGTTTCCCTGAAAGTAAGACGGTGCACTATGTCTTATTTTCGGGAGATGACTTATTTCTCTCCCCCTGGCTGGGAGGGGGTGCAGGGGGAACGAATTAAGACATTGTCCCGAGGCCTCCCCAGAATACTCAACCTCAGCGGTGCGTCTGATATGCGGCGGGTCAGGCGATAATTTCAGAGGGCGTCTTATTTTCGGGGAAGCAAGGTAGATCGATAAAAAGCAAAATGGAGTGCACTCACAGAAAAGTTGTTCGGAGTGCCAGGAGTGGACACTGGAACCACGTCTCCTTTTTAAGTAAGGTCTCGTGTGGAGACAGAAATGTTGCACTGGCTGATGTTTTTAATTGAAATAAATACCATAATTTTTTTCCCCATATGGATGTGCAGCCAGTAGTGAATTATAATAGGGGCGTTTTGGGCGGCAGCCCGGGGCCCTGAGCTCCTGGGGGGCCCATGACCACTCAAAAAGACTTATACTTTCAATGGTGTACTGTCTCCTGGCTACACTTCCGCCATGATTTGCAAAAATCACAGTTTTTTAATGGCAATTTTGCACAAATCAGGACGTCATGACATTATTTATCCTGTACTATGAACGCCAGGCTAGTGCTGCCATAGTTACTGTGGGGTGGGGGGGCCCAGGCTTGGTGAACAGACCGGGGCCTATGGTAAAGTTAATCCGCTCCTGTGTGCAGCGTATTCTTGAACGTAGATAGATAGATAGATAGATAGATAGGAGATAGATAGATAGATAGGAGATAGATAGATAGATAGATAGATAGATAGATAGATAGATAGGAGATAGATAGGAGATAGATAGATAGATAGATAGATAGGAGATAGATAGATAGATAGATAGATAGGAGATAGATAGATAGATAGATAGATATAGATAGATAGATAGATAGATAGGAGATAGATAGATAGATAGATAGATAGATAGATATCTGAAGTAGATTCAATGGCACTCCCAAATAGATGCAAAAATCAGTGTTTATTCCAGTGTCCAAAAATAAGTTGTCACAGCACAGCAATAGGCAACGTTTCTGTGGCCTCACGCCACCATTTTCAAGCCAGTATAAGTGAGCACATCACACATTTAAATACAGGTGGGGAGCACCCTATTGGTGCAAACCACTGTCAATCAAAGTGATTAAAAAAATGCATTCAGGTGTCCAGAGTGGAGGAATAGTGTTACATACAAAAAAAGGCAAAATACAAAAGTGACTCTATATGCTTCTATAAACATTATTTGATCCCAAAAATAACCGCATAGTGCATTTGTTATTGTATTAGAGTGTAATATATACATATATTGAAATACAGGTGAAAAACAAATACATTTAACTCTATCATTAAAAACTTCTTGTGTTATCCAAATTTTCAAAAGAAAAAGTCCATTTCCAATATGGCACATAGTCCATAAAAATCGCCTGAAAATCAGGCGATTTTTATGGACTATGTGCCATATTGGAAATGGACTTTTTCTTTTGAAAATTTGGATAACACAAGAAGTTTTTAATGATAGAGTTAAATGTATTTGTTTTTCACCTGTATTTCAATATATGTATATATTACACTCTAATACAATAACAAATGCACTATGCGGTTATTTTTGGGATCAAATAATGTTTATAGAAGCATATAGAGTCACTTTTGTATTTTGCCTTTTTTTGTATGTAACACTATTCCTCCACTCTGGACACCTGAATGCATTTTTTTAATCACTTTGATTGACAGTGGTTTGCACCAATAGGGTGCTCCCCACCTGTATTTAAATGTGTGATGTGCTCACTTATACTGGCTTGAAAATGGTGGCGTGAGGCCACAGAAACGTTGCCTATTGCTGTGCTGTGACAACTTATTTTTGGACACTGGAATAAACACTGATTTTTGCATCTATTTGGGAGTGCCATTGAATCTACTTCAGATATATTAGGAAGTCCGTGGTTGGGACTACAACAGGCACCCGTTCACACTACTGGCAGTGCTGCTGAAATAACATACATATAGATAGATAGATAGATAGATAGATAGATAGATAGATAGATAGATAGATAGGAGATAGATAGATAGATAGATATAGATAGATAGGAGATAGATAGATAGATAGATAGATAGATAGATAGATAGATAGATAGATAGATAGATATAGATAGAAGATAGATAGATAGATAGATAGATAGATAGATAGATAGATAGATAGATATAGATAGATAGGAGATAGATAGATAGATAGATAGATAGGAGATAGATAGATAGATAGATAGATAGATAGATAGATAGATAGATAGATAGATAGGAGATAGATAGGAGATAGATAATAGATAGGAGATAGATAGGAGATAGATAGATAGATAGGAGATAGATAGATAGGAGATAGATAGATAGATAGATAGATAGATAGATAGATAGATAATAGATAGATAGATAGAAGATATAGGAGCAGAGAGGTGGTCAGTAACCTAAACAATGAGCTGTTAACAATAGAGAGAAAGATCAGCTTATCAGAAGAAGGAGGTAAGTTTTATAAATGAACACACTTGATAAAATATTTAACTTAGTATTTAACACACACACACACACACACACATATGTATTTATATATATATATATATATATATATATATATATATATATATATATATATATATATATATATATTTTTTTTTTTTTTTTTTTTTTTTATTCCTCTCCCACAGATATAAGCATGGCTTTCCTGGAGAAATCTATTTTCCTTGTACTGTTCCTTGGATTGGTTTCCCTGTCCTTCAGCTGTGATAAAGTGTAAGTACAAAATATGAAATATAAGAACAATGAGTTTAGGCTGTGCTCACACATTTGCATATATTTTTGTATTTCTTTGGTGACGTAATTAGAGCTTATTTTGGTCTCTGCACATTTCTCTCAATTGACTCCATTTTGGCATGTGATCAGCGTTACCAGGCTTCATCATTAGTAGAGATCAGCAAGTTTTGAAAAATTCAGTCTGCCAGGTAAACAAATTTTTGGGATAAAATTTGCAAACTTGTGAACCTTAAAAAAAACCACTAAAATAGATAAACAATTGTTTAGCTGTTTTAGCGCAGTTTTGGTGCCCAACCTCCCTGTCTGCATTCCCTTGGTGTCCTCTTCAGTGTCCTCAGGGTGCTGAACCAGCACCGAACCGCGCTCTCTTCTGCCCTGGAGCAGAAGGCACTTGAGCACTCGAGCATTAAAAAATGGACGGGTGCCATGATGTAAAACTGTGAATATTTGTAAAAGTTTGAATCTGAAGCTAAGATCAGTGTAAAAAAGTTGAAAGGCGCCAAAGGTGTCAATTGTGGGGAATCTGTGAACACATAGCTGAATTACCCCTTTAATCAATTTCGGCAGAAACTGCTATGCAATAAAAGCTTGACTATAAGTATATGGTCCCAAATTTACGTTCCTCTTTAAGGCCTCTTTTACATTGCAGTACTGCAACAAAAAAGGAATAGAAGGAGCATTGGTTCTTTCCATGATATAGGAAGTACATAAAGTTTTTTTAGTCCTCTAAACCACAACAGTCCTATCTTACCAGTTGAAATGGTTACCTGTACAGGTCGTAAACATATACTAATCTGGCCAAGATTTGGACAGTAATAAATTAATTTAATATAATCATAAATAGCGCATGATATAAATATTCATCAACAGAAGATAAAAACATATATACGCATTCCTATAGTTATCAAAAATGAGGATTAATACATGGAACATTAAATAAATGCACATAAAGGTTCAATACACAGATAAATAAATAAATAGAAATAAAAAATAAAAAATAAACAATAGAAAAATGAGTCAAAAAAAAAAAAAAAAAAAAAAAGGTCTCTTTAAAATGAGCGGTACCGCTGGGTGCCGGCCGGTTGCGAAGTAATATTGCTTATACCTTTAATTGTAAGCTACTAATTCCACTCTAGTTGCAGTTCAGTTTAGAGGGTGGTCTTGGACTTGTAGTCCTTCCAGGTACATATCAAGACTCGGACTGATAGTCTTTTTTAACGTCATCGCCAGCATCATCGCCACTGACGAAGAGGTTAAACATTGAGAACCTTGAAACGCGTATGGCAATTATACAGACTAATGCTACATCAGATTAGTTATTGTGATTTTAAACCGAACATTATTTTTTCTCATTTTTTTTTTTTTTTTTTTTTTTTTTTTTTTTTTATTATTATTATTATTTTTTATTTTTCTTTTCTTTTCCCTTTTTTTGGGACTTACTCTTGACCCATTGTCCCTCTGGGGGGCCCCCCGATTGTATTGTACCATCTGGACACTTGCCATTTGGAATACCACAACCATCTTTACCACCCTGTCCCGGACGGAGTCATCTGTGACGAGATCGAGGCTGTACCATCGCGCGCGAAGGTATCCTCAGAACCACGAGGACGCGCTGCGGGATCGCTACACTAGCCGCTAACCTCATTCGGCCGTTGCGAGCTGATAGCAGAGAGGAAAGAAGCGATACCACCAGCCACCTCGGGACGGGTGAGAGGCGCTACAAACGCCATAAGTTTGTGTCTGATATCACTGTTTGCGTAAAATATCATTACTGATCTAACAAAGCAGACCATACTTTGATGACTCGGGAGGACTATTAGTCTAAAAGGGTGTCTGTAAAACACGTTAAAAAAGACTATCAGTCCGAGTCTTGATATGTACCTGGAAGGACTACAAGTCCAAGACCACCCTCTAAACTGAACTGCAACTAGAGTGGAATTAGTAGCTTACAATTAAAGGTATAAGCAATATTACTTCGCAACCGGCCGGCACCCAGCGGTACCGCTCATTTTAAAGAGACCTTTTTTTTTTTTTTTTTTTTTTTGACTCATTTTTCTATTGTTTATTTTTTGTTTTTTATTTCTATTTATTTATTTATCTGTGTATTGAACCTTTATGTGCATTTATTTAATGTTCCATGTATTAATCCTCATTTTTGATAACTATAGGAATGCGTATATATGTTTTTATCTTCTGTTGATGAATATTTATATCATGCGCTATTTATGATTATATTAAATTAATTTATTACTGTCCAAATCTTGGCCAGATTAGTATATGTTTACGACCTGTACAGGTAACCATTTCAACTGGTAAGATAGGACTGTTGTGGTTTAGAGGACTAAAAAAACTTTATGTACTTCCGATTTCCTCACTCGCTCCTTTCTAGGTAAGGGCATTTTTTAGTTTAACCTCGACCTATACAGCGATAATTGTGAGCTGCACCAATATATTATATTATTCTTTCCATGATATAATTCCTTATACGCTGCACCTGAAAACTGCACTGTGTAAGAGCGCCCTCAGGTGAATCTGCCATCTGAACCATAGTCCAATGACATTTATTATTATTCGCCAAATGCCTCTAATACATCACATACAGAACAGTACAACACCCACAAAACCAACATGATTCTCTTCAAACATGATCTGGTCCTCCCACCAGCACAAGAGCAAATTGGCATAGTTTGGGGCATATGGGTACCCATAGCGGTGCCCCTGAGCTTGTGGAAGGCCCACCCACCAAAGGGGAAATATTGTAAATAACAACTGACCACAAAATATACAAAACACTCTCAAGTGGGTCTCCTTATTTTTGAAGGAAGTAAATAAAAATATTTTTGTCCACTGCTGTTGTTACATGTTTATGGGTCTAAATGATTTGTTTCGATCTACTAAGTAAAAGTTACTTCATGTCACTTTCTTTGGGATTGTGTTAATGGTTTGTAAAAGTGCGGATGAATAAGGATGCTGGGTCTCATTTCTGTGCATTTTCACTAAATATATATTACCTTCTAATGCAGGAAAAGAGAAGAAGAGGGGCAGGATGACGAGGAAGTGGAGGAAGAAGAAGAGGAGGAAGAAGAGGAGGAAGAAGAGGAAGAAGAAGAAGAGGAAGAAAATGAGGAAAGAAGAACTCCAAAACAATAAATTTTAGGGCATTAAAAACCCTTAACTATGTCAAAAATATATAAAGGCATACATATATATTATATACATTATAAATATATTAACACGTACTTCAAATTGTCTTTTTTTTTTCTTTTTTTTACATACTGTATGCGCATTACACCATGTCTGAGCCTGCTGACACTATGGAATTATTAACAGAGTCATGTTATTTTAACATGTTGGCGATGATAACTTTCTCCATAGTCCCATTGCTCTAACAGTAAAGAGTCCTTTCAATGTAAATGCTTATATCATCTTTCCTCTAGACATAGTTGTTGGGTATAAATAGGTCATGAGAGAAATGACTGTACTGCCCTTTGTTTATACAAAGTTGTACAAAGTTATTAGGTTGCCTCTTAAAAGTCTTGTTACTAAACTGAACATCTATAATTTTGGGAAACTTTTAGGTAATGAATTTCCATTTAATTTATCAATCTAGCTGCCACCTATGTTATGATATGCTGATGTATATATATATATATATATATATATATATATATATATATATATATATATATAATTTTTACGCAGAAAACAATAGTACAGGCCATTTTAAGAAACTTTTTAATTGGGTGTATTATAATTGGGTATATAAATTTGCCATTATGTGCATTCGAAAAGCATTTCCCCAGGTCCCCCCCCCCCTCCCTACTCTCTGTCATTTACTGCTCATTATCAGGAAATCTCGACTCTTTTACATCAGTCGAGTCCTGTGTAACCTATGGAGAGCCAGCAGAGAGCAGAGAACAAATGATTACACAGTGGGAGCTGTGTGAAAGCCGGTATTCAGAGGTCAGAGAGGTCAGTGCTGACATCAGAGGAGATAGCCCGATGATGTAGCTGTAAATTAACTCTTCATTTTCCTGCTTTGGTGCCTCATCTCCCTCAACCCCCCCCCCCCCCCTCCATAGGGAACCATGACAACAAGGGAGAGAGAGCTTCAAACTGCTTTTTCATGATAAAAATGCATTTTTCGGGTAATAAACCCAATTACAAAGTTTCTTTAAATCGCCTGTACTATTGATTTCTGCAACAAAAAAAAATAAAATAAAATTAAAAGACAGTGACACTTTAACTTCTAAATAGCATCTCATTCATATCATTTTATGCAAATGTGACTATAAAATGAATGTAATACTTGTAAATACAAACATAAACACTTCATCCATGGATCTTAAAATCTTTATCAAATTTAACATAAAATAACCACATGGCTCTTGTGGGGTAAGATGTAGTAGATACAGCTGTAGTTACAATTATATTGTATATCATTATTGGTGCTGGATTGTACACAGCATCACATTAGTGGTACAGTATATAATGATTATAACAGTTGCCGACACTAAAACTTCAATAGTCCATGTGTAACTGGTATATGTAACCTTGTTGTGCCTATTCCAGTTCATTCAAAAGACTTACTGTAATATGGTACAATTAATATGGTGTACAGAGACACCTTTCACTGCTCCAGCATTTCCAAGACTGCATCCTCATGCGGTCGGGCTGCGTGCGCTTTGAGGTCTTTCTCACAGCGAGGCAAGAAGCCTCACTATCACTTTGCCCCGGTGGTAGGTGAGGTCGATATAATGCCAAACATCTTTCAAGGTCCACCATAGACCTCTTTGTCATTAAATGCAAACTTGGAATTATATGCCTTCATCTGAGTGCACGGTCCTCACTCGCATGACGTTTCTCCCAGGATGTACCCAGCGCTCTGACATTAGACCCAGGAGGTGACCCGACCACTCCATAAACAAACAGAAATAGACATTTGGTAGACACATTAAATGAGACCACCAGAGAATCACTGTCGTATTTTTTTTTTTTGCAGAAATTAATAGTCCAGGCGATTTTAAGAAACTTTGTAATTGGGTTTATTAGCCAAATATACCAATATCTGCATGTAAAAAGCCTTTTCCCAGGTCCCCCCCCCTCCTTTCTCTTTTCCATCCACTGCAAAAAATCAGGAAATTGTGACTTGTTGCATGAGTCGTACCCTGTCTGCTCTAGGGAGAAAGGAGGGGGGAGGAGGAAGGAGGGAGTTAGCCGGCAGCAGAAAGCAGATAACAGAGGATTACAGGCACGGAGCTGGGTGACAGCTGTAATCCGAGCTCAGACAGGTCAGTGGTGACTGTCCCAGGAGATAACGGGTGAGGTATTTGTAGATTAACTCTTTGTTGTCCTGTTTTGGTCTTTTATTTAGCTCTCTCCATAGGAGAACAATGAAGACAGGGGGGAGAGCTTCAAACTGCTTTTTCATGATAAAAATGCATTTTTTGGCTAATAAACCTATTTACAAAGTTTCTTAAAATTGCCTGGACTATTGATTTCTGCAAAAAAAAAAAATCACGACAGTGACACTTTAAGGCCCTATTCCACAGAACTATTATCGACCGTATTCAGCCGATATCAGCTGCTATGGACAATAATCGTCCCGTGGAATAGAGTGCAATGATCAGCCGACCAGATGTGACAGCTGGAGTCCAGGGACTCACAATCTGGTGTGTGCGCTGAACTTTGGCAGCACAACAAGGTGCCGTTTTATTTTATAACCACTTCTGGTTCGATCTCAGTTTCTTCTCTGATCCATATACCTGTAACACATGGACTATTGAAGTATTAGTGTCGGCAACTGTTACAGTCATTATATACCACTAGCGTGATGCTATGTACAATCCAGCAGCAATAGTGATATATAACCCCTTCAGGATCGGACTGATTTTGGCTTTTAGGACCAGAGCCCATTTTTTAAATCCCTTGATGCAGTTGTAGCTACGTGATGCTATAACTTTTCTTTCTGATTCTGAGAAATTTTTTTGTGACATATTGTAGGTTGGTGGTTAATTCCTCTTTTTTTTTTTTTTTTTTTCAATTTCACAGGACCTCTCCTTTAAAAAATCATCATATTTGGGATTACCAAGGCCCGTGAGCCATTTCTTTGTTGTTAGTTAAAGCATATTTTATTGGAATTTTCTTATTTACAAAGTGGTTTAAAAGGCAAAAAAAGGTACACCATGAGGCTATGTTCCCATAACAGGAATTCACAAATAATGATCACAGACATTAGGAGCGGCCATCATTACCAATAGACAGCCGGGCATCCTTTTTATGTAGTGGGGACATAGCTTACTACCTGTACTTTTAAATATTTTTTGCTTCTGCAACTGTGAAGTTCTTTAATTAAACAAGTTTACAAAAACATGTTTAGGCCATGTTCACAAAGTGTTATGGTCAGTATTTCTGTCAGTATTTATAGCCGAAAACAGAATTGGAATCGAATAAAGAAAATGTTTTTATTCCATTTCTGTTTTTGGATAAGAAAATAGTGACCAAAATACTTCCAGGAATACTATGTGCAAAAATAAGTTGTGAAAGTGAGAGATAAAAAAATATTGATGAATCTAACGGCTGGAGTAATGTTCTTTTTAATGCAGTCAAAAACTTAAGGTTATGTTCCCACAAGGTCTTTTTTGGCCCTTTGAGGCCACGTGACGTCCGTTATTTCATACTGATGACTTGTATTATGAAATCCCGCCAGTTATTTGACCTCAAAGGGCCAAAAAAGACCTTGTGGGAACATAGCCTAAATCTGTCCTTCTTTTCCCTTTAATTTGGTTGTCCTATAGACATGTCCTCATATATCGATGCATCTTCAGGTGACTGCATCACATTTCGCCCTTGTCTTGGTAAATGGGAATGAGCTGTTGGCTACAAGAGAAAAAAAAAACTTATTAGCACATAAGGCTATGTTCACACACGGAATTTTTGCTTAGTATTTTTCTCAGTATTTTTCAACCAATACCAGGAGTGGTTTGAAAACACATTTCACACACTGTTGAAATTGAGTGTGTTTTAAAATTGTTTGCCATGAAATCACGGCCATCCACTCAATCTCAACAGTGTGTGTACATAGTCTTTCTGAGTTTTCAGATCACGCCACCCTGTTCTCCCGTTCGTCTGCCGCTTCCTGGTCTGAGCTGCGGCTTAACACCTGACATCTCAAGGCAGCTCAGTCATTCACAGGTCTTAGCGGGGTCCCGCCTCGGCCCCTGAATGGCTGAGCTGTCTTGAGACGTCACGTGTTAAGCCGCATCTCAGACCAGGAAGCGGCAGAGGAATGAGAGAACAGGGTGGCGCGATCCCGGAGAGGTAAGTGGACGGCGGTGTCTATATCCAGCCCCTCCCCGGCCATACAGTAAAAACACCCCTGGCCCGGAGTACCCCTTTAAGTAATTGGAGCTTAGCTGCAGTACCAGACAGTACTTTAGTGATTTAGTGATTACTGAAGTGAATACAGTAGCTTGGTGAACATAAACTCATGTTGATAAACTTACCTCTATCGTGTAGTAAGAAGATGTTTGTCTCTCGAGGAGATCTGTGTATCTTTTATTCTAAAATATTAATGAAATGAATCAATGAAAATTTGTAGAGAAATATCTGTAAAACATTTACTGCGTTAATTGGTTCTGCGGAGGCCAGAAAGCCAAAGGCCACAGCTAGAGATGAGAGAATTTACAGTCATAGCAAAGCGTTTCGCTAGGCTCCTCGGTCAGCTTGTCTTCCGGCTGCCTTTGGCCTCTCCACTCCGGGTGCAATCCGTTTTTTTTCATCCGTTTACTTTTTTTTGTTTCAAAAAACGGATGAAAAAAACGTAGGCCTTTGTGTGCATCTGTTTTGATCCATTTTTCCATAGACTTCCATTAGAAAAAAAAAATGGATCCATTTTTTTTTACGGTTAAGAAAATTAGGTTGGCTATATTTTTGTATACGTTAAAAAAAAACATGGAAGTATGGGGGGGGGGGAAAGTATAATAAAAAATTATAAATGTTAAAATAATAATTACAATAAGCACATTATATGCTAAAAAGATAACTCACATTTTTAGATAATGTCTCAAAACGATGGTCTAGTTTTCTGCTGCACTGTAAAAACAAAAAACAACAGAATTCTATTACTAATATTTCCTAAGAACTATTACAATCTCCACCTAATGTTGCATCTAACAAACTCTCTAGCTTCCTATTCTACATTCAATCAAGCATAAACCCTACAAAATGAGCCCATGGCTCTGTAACTCCTTATGGATTAGTGATGAACAAACTTACCGAACATCAGGTTTGTCCAAAAGTGAACTTCTCCAGCCTCCGGGAATCAAATGCAGAGCATTCACTTTTGGACAAACTTGAAGTTTGGTAAGTTTGTTTATTACTATTAGGGATTCATCCGTGGACAGGGCTGTAAGAACATCTAGGCATTCGAGGGACTGTGCCTAAGGCGGCAGCGTACAGCTCTGATGGCAAAACTGCAGACAGATTCCTTTAAGATTATTTGTGGGTGGTATGCAATTGTCTGTTATGTCTGAGGGCTCACTGCTGGGAAGACGTTTAGCTAATTTTGCGGTGGAAGAAGGAACTTTCTAAAGACTGCGTTGTGCAACATGAACACTTAAAATTCTATACGTGTTATAATACAGGGATCCTGTCCCGTCTCCCCCCCCCCCCTTGCCGGGATGAAGGCCGCCCGACCCCCCACTAGAGCCCCGAATACTTACCCCATCTTGCCAAGTCCCACTCCTGGAGCTGGTCCCAGGATGGAGATATCTTTGGTGGGAGCCCGGCGCACACGCAACAGAGATGAGTCCGACGCCCATAGAGAATGACGGCTCCATTCATTCTCTATGGTCATCGGTCTCATCTATGCAGCGTGCGCCAGGCTTCCGCCAAGGATATCTCCATCCCGAGACCAGCTCCAGGAGTGGGACTTGGCAAGATGGGGTAAGTATCCAGGGCTCTAGCGGGGGGTCGGGCGGCCTTCACCCCGGCGGGGTGGGGGGGTGGGGGGGTTGACAGGTTCCCTTTAAGAATATTTAGGTTCCTTGACTTGTTAAATTGTGAACTATAGATATGAATCTGTACCTCGCTTTTCTTTCCCCAGAGACAGGAGTCACGTTTTCTGGCAAAACCAAAAAGAAAACTGATTAGCATATTATCATTGACCAGTCACTGTCCACTATCACACTATTACAGGGCTATATTATATTTTAAAGAGGATATCCAAGATTAGAAAAACATGGCTGCTTTCTTGCCTAAATAGCTCCACCATTGTCTTGGGTTTGTATGTAGTTTTGCAGCTAAGTTCCCTGTTTTTTTATACTCTTATGTTTCGCTCAGTAATATTCTCTTTTATTATGGCATTATATGTCCTTCAGGTACTTTATAAAGATGAGCTGAACTTTCGGTCCAAAGATCCCGGGATCTTCCAGGGAATTTAAGATACATTATCTGGAAATCCAGGGAATGTATCTTGAATTCCCTGGAAGATCCTGTCCGCAGATTCCCGGGAGCCCAACTATGCACCCGGGATCACAGGCATCGCAGGCATAGTAATTGAGCGAAGATGCCATCGGACCAAAAGTCATCCCTAGTTACTTTATGATGTTGCTCGTGGACAGTAGAGCCATATCTGGAAGAAAGAATATTATTTATACTGGATCATGCTTTTAAATTTTTCGGAAAAAAGTGTGATTATATAACTTAGGCCATGTTCACATGGCGTAAGAGACCAGCTGCTCGCTTCATTGTGTGAACTGACAGAGCTTTCTGCGGCCGCTATTCACTGACATGTACTAAACACTGACATGTACTATGTGTATATGCTCCAGCCGGAATCCCATAGAAGACTAAGCAGCATAGCTTTTTGTAAAAATTACGGTCGTTGTTGCCAATTGCAACAACGGCCGTACTTTTACAAAAAGTTACAGTGTGTGAACATAGCCTTAACATGTAAATTCTCCCGACTCCTGATGTTTTCCAGAAACTCAGCTGATGCTGGACAGTAAAGTTTTCGAGGCAACCATCCAACGCCTGCACAAGTCCTGTTCCCCAAAAAAGGGATCATGCACATGCAAGAGAAGGAATGGAAAAAATGATTTCTCGTGAAAGGTCATGCCCTCCTTCCATGGAACGTTTTTATGATCATAGTAAATAAATAGGACGTGAAAAAGCAGAAGTTAAATTTTTTTCCCGTCAGTAAACAACTTATTGCTGCTGTGAAAAGAAGGAAATTATGAAAAGTTGGTATTTGTTTGTTGGTTACATGTTACGCAATGTTTCCATTAAGCGTTTCATTGTTCTGTAGCACCATATATTAAATATATACTCTAAACCAGTGATTTTCAACTAGTGTGCCGCGACACATGGTCGGGTGTGCCGCGGGGAAAGTTTCCCAAACTATGGTGCCCCTGTGAAACAGGAGAAAACAATGGGGGAGAGAAACCTGGGGATGGGGGAGAAACAGGGGAGAGAAACATGAGGATAGGGGGGAAAGAAACAGCGGAGAGAAGCACAGGAGAGAAGTATGGTGGAGAGAAGCACAGGGGGGAGAACAGGGCCGCCATCAGGAATTTCGGGGCCCCATACAACCAAAGTGTCTGGGCCCCCCACATTAATAAAAAAAAAAAAAAATTGTGTGTTCGCCCCACGCCTTGCTGGGAGGTATAATTTGGTTGAGATCAATTCTAGAGAACTGGCTCATATTCTCCATTTTCCCCAGTGGCTTAAAATGTAACCTCTGTTATACAGTTATAAAATTGTAGAAATTAAATGTGAACAAGGTGCAATTCAAATAGACACTTACTTGTATAGCTGCCTCTTGTGCTCTGTATGCAGTGCATTATATTCACCCCTGCAACGTACAATTTATAGCGCGTCTACAAGCCCAGCGGGGCTCATTATGATGGAGACTAAAACTTATACAAGAGTGGGGTAGGGGTTCCCCTGTATTCAGAATGCTGTTGAGTGCTAGGCAATGCCCCGTTTGGGGTTATTGAATTTCGAGGGTCTGGGGGGCTGTTTGATTTGTATATGTTCACCAATATCCCCCCCCCCCCCCCCGGTATGCTCACTAACATAGAATATGTTGATAAGGCTAATATATTGAGGCTGTTCCATGTTAGTGAGCATATACAAATCACCCCCCCCCCCCCCCAGGCAGACTAGTTTAGCTCACCCAAGCCAGTGATAGCGAATACATGGCGGTGAGAACGCTTTCTAGGAGATCCTGTTTGTGCAGCAGAGGTGTCTTTATCCTGCTCTGCATAGACCCTCGAAATTCAATAATCCCAGACGGGGCATTGCCAAGCACTCAACAGCATTCTGAATACAGGGGAACCCCTACCCCACTCTTGTATAAGTTTTAGTCTCCATCATAATAAACCCCGCTGGGCTTGTAGACACGCTATAAATTGTACGTTGCAAGGGTGAGTATAATGCACTGCATACAGAGCACAAGAGGCAGCTATACAAGCAAGTGTCTATTTGAATTGCACCTTGTTCACATTTAATTTCTACAATTTTATAACTGTATAACAGAGGTTACATTTTAAGCCACTGGGGAAAATGGGGTATATGAGCCAGTTCTCTAGAATTGATCTCACACACAGACACCAGCACACATGTATACAGACACCAGCACACATGTATACACACATACAGACACCAGCACACCAGGGCACGATGAAGTTTGAACTTCTGCAACCTGGAGAAATCACCTGATATCACCTGCAGTCCTATGTAACACCACATAACACAGTGGTATCTCTGAGTACAGATAATGTAGTAGATTTCACCTGCAGTCCTATGTAACAGCACAGATAACACAGTGATACCTCTGAGTATAGATCATGTAGTAGATGTCACCTGCAGTCCTATGTAACAGCACAGATAACACAGTGATATCCCTCTGAGTACAGATAATGTAGATGTCACCTGCAGTCCTATGTAACACCACAGATAACACAGTGATATCTCTTGAGTACAGATAATGTAGTAGCTGTCACCTGCAGTCCTAGGTAACACTACAGATAACACAGTGATATCTCTGAGTACAGATAATGTAGTAGCTGTCGCCTGCAGTCCTATGTAACACCACAGATAACACAGTGATATCTCTGAGTACAGATAATGTAGTAGATGTCACCTGCAGTCCTATGTAACACCACAGATAACACAGTGATATCTCTGAGTACAGATAATGTAGTAGTCACCTGCAGTCCTATGTAACACAACAGATAACACAGTGATATCTCTGAGTACAGATAATGTAGTAGCTGTCACCTCAGGGCACCCCTACTAAATGATGTTCTACAAAATAAGAAAACCGTCATACAGTGACTCACAGGTGACGTCTTCTTTGATCTGAGGCGTCACTTTCCCTTTTCCTCTCCATCCGGCCCAGACCTCCATGATGATTCCTTCCAGATACGTTTCATCCCCTTAGAACCTGCGAGACAAACAATTTAGGCTCCGCACATTTCTAGCAACTTCCTTCCCTTCCACCCTCCTGTAGGCTCCCATAGTAACTGCGCTGTGTGGGATGCCCCCTGTATGTAGGATCCCCTGCTGTGCCCCCTGTATGTAGGATTCCCAGCTGTGCCCCCATGAGCTAATAATGCCCCTAGAGGTGGCCCCCATGAACTAAAAATGCCCCCAGAGGTACCCCCATGCACTAATAATGCCCCCAGAGATGCCCCCATGAGTTAATAATGCCCCCAGAGGTTCCCCCATGAGCTAATAATGCCCCCAGAGGTGCCCCCATATACTAATAATGCCCCCAGAGGTGCCCCCATATACTAATAATGCCCCCAGAGGTGCCCCCATATACTAATAATGCCCCAGAGGTGGCCCCATATACTAATAATGCCCCCAGAGGTGCCCCCATATACTAATAATGCCCCCAAAGGTGCCCCCATGAACTAATAATGCCCCCAGAGGTGCCCCCATGAACTAATAATGCCCCCAGAGGTGCCCCCCATATACTAATAATGCCCCCAGAGGTGCGCCCATACACTAATAATGCCCCCAGAGGTGCCCCCATATACTAATAATGCCCACAGAGGTGCCCCCATATACTAATAATGCCCCCAGAGGTGCCCCCATATACTAATAATGCCCCCAGAGGTGCCCCCATATACTAATAATGCCCCCAGAGGTGCCCCCATATACTAATAATGCCCCCAGAGGTGCCCCCATACACTAATAATGCCCCCAGAGGTGCCCCCATACACTAATAATGCCCCCAGAGGTGCCCCCATACACCAATAATGCCCCCAGAGGTGCCCCCGTAGACCAATAATGCCCCCAGAGGTGCCCCCATGAGCTAATAATGCCCCCAGAGGTGCCCCCATACACTAATAATGCCCCCAGAGGTGCCCCCATATACTAATAATGCCCCCAGAGGTGCCCCCATATACTAATAATGCCCCCAGAGGTGCCCCCATGAGATAATAATGCCCCCAGAGGTGCCCCCCATACACTAATAATGCCCCCAGAGGTGCCCCTAAAAAAAACAAACATCCTACTCACCTAATCCGCTCTGTGCAGGCAGCAGCTCTCCTCCTCCTCTTCGGGCTCCATCTTGCGAGCCGCAGGGACGGGACTTCCGGCAGACGTGATGACGTCACATGATCACGCCTGCCGGAGGGGTCACGGCCCGGCCTCCCATAGGCTGCTGGTATGAAGTGCCGGCAGCCTATGGGAGAGAATACAGGAGGAGGACGCTGACAGGTCCTTCTCCTGTATTCTGATCGCTTTAATGTTCCGCCCGCTGTGCGGGCGGAACATTAAAGCGATCAGTGCATCCCGAGAAGCTGCGTGGCCGCAGCTTTTCGGGATGCTCAAAAACAGTTGGGCCCCCCCCCCCCCCGTGTCCGGGCCCCATACGGCAGTACCACTTGTACTGCCCTATCGGCGGCCCTGCGGGAGAAGTATGGTGGAGAGAAGCACAGGAGAGAAGCAGGGGGGAGAAGTATGGTGGAGAGAAGCACAGGAGAGAAGCAGGGGGGAGAAGTATGGTGGAGAGAAGCACAGGGGGGAGAAGTATGGTGGAGAGAAGCACAGGAGAGAAGCATGGGGGAGAAGTATGGTGGAGAGAAGCACAGGAGAGAAGCAGGGGGGAGAAGTATGGTGGAGAGAAGCACAGGAGAGAAGCATGGGGGAGAAGTATGGTGGAGAGAAGCACAGGAGAGAAGCAGGGGGGAGAAGTATGGTGGAGAGAAGCACAGGAGAGAAGCAGGGGGGAGAAGTATGGTGGAGAGAAGCACAGGAGAGAAGCAGGGGGGAGAAGTATGGTGGAGAGAAGCACAGGGGGGAGAAGTATGGTGGAGAGAAGCACAGGAGAGAAGCAGGGGGGAGAAGTATGGTGGAGAGAAGCACAGGAGAGAAGCATGGGGGAGAAGAAGACAGGCCCAGGTTTCACACTGAGTGAGTATAAATACATTTAGAATCTATATTATTAACTATATGTATAATATGAACTGTTTTAGTGTCATTTTGTGCCATTTTGGTTGGTGGTGTGCCCCGGGATTTTTTAAGTATAAAAAGTGTGCCGCGGCTCAAAAGAGGTTGAAAATCACTGCTCTAAACCAATAAAAGTGATGACGGACACATTTTTTCAAAGATCTAAAGAAGAACATACAGTATCAGTTAATTTTGTGTGTAATTATGCTCAGAGAGTGGGTGAAGAAAAGAGAATTGTACTTTCTTTGATTCTCTGCTGCCAGAGAATGAAATCAGTTAACAGATTATACTGTACCTCCAGATGATAAAAGTGATTGCCAAAAGTGAAATCGCACAAATGATTCCTATAGTAAGCCCAATGTAAGAAGGGCCCTGGTCTGCTGGGGATCCTGTAAAAAAAAAAAAAAAAAAAAACTGCTTACTTACAGTATATTAGGGGTGCTTTATGCATCCACAGTATCACAAACTGTAGATACTGTAGGGTTAGGTCAGGAGAGGGACAGGGAGGACACAGGCGGGGAACCCTGACCTTGCCCCGCCCATTGTCTCTGCCTACTTGTCTCAGACAGCCCTTGGTGACTGCAGGCAAATGGGTGTCAGTTCCTAACCTAAGGGCTCGTTCCCACTGAGCAAAAGCAGCTGAATTTCTGCGCTGAATCAGCGCTGAAATTTCAGCCGTTAAAATAGGTGCAGAGCTAATTTCCATTGTGTTGAATGGAAATTCTGCTCTGCAGTTCACACAGTGGAATTTCCGCACTGAACTAATCCGCTTTCCGCCAGTAGAATGAACATGTTCATTCTTCCGCTAGCGGAAGCCTATACAAATCAATGGGGCTCTGATTTTCTGTTTCAGCGCGGATTCAGCGCGGATTAAGCGCGGAATACAAGCGTAATACAAGCGGAAATTACTCGCTGAATCAGCGCGGAAATGGGGAAAAGGGGGGGGGGAGGATTCTAGTATATGTTCTGGTATAGTCTAGTTTACTCACCAAATACTCGCTGAATTTCAGCGCTGAATGCATGCGGATTCAGCGCGGATTCCTCGAGTATTCCGCGCTGAATTTGTCAAGAGCTGATTACGAGCTGAACACTTTCCTAGCAGAATACGCAGGGATTCTGCTTACATTCTGCTTATATTCTGCTCGGAATTCAGCGTCAGTTGATTTCAGGCGGAAATATTTCCTTGCGTAATCCGCTCCTATTGCTCTGTGTGAACGTAGCCTAAAGGGGGTGTGATACATAAAACAAGGACAAGACAAACTTACAAACAAGGGATAGTGAACAGGTGTGGCAGGTGAATCAATTAGCAGAACAGAAAGAGTAGGACTGTGTTCAGACAGCTCAGAAAAATTCAAATAACACACAGAATAAGCACTAATTCATGGCCAATTTATGTACCTCACAGGATGAGGACCACGCCACGGTCCCAGCAGACACAGTCATAACCCACAGCTTATTGAAATAGATTACCTAAAAGCTTCCCTAGCTTACTGGATTCTTTTGGTCAGACCCATTACATCCAGCCTAGGAAATCTTTTAAGAATAATACCCTATGAAGTCCAGTTCAGCCTGGGCTGGTTTGGTAAGAAATACTTTTTGTTGTTGAGATTGAGCCAAAGCGGCAAACCAACTTTTCAAAAATGTGCTTATCATTATTATTCACCATTTCATTGTCCTCAAGCAACCCCATCATTACCATCATCACCACCATCATCATAACCACCCTCATCATCACCACCATTATCACCATCATCCCCCTCATCATCACCACCATTATCACCATCATCACCACCATTATCACCATCATCACTACCAACATCATCATCATCATCACCACCATCATTACCATCATCATCACTACCAACATCACCACCATCATCACCACCACCATCATTACCATCATCACCACCTTCATCACCACCACTATCATTATCACCACTACCATTATAACCATCATCACTACCATCAACACCACCATCATCATCATCATCATCATCACCACCCTCATTACCATCATCACAACCATCATTACCACCATCATCACCACCATCATCACCACTCTCATTACCATCAGCACCACCATCATCTCCACCCTCATTATCATCATCACCAGCATCATCACCACCATCATCTCCACCCTCATTACCATCAGCACCACGATCATTACCATCACCACCACCATCATTACCATCATCACCGCAATCATTACCATCATCACAACTATCATTACCATCATCATCACCACCATCATCTCCACCCTCATTACCATCATCACCACGATCATTACCATCACCACCACCATCATTACCATCATCACCGCGATCATTACCATCATCACAACTATCATTACCATCATCAGCACCACCATCATTGTCCTCGTGCTCTCTCATTAGTGCCTGATAAACAATGGCTTGTCTTGTGGGCTTCCTACTTTTTGGAAGGAGTTAGATGAAAAGTAAACCCAAAAATTATTGCACAGTTAAAACATAAAAACTGTAAACTGAAATATCCATATAGTCCTCAGCATTATGCCAATATTATATGGAAATAGAGCTGTCATTTTCAGGACTACAAGCATAAATTATGTCCAATGTTCAATATTCAAATGGTGCACCATAGATGTTTGGTAGGAGATAATTCATGATGGGATCTGGTCATCTATCCCCAATGTGACAGAGACCCTTAGGCAGTTGCTCAACTTGTTTTATTCCAGCTGTAAAATTACGTTTAGATTTCACCAACTTTCATATTTACTTTGTCTGTTTCATATCACGGATATGGACAGCACCACAAAGATTCCATGATCTCCATACAAGACTTACCTAAAAGGTTTATTTGGCTCGTAGATTTTCTCGTTAGCCCACCAAAATACATAACTGAACATTGAATCACCATGGACCCATCCTTGGCATCAGAGGGCTGGTAGTCCAGTTTACTTGTTGCTGTCCACTTCCCGTTTCCAAGGTCGGATCTCTCAGTAGCATAAGGACCATTGAGGTTCCAGGTGAAGGTCGGTGGGCTGGAAGCACAGGTGTAGTTCACCATACATGTGACGGTTTTAGTTTCACCCACGGACATTTCACCAGGTACAATTAATACGGGTTCTGGTGGTAACTCTGTGGAGGAAATGGAAAGTCTGTTGACTTGTCATATATTATATACTGCTGCTACTACTATCATTACTTTTACACTACAACTTGAGCTTACATGCATACCAAGTGGTGAAGGAAGGAAGGAAGGAAGGAAGGGAAGGAAGGATGGAATGAAGAGCGGATGGAAGAAGAGAGGAAGGAAGAAGTAAGAGAGGGATGAAGGAGGGAAGGAAGGAAAGAAAGAAGGAAAAAAATGAAAAGGGGAGGGAGGAATGAAGGATTGAAGAAAGGGGGAGGGAGTAAGGGAAGGAGGGAGGAATGGAGGAATGGAGGAAGGAAGGAAAGAAGCGGGAAGTGAGCAAGGAAGGAAGAGAGGAGGGAGGAAGGAAGGATTGAAGGAATAGGGGAGGGAGGAAGGAAAGAAGAGGGAAGGGGGAAGGAAGGAAGGAAGGAAGGGAGGGAGGGAGGGAGGGAGGGAGGGAGGGAGGAAATAAGGAAGGAAGGGAGGGAGGGAGGGAGGGAGGGAGGGAGGAAATAAGGAAGGAAGGGAGGGAGGGAGGGAGGGAGGGAGGGAGGGAGGGAGGGAGGAAATAAGGAAGGAAGGAAGAAGGAAGGGAGGAATGAAGGATTAAAGGAAGGGGGAGGAAGTAAGGGAAGGAAGGATGAAAGGAGGAAGGAAGGAAAGAAGAGGGAAGGGGGGAAGTGAGAAAGTGAGGAAGTGAGGAAGGAAGGAAGGAAGGAAGGAAGAGGGCGTAAGGGAGGGAATAGGGAGGGAAGCACAGAAAGGAGGAGGAAGGCAAAGAGGGAAAAGGAATAGTGGGTGGAAGAACTTAAGAAGAAAAATCTGGTTTACCTATGACTTGTAATGTAACATAAGTTGTAATAAATGTTGCAAGAAATGATGATAATTTCCTTTCTTGAGGAAAGTAAGACATCCCATCACTCCTGGCCACGTCGTGAATTCTCAGCGTGCAGTTCTCTGGTGCAGGTCTCAGCAGTTCAGCCCGGTTTCTGTACACTGAGGATATCTGTGACACGTCTGTACTATAGATTATTCTCTGTCCTTGCGGAGCTTTCTTCACGTGCCATACCACATTGGCAGTAGGCCCGGAGGTGTAGCAGGGGATCTCCACACAGGAGCCAAGTAAGGCCTGGATTGTGCTGGGGAAGTTAAACTTCTTTTCTTGACCAACACAAACTGATGAATAAAAACAGAAAAGATCACGGACAACTACGTGCAGGATGTTATATGTATTACTAACCACTCCTGATTAATCAGAGCTCAGCAGGGTAAGATATATATATATATATATATATATATATATATATATATATATATATATATATATATACAGTGGTGCCTTGGATTACGAGCATAATTCGTTCCGGGACCGCACTTGTAATCCAAATCCACTCTTAAACCAAAGCAAATTTTCCCAAAAGAAATCACTGACATGTAGACAATTGGTTCCACACCCCAAAAATGATGATTTATTATTCTGAATTAGATGTAAAACAAAAGAAACAAACATTCAGAAACAGCAGAATCTGTGATAATATAAGTTACTGTACAGTAATGGAGAGGATGGGAAACACAAGGGCGGACAGAGACTACAGGGAGCATGAAGGAATGAGCAGGGCAGATGTGGGCACATACATGCAGCACTCTCTGTCCGGGGAGAGAGGGGTTACAGATATGGAGAGATTACCTCCACAGTCCTGTCCTCTGATGCAAGCCCCAGCCTTAAGTGGATCTGCTATGATTTAGAAGGTGAGGGAAACTTCCTGGGTCAGAGTACAGGGCTGAAGACCCCGCTATGCAGGCCATGCCCCTCCCCCACTTCCCCTCCCACCCAGTACAGGGAGCTCTTAAACCAAAGCAATGCTCTTACACCAAGTCACAATTTTGAAAAACTGTGAGCTCTTAAATCTAAACGCTCTTAAACCAAGTTACTCTTAAACCAAGGTACCACTGTATATATACAGTATAGAAAGGTGATGATTTAAATTTTCGGGAAGAAGTTTATTGTTTATTATAAGTTTTAAGAAACAAGACTGAAAGAGGAATTTCATGTTGAATTATTTCTTGACACATTTATGATATTTCATGCACAATGTTAGGTTATGTTCACACTACGTATGAGACCGGCCATTCCTTGACCCCGGCCGCCGAGCTCTGATGCGGGCACATCAGCGCACGCTCGCATCAGAGCTTCCCATAGCCCACAGTGAAGCAAGCGGCCGGACTGACCTGTCAGTTTTTTCCGGCGCCGCACAGATCCCGGCCGGAGCGCATACGATGTGTGTATGCTCCGTCCGGGATCCCATTGCACACAAGGCTTTGTTCAACTCCGCAAAACTACGGCCATAGTTCTGCGGCGAGAACTACGGCCGTAGATTTGCGTAGTGTTAACATAGCCTCAAACTGTAAATTAACCCCTTGCCTCTGACGCTTATTTTGGCCTAAGGTGCGTTTACACAGACAGATTTATCTGACAGATCTTTGAAGCCAAAGCCAGGAACAGACTATAAACAGGGAACAGGTCATAAAGAAAAGACTGGGATCTATCCTCTTTCCAAATCCACTCCTGGCTTTTTTTTCAAAGATCTGTCTGATAAATCTGTCTGTGTAAATGCACCATTAAGGACCAGGAGCCATTTTTCAATTTTGCGTTCTAATTTTTTCCTTCTCGATTTTCAACCTACAGGGCTGGTTTGGGTGTTATTTTTTATTTTTTTTGCATTACAATTTCTAGTTTTTACTAGTATGATATTTGTTTTTTGTTGTTGTTATTAATTTTCCCTCTGGTAGATAATAAAAAAATCTGCAGTCCTAGCATTTTTTCCTCTTTTTTTTTTTTTTTTTTTTAAACATTCACCGTACAGGAATAGTATTGTCTCGTCTTAATATCTTAATCCTGTCCTGTCACATTCTAAAAAAAAACTTTTCTTTTTTTTTTTTAAAAACACTTTTTATGTCCCCCTAGGGGACTATTACATACATATTTTATTTATTTGTGTAGCGCACACAGATTCCGCAGCACTTCACCTATCTGTATTCAATCATTAGACTTTGCATAGCAATGACCAGTGCTATCTATGATCTTTTCTGAGAGTCTGCCTAAGGCACACTCTATAAGAAAAGTGCCAAACTGACTGCACCAAGGTAAGTATGAAACCTCCAGCAGTCACACTGCAGGCATCCTGATTGGCCACTTAAATGCCACGATCACATGGTTTAAGGGGTTAATGGCGGGTGGCAGCTGATAGCAGACAGTACTCACTCTCTATTAAGCGCTCCCGAGCTCGCTTCATAGAGCTCCTGTGCATCATAACATATCCAGGGGCATAACTAGGATGCATAGGGCCCCATAGTAAAAATTGTATGACACCCCCCCCCCCCCCAACATATTCATCTGTCCCGGTGCGGTTCCTCAACTCATCACTTGTGAGCCAGGGAGCTAGGAGAACTAGGGAACACTCCACCGGGCAAGGTGAGTATATGTATGGAGGGGGTGGCTCTAGTGACTGAAGGTGCACAGTTACCTTTGGCCACAAGAAAGACCCTCAGTGCCATGCTATGCAATGTGTTGTGAGCCGGTACCATGAAGGCAGACCAAGCTCTATTGGTGGAGGTTCCATGGGTCTCATTGATGCCTGGGCCCTATAGCAGTTGCATGGTCTTCCTGTATGGTAGCTACATTACTGGACATACAGTACCAGTACGTCATGATGCAGGTACTCAATTTATTTCATGATGTGCCAAGTAGAATTTTCCAGCGGAATTTTCTGCTGTGGATCCGCTTCCGTCCAAAGAATTGGCATGTCAATTTTTGGGGCGGATTCTACTAGATGACTCCAATAGAAATCAATGGGTTTTGAATTCTGCTTGAATTCCGCTTGCATTCCACTCGAATTCCTCTCGAATTCTGCTCCTATTCTGGCAGAGCTGAATAGGCGAGAAATTTCAAGCAGAAACCTAACCTCTTCAAGGGTGCGTTCCCACTGAGGAAAAGAAGCGAAAATTCCAAGCAGAAACCTCCGGGCTAAGGGACTCTTTTGCCTATGGCCGGGGAGGAGGTGGATGAGGGCAATGACGTCCCCTTACCTCCCCGATTCCAGCGCCATGTCCTGGATCACGCTGCTCCGGTCCACGCTGCCCGGCCGATTTCTGGTCACTGACGCAGGTTTGAGACGTGACGTTTCAAGTCCGCTCAGCCAGTCAGTGGCAGAGGTGGTGCCCTGTTTTACTGGGTACCATGTAAGACTGCATTTCCTCTATCGCTGAAGGGAGATTGAATACTCACTGCTGGCTACAAGCAAAATACTCATTGATCAGGAAGCCATTGCCAAAAGTTTACATCCTGTTAAAGGGAACATGTCCGCTCTTTGTCATGCTCAGAGCTGTAGATTTGTTGTCAATTTTGTGTGTTAAATTTTAAAATCAAGTTTAAGAATTATAGAGGCTGGGCTGAGTTGCTGCATACACACCTGATCGCTCCCCTACCCTTTCCTACCCATCATTATTAAAGTCCAGGGTTTGGCTCCTGCAGGGTAATCATGCTGTGGCATACTGAATAGTACACAATATGAAAGAATTAGTAAATACTACTTAGAAAAACAAACAGATTTTTTATAGACACATCCAGATAATTAAAAAACAAACTATACTCAAGTATGAGCCAGTATTTCCAAATATGAAAAATTGTTTGGGGATACCTCTATTTTGCATTAAAGATGGGCAAAACAATAGCTAATAAAATAACAAGGGGAGATGTACATGTACTGGAAAAAAAGAAAAAAAAATGAAGCGAACATTTTTACACAGAAATGAGGCACCTATGCATACTTGAACAGCCAACACTGCACAGCCATCATTATATGGCCCCTCCAGAGGGCAAAACAAATGTTTTTGAATCAACTGGTGGGATAAAGGTATTCAGATTTGTAAATTACTTTTATTAAAAAATCTCAAGTCTTCCAGTACTTATCAACTGCTCTATGTCCTGCAGAAAGTGATGTATTTTTTTTCCAGTATGGAGAGCAGGAAAGGTTTTCTACTTCTCTGGACAGTTCCTGGCATGAACAGAGGTGGCAGCAGAGAGCACTTTGTCAGACTGGAAAGAATACACCACTTACTGCAGGACATGCATGGGTTAAAATTGATTTTTAGAGGTTTCTATAGCTGTAACACTAGTGAGGTAGTGTATGTGGAAGAAACCATGAAACGAACAAGATCAGGCTTAATAAGCATAAATCAATGATCATGAAATACTTCAAACTGATTAAAACCACAGGAGAAGATACAACAAGATATCCCTTCAGGGAAAGAAAACCTTTTGCCAAGGTGTGCCTCTCAGGGGGGAGAGCTTACCACACCACCCTGATAGATAGCCCCTTAAGCCCCACTCAGTTGTAAGTATTGGAACATAAATAGGGAAACACCAGGGTGGCCCCTTTTGTGTCAAAGTCTAACTCTACTGCGAGTATTGCAACATAACAAGGGATAACCAAAGCCAGGCATCCATCCACAGACAGCTGTTTCGGGGTATTTGCCCTGGTCTACTTTTCATTGTCCCCTGTTAGTCAGAATCCTGCTCCACACTGACAATGGGCAAATACCCTGAAACAGCTGTCTGTGGATGGATGCCTGGCTTTGGTCGCAATACTCGCAACAGAGTTAGACTTGGATGCAAAAGGGGCCACACTGGTATTTCCCTACTTAAGTTCCAATACTCACAACTGAGTGGGACTTAAGGGGCTACATATCAGGGTGGTTTGGTTATTTCCCGACTGGGAGGCACCCCCTTGGCAATAGGCTTTCCTTCCCTGGAGGGATATATGGCTATTCCTGTGTTTTGTGACTCGCAAATGAGCCTCCACGGATCCCTTTTATGCAAAACCAGAAGTGGATTGAGAACACAGAAAGGCTATGTTTACACACTGTTGAAATTGAATGGATGGCCGTCATTTAATGGTAAATAATTCCCATTATTTTAACTCCTTGGCATCATGGCGCCGTTAACTGGGGTTCAGAGGGGGTTGCGCCACAACCCCACTCTAAACCGCCACGCTCCCGGCTTCTATCTGCAGCCAGGGACTGTGGCTATTCATAGATGTGGGCCAATCGCTGCGCTCGCTAATTAAGACAGTTAAATGTAGCTGTAAAACATGACAGCTGCATTTAAATGACCTGCACAGTCCCATCCCTGGTGTCTAGTGGATGTATCCCCCATCCCCTGCGATTCTATCGCAGAGGGGGGATCCCTTCTTCTAACCGGGCCAGGCTCAGCTGGACACTGATGCTAATCCCAGCTCGGTAGCTGGACTGCAGCAGCCCAGAGTAATACAGCAGAGGTCTAATTGATCAGTGCTGTATTAAGTTTACTGCACTGATCTCTATGAGAGGTCAATGTAGTTATACTAGAAGTCCCCCAGGGAACTTCTAATTAATTAATTCATTCATTCATTAATTGTAATTTATTTTGCTTGCATTTATTTTGCTTAAATGCAGAAAAATTGGAATAGAAAATGATCAAAAAGTTGCATATAAGCAGTTAAGGTACCAATAGAAAGTACAGATCATCATTAAAGCATTATAGGTATGGGAATAGAACAATTTTAAGGAACATTTTGTTTTTTTAAAAAGGTTTCAATTTTTTAAAAGTAGTCACATAAAATAAAAGTTGTGCAAGTTGCCTATCATTGTATCATTCCTACTTGAGGAACATAGATAACATGTCAGTTCGACCCTAAGGCAAATGGCATAAACACAACCCCCCTACCCAAGTTAAAAAAAAAAAAAAAAAAAAAAAAAGGGGGGGGGGGGGGTTGAATTTCACTGATCTCCCCCCCCCCCCAGGTTTTGCACCATATTTTATGGAAAAATGAAGTATGTCATTGCAAAGTACAAGTGCCGCAAAAAATAAGATCAATTAGCTTCGTCCTTAAGGGGTCAGCTGTTATTTGCAATTCACTAAATTTCAGCCGTATGTGAACATAGCCTTTCTGTGTTTTCAATCCACTCCTGGTTTTGGTTGAAAAATACTGAGCAAAAATACTGTGTGTGAATCTAGCCTTAGGCTATTCTCCCACAATAGGAACAGCTGACATTTTAGCGCAATAAGATGACCGTCTCTTGGTAATGATGGCCGCAAATTATGTTCATGATCATTATTTTTTTGTCATCATTACAGATAGAGGCTATGTTCACACAATGTCAAAAATAGAGAAAAGGCGGGCGATTTTGAAATTTAAAATAACACCCGTTATTGCCGTGATTTAACTGACTGCTATGGCAGTGCATTGAAGTCAACGGAAAGACGGACGTCCAATGCACACAATGCATTGAATATTGTACGTTATCGCCGCAGACGTCCAAATAATGATCATGACAAATATTTTCGGATGTCTTTTGCAAACAGCAGACATTTTTTATTTGTTGTTCACACAGTTTTTCTTTTGTCGCTGTTCTTTCTCAGTTTTTACTATTAAATTCAATGGACTTTTCAATTAAGCCACACCCAAAGGCCAATTAGTAACTCCAAACTAAAATAATGTACCAACAGCTGTCATTGCACAAAGGGTAGATAGCTAAATGGCGTCCGTTATTTTTGACTCAAAATTACGGACGTCATTTTAAGCAGATCTGAAAAAAACATAACATTTACATTTTATATTTTTTACATATAGGGACATTATTCATCAACACAACAAATGATTTTATCATAAATAAACTGGAAAAACTGCAGCAAAAGCTCCTGATGTTACCTTGTAAAATAATGGAAACTAGAAGTGCACATTTTTTTCTCATATTAGCGGATTGATGTGAAGTTCAGAGGATCAGCTGCTCAGGTTCTCCAATGTGGACTTCACCTAAAAATGGGAAACAGGAAAACATAGAAAATAACCCAAGAAGAGAATAAAACATAACAACAAAGATATTAAATACAAGAATAAACAAGAGCAAACAGTACAGGCTATGTTCCCATAACGTAAAACTAAGAGCAAATAACGGCCGTTGTTGCAGCTTGGCTTGGAATAAGTCTACATTGTGTGGACAGAACCATCACTGCTGTATCCTTATGAGCAAATATATCCCTGACAAGACCGTACATGAGAGGACTTCTTAGATAGATGATAGTCACAGAAATGATATAAGGCTATGTATAAAGAGGCGTTGGGTTCATACAGAAACAGTGAATGAAAATCTTAGAAGAAAAAATAAATAAATTAAAAAAAAAAAAAAAAAAAAAAAAAAAAAAATATATATATATATATATATATATATATATATATAAAAAGAAATAACATTGGTCTTTCAGAAGAAGGGATCACGTACTCACCAAGTATTGCCGAATATAAATCTGTGGGTGCTGAAGCCGGGTGAGATACATCTGCTTTTCGCTCTTGCTTCACTTCCCTTACGTAATCACATAGAGAAGTCTGGGAGATTTTTTTTAATCAGATTGTCACATGGTATTAAATAGGAAATAAAGTGAACACATTTTGGTTTGGGGGCATTTGGGGGATAATAATGAAAAGGGACTCACTAATATTTATTTGTCGAGAATTAGGTTGATAGTTCGGGTCATCTGAAACATAAACTCCTGAAAATAATCACCTGCCCTTTTATCTTAATAGATGTGTCACATGTCTCATGGCCGGGACGTCGGATCCTGAATTAAGGTCACAACGCGGGGTCTAAGGGAACCTTGGTTTTACCCTTAAACACTGTGAGGTTGGGACCTTGCTATTAGAGATGATCAAACAGGTAATAGGCTATTACCTAGGCTGAAACCCAGAATTCCAGGCGGTAGTCGGGCACTCTCCTCCTTCCCCACATGAAAGGTCCACAGCCTCTAACAGTTTTGCTAAACTGGTCCTGGTAGGTGTATGAAATAAAGTTGAGCAAGTTAAGTGCACTTTATCAACATCACAATAAGTGCACCATACTACTATACTACTGCTCCTATATACAGGAATATAACTACTATAATACTACTGCTCCTATATACAGGAATATAACTACTATAATACTGCTCCTATATACAAGAATATAACTACTATAATACTGCTCCTATATACAGGAATATAACTACTATAATGTATCAAAAAAGAATAAATCCAAGCACTCACCCCGATAGTAGACCTTCGGTGGGTTTATTTGCACATAACAGGGAGGGAGATGGTAGCGGTGCGGGAGCGCAGCGTTGTCTGCTGCGCTCCCGCACCGCTACCATCTCCCTCCCTGTTATGTGCAAATAAACCCACCGAAGGTCTACTATCGGGGTGAGTGCTTGGATTTATTCTTTTTTGATACACTATATTGTCTTCGCTCCGTCCGAGCACCCCTTGCATAGATCCGTGTGGTCACGGAGATCCACTCCCGGGACTGTGATAGCCTCATACACATTGGTTGGCGATCAGGCAGTGCCGGCACCTGTATCTATTAGCTTCTATAACTACTATAATACTGCTCCTATATACAGGAATATAACTACTATAATACTGCCTCCTATATACAGGAATATAACTACTATAATACTGCTCCTATATACAGGAATATAACTACTATAATACTGCTCCCTATGTACAAGAATATAACTACTATAATACTGCTCCTATATACAGGAATATAACTACTATAATACTGCTATATACTGGAATATAACTACTATAATACTGCCCCTATATACAGGAATATAACTACTATAATACTGCTCCTATATACAGGGATATAACTACTATAATACTGCTCCTATATACAAAAATATAACTCAAAGCAAAGCACTACTAAAATGCGAAACAAAATGGATCATCAGGTTAGATGCCACTGGTGTATCTGGCCTGAACGAAAGGACAGATCTTAACCCATAGCTGCACCAGGACGTTATTGAACGTCCTCGTGCCGCTATGGGAGTTCAGAGGGGGGTCGCGCGGCGACCACCCTCTGAACTGCCGCGATCCCGGGTGCCGCGTGTAGCCCGGGCTCGCGGCTATTAGCGGGCACGGTCCGATCGCCGTGCCCGCTAATTAAGTACTTAGAAGCAGCTGTCAAAGTTGACAGCTGCTTCTAAATACTTCTTAAAACACATACCTGGTGGTCTAGTGGGGGGGATCGCCCCCCTGCGGCGCGATTGCGGGGGGGCGATCCCCGCATCCTTCCCGGGCCGGGGTCTGCGCCGTAATGGCGCTGATCCCGGCTCGGCATTCTATTGCATTTGGCTGCAGCAGCCAAAAGCAATAGAACACCGATCTCATGGATTCATGCAGTATAACTATACTGCATGGATCTCTATGAGAGATCAGAGTACATATACTAGAAGTCCCCCAGGGGGGCTTCTAGTATATGTGTAAAGTAAAAGAAAAATGTATTTTTAATAACACAAAACCCCCTCCCCTAATAAAAGTCTGAATCACCCCCCTTTCCCCATTTTATAAATAAAAATAAATAAATTAATTAATAAACAAACATGTTTGCTATCGCCGCGTACGTAATCGCCCAAACTATTAATTAATCACATTCCTGATCTCACACGGTAAACGGCGTCAGCGCAAAAAAATCCCAAAGTGCAAAATTGCGCAATTTCTGTCGCATCAAATCCAGAATAATTGTAATAAAAAGCGATCAAAAAGTCGTATATGCGCAATCAAGGTACCGATAGAAAGATCACATCATGGCGCAAAAAATGACACCTCACACAGACCCATAGACCAAAGGATAAAAGCGCTATAAGCCTGGGAATGGAGCCATTTTAAGTGACGTATATTTGTTAACAACGGTTTGAATTTTTTACAGGCCATCAGATACAATATAAGTTATACATGTTACATATCGTTTTAATTGTAACAACTTGAGGAACATATATAACAAGTCAGTTTTACCCCAGGGTGAATGGCGTAAAAACACATTTCCCCCAAATAAAAGAAATGCGTTTTTTTTTTCAATTTCACCACACTTTGAATTTTTTTCTGGTTTCCCAGCACATTTTAGGCAAAAATTACATCTGCCATAGCAAAGTACAATTAGTTGCGCAAAAAATAAGGGCTCACTTGGGTCTCTAGGTGGAAAAATGCAGGCGCTATGGCCTTATATACACGAGGAGGGAAAAACAAAAATGCAAAAATAAAAACTGGCTGTGTCCCCTAAGGGTTAATGCTCTCCTGTTTTAAGTGTTACATCGCTTTTGGTTTTAATGTGTGTTTTGTATTCACTTTTGTATTTCACATGTTAATTACACACCTGTTTTAAGCACACCCCTACCGGTGTGACGTGTACCAGACCTGACGAAGAGCGTGACCGCGTGAAAACGTTTGTCTGACCAGCACCCGCTTCTCCACCTTCCCCCTTCCCAGCTGTGTTCATCCCTGGATTAATAAAGCACCGTACGGCATACTCTGTGGTGAGTGACCGCATCTTTCCTTCTCCTATTTACCTATAACTATTATAATACCCTATATACAAGAATAACACATATTTTACAGTGTTCTTTTTTTATTATAAATATGTAATGATTTATTATTCTGTAATGTACACCACTAATGTAAAAATAGTATAATGTATCATATAACTTGTAAGTATGTAAATAAAATTAGGGGAAAAGTAAGATATAAACAGTAGAAGACTTTATCTTGTAAAGGACTTGTCCACTTAACAATTTTGTCTTGGTAGAAGAGTTAATCAAAAATGGTCTACGGAGAACTTTAATGATCATCTGTATTCTAATTCACCCAGAGGCACATCAGGGGGAGGAATTCAACATTACAATGTTCTCATGTAAGGCCTTTGGCTTTTTGTTTATTGCACAGGTGTGCTAAGTCTTCCAGGGAAAAGGATTTTTTTTTAATCTTCTTGTCAGGTACAATTGTTGGATGTCCACAATTCCCCTAAACCAGAACGTTTCAAAGTTGCATATTCCACATCTTCTACATGGCCGGACTTGGCAGTACTTAGCTGCACCTTGTCACGCTGTGCATGGGAGATAACAGAATACTCAACTTCATTTGATGGCTCAATTACCTGCAAGATATAATACAGATATTAGATAATAATAATAAAAAAAAAAGTACAGTGTTTATAATAGTTGTCAACGAGTCATATATAGTCCTAAAATGAGGAGAGGGACATGACAGCAAATCTTTACTACTGCTCTTACTCCATGGTAGGAGTGATAAGATGTTGATGTAGCTAATGATTGGGATTGTGTCTCCATTGGCATCAACAGCCGCAGTTGATAAAAAAAAAGTATGGTAAACTATGCTGTGTAGTCAGGGTTATTCTCTTTCCTATAATGTTCTGTGCAGCTGCTATATTACGTCACATTTGCAGGTCTTCAGTAAAGACATTCTCCTCTTGGAAACCAAAAAAAAAGTTGCTAGACAGGGGGGTTCCCAATCTGGAGAGTCATCTTAACCTTATTTTATATGTTTTCCACTTATTGGAATGGTGCCATGTTTTAGTACCGGTACAACAAGGGAAATAAGTGACTAGGTGAGTAATAAATGACTGCTTGGGCGATTACTAGAGATAAGCGAATTTACAGTATAAGACCATGTTCAGACCTCATATGAGACCGGCCGTTCCGTTACCCAGCCAGGTCATGGAACGGCCGATCATCCCGGATGATCTTTAGTGCCGCAGAGTTCTGATGCCGGCCGCTAGGGATCCTAGCCGGAGCGTATACTATGTGTATACACTCCGGCTGGGATCCCTTTAGCCTGCAGCACTACGTAAGTTCCGTGGAAATCACGGCCGTTAGAAGATAGCCTAAAAGAATAAAAGTGATTTGTTAGGTCAGCCCTCAGCTTGTCAGCCGTCTGCCTTTGCACTCCATGCCGCTCCTCCCCGATGTCTGGAAAAACTGGATCCAGTCCTCGGAAACTTTTCCCAATTTGCCAGGACTAGACCCAGCTTTTCCCAACACCCGGAGCAGCATGGAGTATAAAGGCAGCTGCGGTTGATAAGCCGATTGCTGAGGTAACGAAGCACTTCATTTATATTGTAAATTTGCTTTATTGACTATATCCCAGGAAGTGCAGAGAAAGGAAGACAATTTTAACCTTCTCATAGAATTACTTACCTCACTATTGCTGTAAATCGGATTTTGTTCAATGTCCACATCCAGTGGAGACCTAAAGATATAACAAAAACACGTAAAACTATCCTTTGATACTATGTAACACTCTCAGGTGGTTTGGCAGGATATGAAAGAGTATTTGTCATGATATCAAGCTGAACTGGGGCATGAAAAATTTTAATCCTTGAAGGGGTTTTCCCATGTTGTCTCCTTTCTGATTACATGGGGGGGGGGGGGGGGGGTCTAATGATCTCAAGAATGGGACCTCAAGTCTCCTTAGAATGAAGTGCTGGGTCGGGCATGCACATAACCACTCCATTAATTCAGTATGGGGGCAAGCAAACTATGTATTTGTGTGTTTCTGTGGCTACCATAGATAATGAATGGAACGGAATACGGATTGGGGGGGGGGACTTTTTGTTGAGTCCTGGCACATGGAAGTGTCTGGAAAGTTATGAATTAAAGTAAAATTGAGAAGCTAAGAGAGAACCAGGAAGGAAGATACTAAGATCAAAGCCAAAGTGGGGTAGAAAAGAACAATAAACTAGATGTAGACAGTGAGATACTATCCCGAGTCAAAACAAATTTGGTTATCCTTTCAGGATACTCTCTATGCTGTTGTACAGCCTACACGTAAACCATTAGATTCAAGGGAAACTCACCCTGAACTCATGGAAGGCTCCTCAGAGTGACGATTATTCCCAATATTTCCATGCTGATCTTTAGCCATTGGGTTCTATGGATAATTATTTTAAAAAGAGAACATAAACGGCATCAAAATGTTTAGCACCGGGTCTATTGGACATCGGCACATGTTATATGATATACAGCTGTAAGCCATGGTTATCTTGAGTGTGTTAACCCGTCACAGTAATATGTTGTGTCTGGGTGTCCTAGTATAATACTAGTCATCAAGAGTTAATGTTAAACAGAGATGAGCGAGCACCAAAATACTTAAGTGTTCATGACTCAAGTTCTTGACTTTAGTACCACGCCCCATGGCTGAGGTGGGATACCATTGCAGCCACTGACAGGCTGAGCTGTGATAGTGAATAGAGATGATCGAATATCGGAAAATCTATCAAACTTAAACCTTGTTAAACCTTCTGTATTTGATTCCCGATGCCTTCCCGGTCCAGGGGGAAGGAGGACACAGTCCGGGTACCGCCAGGAATATCGTGATTCAGTCTATTACCTAGGCTAAAACCCAGAATATCAGGCGGTACCCGTGCTGTCTCCTCCTTCCCCACGGACCGGGAAGGCATTGGGAATCAAATGCGGAAGGTTCGACAAGGTTCGAGTTTGATAGAACCTAAGATTTCCCGATGTTCGATCATCTCTAATAGTGAAGACTGGAGTGTGGTATAAGGTGTTTGTCACAATCGGACCATCTGGATCAGTCACAAGTTTCTCTACTAATCCTGAAGGTCTGGTCTCTATGGACACAGAGATACAGTCAGACAATAATGCATTATATAAAGTTAGTGTTGTGGGGATCAAGATGAGGCCGACTACATCTGTATATGGGGAAATAAAAGGGTAATACATTAGCCATGTACAATACTTACATCACAAGGAATCCTGGCAGGTACTGTCCCATGAATTGGAGAGGTTGGAAGAGCAGACTTCTTGTTTTGTCTGTTATGAAGAATATAATAAAAAAACAGGTTTAAAAGGTTATAAGTATCTGTTACAAACCGCAGGTAGAGTTTAGCCACAGAAGGGAAACGGTGGACACAGACGGTGAACCCTGAACTTGTCCCCGACCACTGTCACTGTCTATTTGGCTCGGACAACCATAGTTGACTGCAGGCAACTTGGCAACAGTCCCTAACCTGCAGTAATGTGATATATAAAACACAGACAAGACAAACTTACAAATGAGGGGAAGTTGGAAATCTGGGGTCAAACCAAATGGACAGCAAAGTAAACAGTCTAAATCCAAAGAATGGTCAGGCAACAATAGCAAAGGTCAGGGAAGCCAGATAACAAGGAGTAGTCAGATAATAATAATAGCAGGGGTCAGGGAAGCCAGATAACAAGGAGTAGTCAGATAACAATAGCCGGGGTCAGGGAAGCCAGATAACAAGGAGTAGTCAGATAACAATAGAAGAGATGGATACAAGATACGCAAGCATGCTTTTAGGAAGACTAATAGCTAGCAAAGGGTTAACAGACTGAGGAAGTATATATACAAAGTCAGAGGTCCAGTCAGGACAGGGGTCCAGAATCCAGCAAGAGTGGAGAAACCAGATGTCAATCACCTAATCAAAACAGAAGTTAATCATGAAGTGGCCGGAAGGAACTCAGCAGAGCAGACACAGGTGTGGCAGGTGAATCAGTAAGCAAGGCAAAAGGAGTAGGACAGTGTTCAGACAGAACTCTTACAAATCGAAATAACACAGAATTAACATAAATTCATGGCCAAAAGTGCATATCCTATGAACCGAGGACCACACCTCGGTCATGACAGTATCCAGCAGAGCTGGAGGGCTGCCCGTAAAAAGAAAACACTCTAAAATGTAGGTTTAGTTTAATAAACATTGATCTCCTTATATTCATACATTTACACCTTTCACCTTTTATAAATGGTTTCAGTGGAGATAAGCAGAACAATTTCCGCATTGTCCCAACTCAAACTGATTTCAATCAAAATTTCCCCCACAAATTGCATTTCTCCAAATCTGAATTATAACAAAATAAATATCTTATTCTTATCTCCCCACGCTCCCCTAGTGTCCTCTTGCTGTTTCTCTGAGTCCCTGTTGAATTCGTCTGCCACCACTCCAGAGACAGACTTGTCTCGGAAGTGACAACCCGCACAGCCAATCACTGACTGAGATAGGACACTGCAGTGGCCAGTGATTGGCTCAGCAGGCTTTCCAGGCCGAGACGAGTTCAGCTTAAAAGTTTTGGTGGCAGCATTAAGCGGGTGACCTGAAGAAACCGCAAGAGGACAGCAGAAACAACAAAAGGACCACAGAGGACAGTGGACCACAAAATAAGTGAGTGAAGTTTTTAAAAACCTAATTTTTTTAAAGGGTGTTTTCAGCAATGTTTCATGATTTGGGACTCAAACAGTAGTAAGTATGCTGTCATTGTTACTTATAATCACCTTGTGCAAAGGAAGACGACCAGTGTGGAAAAAAGGATCAAGAAAACTCCAGCGACCGTCCCCAGAATCAGAGGTAAATCCACTGCATCACCTGTAAAAAGGCAAAAAAAATATAAGGAGGCTAGAAGCAGGGAAACAATTACCCTTCGATTACTGAACTATCTGTAAGTCTTTCTAAATAAATCCTGACCTCAGATATTGTAGTGTTCTGATGTTAAATGCAGTGAGAGAGAGATACGGCATGGATATAGTCACATGACCACAAGTGTGCCGAGAATAGCAGGATCCATAGAAGGGGAATGTGAGCTGCTATAGACGACTACTGGGTTTTGTCTGGAGTCTGAAATTTTAAAGGGTTCTGGGGTTTGTATTTATTGAGTATTGTAAGGGGGTCTGTATTTATTGAGTATTGTAAGGGGGTCTGTATTTATTGAGTATTGTAAGGGGGTCTGTATTTATTAAGGAAATATTGGTATCCTGAAGCTCTACAATCGGGGGTAATTTTTTTAAGCCTGTAGTTACTTAAAGGAAGCCTGTCACCCCAGCTGTCGCGGTGAAGACTGCCCGACCCCCCGGTGGAGCCCCTTATACTTACCCCTTCCTCGAAGTTCCGGTCCCGGACCCTGTCCTGCCACCAAGAAATCCCTGTCGGAAGCCGTGTGCATGCTCACCAGAGATGGGTCCGACGCCCATAGAGAATGACTGCTCCAGTCATTCTCTATGAACATCGGACTCATCTCTGGTGAGCACGCACATGGCTTCCAACGGGGATTTCTCGGCGGCAGGACGGGGCCCGGACCGGAACTTCGAGGAAGGGGTAAGTATAATGGGCTCCACCGGGGGGTTGGGCGGTCTTCAGAGGGGGATAAGCATAAGGGGCTATACCAAGAAGTCGGGCAGGCTTCACCCCGGCAGCCGGGGTAACAGGTCTCCTTTAAAGGTTATGGCCTTGGGCTTATGTTCATTGACAATGTGTGCTCTGGAAGAAAGTGGCCATGTTTTTGTGGCACTGGATAACCCCTTTAAGTGCTCACTTATGTGCAAACACCCAGTGACTGGTGTATAGGTAAAGCTTTTTGAGTGTTTTTATAGCATATCTTAATCCCTTAGCGATCGCGGGGGGGGGAGATCCGTTCTTTTGGCCGGCCTGGGCCTCAGTGTCGCACTGACGCTGATCCCGGCTCGGCAATAGATTACTGTGGCCTGCAGCAGGCCATAGCAATCTATCACCGATATGATGAATCATTGCTGTGTATATACACAGCATTGATCTCTATGAGAGATCAGTGCTGTGTATATACAAGTCCCCCAGGGGGGCTTCTAGTTTATGTAAAAAAAAAAGTAAAAAAGTGTTTTTATTAATAAAAAAATCCCCTCCCCTAATAAAAGTCCAAATCACCCCCCTTTTCCCATTTTATAAATATAAATTATCAAATAAACAAATAAATAAACATATTTGCTATCGCCGCGCGCGTAATCGCCCGAACTATTAATTAATCACATTCCTGATCTCGCACGGTAAACGGCGTCAGCGCAAAAAAATTCCAAAGTGCAAAATTGCTCATTTTTGGTTGCATCAAATCCAGAAAAAATGTAATAAAAAGTGATCAAAAAGACGTATATGGGCAATAAAGGTACCGATAGAAAGATCACATCATGGCGCAAAAACTTGTCACCTGACACAGCCCCATAGACCAAAGGATAAAGGCGCTACAAGCCTGGGAATGGAGCGATTTTAAGGGTGCGTTCACACCTACAGGATCTGCAGCAGATCTGCAGCAGATTTGATGCTGTGTTCAGTTATTTAAATAAAATCTGCTGCAGAAAATCAGCTGCAGATCCTGTAGGTGTGAACGCACCATAAGGAACATATATTTGTTACCAATGGTTTGAATTTTTTAAAAGCCATCACATAATATAAAAGTTATACATGTTACATATCGTTGTAATCGGAACAACTTGCGGAACATGCACAACAAGTCAGTTTTACCATAGGGCGAACGGCGTAAATGCAAAACTCCCCGAAATCAAAACAAATTAGTTTTTTTTTTTCAATTTGTCAGCGCAAATGATTTTTTTCCGGTTTCGCAGCATATTTTATGGAAAAATAATGCCTGTCATTGCAAAGTACAATTGGTTTCGGAAAAAAATAAGCGCTCATATAAGTCTCTAGGTGAAAAAATGCAAGCGCAAAATCGAAAATTGGCTTTGACCTTAAGGGGTTAATATTGTGCTGAATGGGAGAAATTCAAGCACTTAACCAAATTGTGTGAACATGTGTTTTGGCTCAACGTATCCCAAGATGTATGTCTAGTTAACATAAAAACGACTAGCTAAAAAGCAAACAGGATTTCATGACACTCTGTTAGGATCTGAAAATGTTACGTGTCTATCTGTGGCCACCTGGTGGTTGTGATGTGGACTGCAACTTGTACAGGGTAATTTTTTTATCATGTTGTTTTTATTTATTATTATTATTTTTTTTTAATCATAAGAAATTTAAATCCTTAATTATATTGAAGGAAAGGTCAGGGAGATGCAGTTACATATGTCAGTATTAGAGATGAGCAAAATTTTCAAAAGTTTGGTTCGGCAGTAGGTTTGCCAAACTTTAATGTAAAGTTTGGGTTTATCTAAACTGAACCACACTAAAACAGCTAACTGATTGCAACAATTACTTATCTATACTTACCTGTCCATGTTATCTTTATGTCCTCCTTCTCTGGTCTCTGGTGTCCCACACCGCTGCCAATATCCCACTCATCCAATTACTGACTGAGATGGGACACCACCACAGCCAGTAATTGGCTGACGGGGCTGTGACAAGAGTGACATTATGCTCAGCCAATCATTGGCTGCAGTGCTGTCCCATCTCCGTCAGTGATTGGCTGAGCGGGATGGAGGCAGCTGAAAACACCGGAGAGCCAGAGGAGGACACTGGGGGAGCTCAGACAGGTGAGCATACTATTTTATTTATTAACTCCTTTTGCACTGTGCTCTAGAGGTGAGAAAATAACTGGCTATCGTGTACCAGATTAATTCTGGGTATCTGTCAAACATTTTATCCGGCACTACTGTACCAGAATGATTCAGACTTTAAATCCATGACCTACAGTTTAGTAATAATGAACATTTAAAAAAATGCCAGGGCTTAGTCTGGTGGATGCCCCTGGGCAAAGGGGGGGATCCCACTGCTTTACAGAAATGTCCTAATATGCCATGCTAAGGTTCTTAATTAAAGATGAGCGAACCTGGAGCATGCTCAAGTCCATCCGAACCCAATCGTTCGGCATTTGATTAGCGGTGGCTGCTGAAGTTGGATAAAGCCCTAAGGCTATGTGGAAAACATGGATATAGTCATTGGCTGTATCCATGTTTCCAGACAACCTTAGAGCTTTATCCAAGTTCAGCAGCCACCGCTAATCAAATTCTGAACGTTCGGGTTAGGATCGACTCGAGCATGCTCGAGGTTCGCTCATCTCTATTCTTAATATCTAAGGAATAGGGATTGTGAAGCAGGGATCGTTTGGCAGCCAGACTCATGTACTTTTATCTGCTCGCTTTTTTGAACAAGCATATCACATTACAGGACACTTACGTTCTACATGGACCTGTTCTGAGGAGGAATTTCCAGCAATGTTATGAGCGATACATGAATACTGCCCATTGTTCTCCCCATTGTTATATAGGGTCACAGTCTTTCCTGTCTCACTGAGTAAAATAGATCCATCCTTCATCCAGGTGTAGTGAGTGACATCAGGACGGCTGCTCAGGAAATCACAGATCAATGCTGTGAATTTGCTTCCATTCTTCATGGTGATGTGAACTCCAGTTGCTGCATCTACAGGGAAAAAAAAATAAAAATAAATTAAATAAATATATATATATATATATATATATATATATATGAAAATTTAATGCCTTCAGTAACAATAGAACATTAGTGTTGAGCAAGCATGTTCTATCGAGCATATTGAGATCGATGCATGACCGAGCACCTCATGCTGCTGGAGTTAAAATGCAAGTCTTCGCCATTAGCCAATGTGTTGGGGGAGTAAAAAAGAGATGTGTAAACAAAATATACTAAATTTAAAATGAAAGGTGAGCTCAGCATGGCAGATGGACTAGTATGCATAGTATCCCCACTTACACCCCTTATGGGCCAGACTGAACAGTCTGGCCACCAGGTGGTTAAGTGAGGATCCAGAGCAGCCCTACTTAACCACTTTGGTGTAAAACTGTGCTTTGTTGGGAGGGGGTAATATTTAACATCCTCAGCTCGACTCATGTTTTCTATGTTCAGCATCGGCTGCTCAGCCAATCAGTGGCTTAGGGGGGGGACACCGCTTTAGCTCTTGATTGGCTGAGCAGACACTGCAGGAGTCAAACAGCACAGTAGACTTCACTTTTCAATAATGTAAAATGAAGACATTTATTTGGGAAACTCACTATAGTCACTAGTTGGGTAAGTTTGGCCCATTAAACTTAATGGTTCTGTCAGAACACCACATTATAAACAAGCATTCTTTTTGAAAGGTTACTGCACATGCTCTAAATGTATCGCAATAACACAATGAGAATTTAGTCTAAGGGTTTAGAGGGTTTTTGGTGGTTTTGGTTGTATCTCTGTATACATACATAGTACAGGTATCTCTGTATACATACATAGTACAGGTATCTCTGTATACATACATAGTACAGGTATCTGTATACAAACACAGTACAGGTATCTGTATACATACATAGTACAGGTATCTGTATACATACATAGCACAGGTATCTGTATACATATATAGTACGGGTATCTGTATACAAACACAGTACAGGTATCTGTATACATACATAGTACAGGTATCTGTATACATACATAGTACAGGTATCTGTATACATACACAGTACAGGTATCTCTGTATACATACATAGTACAGGTATCTGTATACATACATAGTACAGGTATCTGTATACATACATAGTACAGGTATCTCTGTATACATACATAGTACAGGTATCTGTATACATACATAGTACAGGTATATCTGTATACATACATAGTACAGGTATCTGTATACATACACAGTACAGGTATCTCTGTATACATACATAGTACAGGTATCTCTGTATACATACATAGTACAGGTATCTGTATACATACATAGCACAGGTATCTCTGTATACATACATAGTACTGGTATCTGTATACATACATAGTACAGGTATCTCTGTATACATCCACAGTACAGTTATCTGTATACATACATAGTACAGGTATCTCTGTATACATACATAGTACAGGTATCTGTATACATACATAGTACAGGTATCTCTGTATACATACATAGTACAGGTATCTGTATACATACATAGTACAGGTATCTGTATACATCCACAGTACAGGTATCTGTATACATACCTGTACTGTGTATATATACAGATACCTGTACTGTGGATCTGTATACATCCACAGTACAGGTATCTGTATACATACATAGTACAGGTATCTCTGTATACCAGGGGTGGGGAACCTCCTGCCCGCGGGCCGCATCCGGCCCCTGACACCTCCGGATGTGGCCCGCGGCTCCCCTGTGACATGCGCCGCTCTGGAGGAGAAGGAGCCGACACACACGGCATCCTCCTGTGTCTGTGACAGCTGCCAGGAGGATGCTGTGAGTGCGGGCTCCTTCCCCTCAGAGCGGTGCACATCTTCTGACTCCTGCCCTCCTGTGACGTGCGCCGCGCTGGTGAGGCAGGAGCTGGCACAGACACAGGAAGATGTGTTGTATGCCGGCTCCTGCCTCACCAGCGCGGCGCACGTCTTCTGACTCCTGCGGGCCGCGCGCGATGACGTCATTTCATCGCGCGCCGCCTGCAGGAGAAGACCGGCACAGAAGAGAGGAGGGAGAAGAGGAACTGGACAGCAGGGGAGCGGAGGAAAGGTGAGTGGGATGTTTATTTTTTTCATTTGGGGCAGACACTGGGGGTTAACTAGGCCACCAGGGACATGACTGGGGGGGGGGGGGGGTAACTAGGCTACCAGGGACATGACTGGGGGGTTAACTAGGCCACAAGGGACATGACTGGGGGGTTAACTACTAGGCCACCAGGGACATGACTGGGGGTTAACTAGGCTACCAGGGACATGACTGGGGGGGTTAACTAGGCCACCAGGGACATGACTGAGGAGTTAACTAGGCTACCAGGGACATGAGTGAGGAGTTAACTAGGCCACCAGGGACATGACTGAGGAGTTAACTAGGCCACCAGGGACATGACTGAGGAGTTAACTAGGCTACCAGGGACATGACTGAGGAGTTAACTAGGCCACCAGGGACATGACTGGGGGGTAATTAGGCTAACAGGGACATGACTGGGGGTTAACTAGGCCACCAGAGACATGACTGAGGAGTTAACTAGGCTACCAGGGACATGAGTGAGGAGTTAACTAGGCCACCAGGGACATGACTGAGGAGTTAACTAGGCCACCAGGGACATGACTGAGGAGTTAACTAGGCTACCAGGGACATGACTGGGGGGGTTAACTAGGCCACCAGGGACATGGCTGGGGGGTTAACTAGGCTACCAGGGGCATCACTAAGGATTCAAATCAGGTACAAGGGGCATCACAGAGGGTTAACTACAATAGCAGGGGCATTAGGGGAACAATACTTTGCCTTGTTCGGGTGCTGCAAACCCCCGCTACTAACTGCCGCGCACGGTATAACATTGAGTGCGGCCCTCGAATGATTTTATTAAGGCCCGACCGGCCCTCGACATGGAAAAGGTTCCCCACCCCTGCTGTATACATACATAGTACAGGTATCTGTATACATACACAGTACAGGTATCTGTATACATACATAGTACAGGTATCTGTGTCAGGGCTGATTCTCCTCTCCCCACACGATTTCTGGCAGTACAGGAATAGGGCTCCATGTCTCTGGTCACGTTCCTCACTGTGATTTCCTGTCCTCTCTCCGGTAATCTGGATTTTTCTTTCCCTTTGTACCATTCATACTCAGATACATCAGGCTTGGAGAAGCTGTTACATTGTAACCTCACATCACTTCCCTCTATTATTTCATCTACCATCTCGATGGTGGTGACAGTCACATTTTTTGGGGCATCTGTTAAGGTAAAATATTATTCAGGTTTAGTTAGTATAGCAAATATGTGACATCATCAGGTCATCATCTGCGGAAATGAATTCAGTATGCAGTACATGTGTGAAGAATTAAAAGTAATGAAAATGTAATAATTATGCAGTATGGGTGCAGTCAGCTCATATGCTCCCCCTAGTGGTGGCTGCAAGTAGAAAGATTTTTGCTATATATAGGGGAATGAATATATCTATATCAGACAAATCTGAGCTCCAACCACTAGAGGGATATATTATGTGGTAAGACACACAGAAAGTTTGTTTAAAAATGTAATAAACTAATTTTCTGCTTTACTATTAATAAAGATGTCTAGAAAATTAAACTTATAGGGGGAGATTTATCAAACATGGTGTAAAGTAAAACTGGTTCAGTTGCCCGTAGCAACCAATCAGATTCCACCTTTCATCTTCCAAAGAGTCTGGGAGGAATGAAAGGTGGAATCTGATTGGTTGCTAGGGACAACTGAGCCAGTCTCATTTTACACCATGTTTGATAAACCTCTGGCACAGGTTCCTATATTGCACCAAATTTCGTCTCATCCAGCGCCAAAACTTTCTGCTTTTGCCCGGGAAGCCCTGTGACACTAAACACAGATAAAGCTGGGGATTTTTTTTTTTTCTTTTCTTCATTTTAATTAAGTTTATATATTTTTACAGGAAGATGAACCAGGGTACTATAAAAAATAGACAAAGAAGATTTCTTTCTAAATTTAACAAAGGGTTTTATTTTGATAAACTTGAAAAACATGTGTGTCTTTTTTCTTACTTATATGTAGCTACGAATTGGGTGCTTTCTAGTAGAAAGCATCCATCTAAGCTGGGGCTTAGTGTTAACCTGGAAAATGGCGTAGTGTTAGCCTGTAAAATTAACCACCCTCTAGTTACCCCAATGCCCTCTACCACAGGAGTACTGGGAAGAGGTGAGTACAAGCAGGTGTAGATCATCAAAAATACAGCCTGGGGTGGTGACATGCTGGCATTATTAGGATAGAGAAGGACAATATAAATGGCTCGTCATTCTCTGGTAGGATCAGGCTGTTACTGCTTTGTTTCTATGTGGCTGGTTATGGAAAATACCTCACATTATTTATTTTCCATAACCAAACAGACATAAGAGCATGACCTTAACAGGGTGGAAAACTTATTTTGACTCTTTCCAGCCTAATAATACCAGCCTGTTACCACCTCAGGCACATACCACTCTTTTTAAAAGCTTCATGCCTGCCCATAGCTGGTTCTTCCCAGGACCCCTGTAAATATGGGCACATTAAGAAGGGTCGACATGAGATGTTTTACAGACTAACACTCAGCCCTGTCTTCGAAAAGGATGATGTTTACCAGTAGTAAGTAAAATAAATAAATAGTTGCCCACACATCCTACCTGTAAAAAGAAAAGAACACAAGTGAATAAGAGTAATAGAGAAAGGAAAAAAATATATAAGCCATACTTACCTCTCTAGAATTTTCAGTGTTTACTGTGTGTGCCAAAACTTCCTGCTTCTGTCCAGGAACCCCCGTCATAGTAACCAATTGACAGTAAGCCAACAATGTATACAACAGAGTTAGCTTACTTTCGTTCAGTTAGGGAGTTGACTTCCATATTTGAGGGCACTGCACCTAGCCCTGGAAATCTACTGACAGTAAAATAGGGATGCATAAAGAATCCCTGGCTTACTGTCCTCTCTGTAGTACCATGAAAACTATGCAAAGGAGTATGGGCATGTTTTAAATGGAAATATCCTTGTAAAGCAAATTATGCTAACAGCATATCTAGTTTTATGCCTAATGTATGCCTAATGTTTCATTGTACCCAGACACCTATAATACATACAAAAGATTTTCAGTTCTGTTGATCTACGAGTCCTTTTTCCATTAGGAAATGTAACAGTGCACCGAACAGAAGTCTCATCATCCAGATATGAAGGAATATAAGTAAGTTCTGATTCTTCTCTCCAGGATCCTTCAGAAATCTTCACTGACATATTCTTAACTTCCCCCGGTTTGTTCCATTGTAGAAAAGGAGGACTGGAGTAACATGTATGTTCTGCAGAACATCGTAAAGTGGTAGCTTCTCCTTCCGTCATAGGTTCATTCCAAGAAATCCAAACATTTGTCTTTTCTGTGGAATTATAATTTAAACATCAGACATCATTACTTATTCTTAGTAGTCTATTAGAATAAGTCAAGGTATAAAAGGAATGGAAGATCTTATAGCGCAAGCAGCAGGAGAGCAAGTGGGTAAGTATGTTTTTTTATTTTTTATTTACGGCAAGGTTGTAGGAGTAAGGCATAAGGTGGTAAGGAGTCCTAACCCCTGTAAGGGTTTAGGACTTAGCCATGAAGCAGAGATCAGTGTCTGGCCTCTCAAATGCTCTTTTTCATAAATGGGTACAAATTGTCAAATTCACCTTCAAAATCTTGTACAAAGTTAGGGAATAATTTACTGTACCTCCTTGAGGAGATCGCCAACATGGTACAGAGAGTCTTATGGCTTAAACAGCGCTTCTTGAGAAATGCAAATTACCTTTCTATGACTCATCCGGAAGAGAACCAATCTGTAGACAACGGCTTCAAAATTTTTTCAAGGAAGTGGAACCTATCCTATAAGACTTACTACACCAGATTTTTTCCTCATAGAAACACATTACTATCTCAGACCCATATCAAAGGTCTCCTACCAAGCTAACCAGCACCTTATTTTGCACTAGAACCCAGAAACAGCAGAGATGAGAAGAAACTTGTGTTTGAATTTTTCTAGACTTTTATAGAGTTGGACATTGACTCATAGGGAAGCTACTCCCTATAGGCGGTATAATATCCAGGTATCTTCTTTCTTGAGAGTTTGGGACCTACCTATGTCTAACCATGGACGTACAGTAATGATAGAACACAGGCGAAAAGATTCCTAGTGGTTTCTGGTCATGTTGCACACTTACCTATGACATCGAGAGAAAGCATTCGAGAATATGCGTTTATATATTTATTTTCTGTGATCCCTGGATAATATCTGTCACTATCTTCTCTCCTCACAGGATCTATCCGCAGGGTACAGCTCTTCTCTCCTGGCACCAGTGAGGTTCGGTTTCTATATTCCTTTAATACTGAAGACGAGTCCTTGGTGTTTAGGATCTCTGGATAATTTCTACTATTATATATGTACCATACAGTGCTGGATAGTGCAGGATCATATGTACAAGGAATTTCCACACAGGAGCCCATCAGAGCAGTAAATGTACGAGGAAACGTCCACCGCTGACAAAAATAGCCCAGATAGAAGCCTGGAGACAATGACACAACATGAGACTGGAGTCACAGGATCTCATTCTATCAGATTATTCTGGAATTGGGAAATTATTTACCTTGAAAGAAGAGTAGAAGATAAACCTGCTTCATTGTCTCCATTGTTTGTTAAGAATTGTTAAGAGACTAAATCAGAAAACCAATCATCGACACCTGTAGGATGAGTAATAGATATAATAACAGGAATAGACACAATAACAGGAACTTTATTTGATTTATCTGCAGCAGAGCAAAGTGCAAGTAAGCCGACGAACTCTGTGGATACCTGCTCCACCTACTCATGGAACCTTGGAGAGGTTGGCATCGCTAGGACTTGTACTACCAGTCCTGACACTCCGTGGGCTCTTATGACAGAAGGCAGTCTACATATCTTTACCGTGAGTATGAGAGTCTCCAAGCAAGTCACTTACAGTTGTGCTCAAAAGTTTACATACACCAGCAGAGAATATAAGTGATAACACAAAAACCTTTTTTTCCCACTCATGGTTAGTGGTTGTTTGAAGCCATTTATTGTCAATCTATTGTGTTTTCTCTTTTTGAATCATAATGATAACCAAAAAGATCCAAATGATCCTAATCAAAAGTTTACATCCCCCAGTTCTTAATACCATGTATTGCCCTCTCTAACATTTAAGTCTTTTGTGGTAGTTGTGGATCACGCTAATTATTTTCTCAGGTGGTAAAACTGCCAATTCTTTTTGGCAAAAAAACTCAATTTCCTGTAAATTCCTGGTCAGTTTTGCACGAACTGTGCGCTTGTGACTCAGTGATATTGAGGTCAGGAGACTGAGATGGCCACTCCCTTTACTTTGTTCTGCTGTAGCCAATGAAAGTTCGATCGTGACAACCAAAAACATACAAATGACCCTAATCGAAAGTTCACATACCCTGGTGATTTTGGTCGATTACATGCACAGAAATTGACACAAATTGACAAACATTTCGGCCACAACTGCCAGGAAAATTGTCTGGGATGCAAAGAAAAACCCACAAATAACATCAGCTGAAATACAGGACTCTCTGAAAACTAGCAGTGTGGCTGGTTCAAGATGCACTATAAGGAGGCAATTGAAGAAAAATGGGCTGCATGGTCGAGTTGCCAGAAGAAAACCATTACTGTGCAAATGCCAAAAAGTATATCACCTATATACACCAAACAGCACAGAGACAAGCCTCAAAACTTCTGGAACAAGGTCATTTGGAGTCATGATACCAAAATTGAACTTTTTGGCCACAAACATAAACGTTACATTTGGAGAGGTGTCAACAAGGCCTATGATAAAAGGAACACCATTCCTATTGTAAAGCATGGAGGTGGATCACTGATGTTTTGGGCATGTGTGAGCTACAAAGGCACAGGAAACGTGGTCAAAGTTGAAGGAGAGATGAATTCAGCAGGTTATAAGCACTCACCATCCCTGAAACTGCACATGGGACGTACTTGAAAACTTCAACATAACCACAATTCAAAATACAAGTAGCCTGTCATTGGCTACAGCAAAACAAATTGAGGGTGCCTTCACACCTACCGTATCGCAGCAGAAAATCCGCTGCGGATCCGCAGCAGATTTAACTAAATGAATGAACACAGTGTCAAATCCGCTGCGGATCTGCTGCGGATCCGCAGCAGATTTGACAGTGTGTGTATTTGATGCTGTGTTCATTCATTTAATTAAATCTGCTGCGGATCCGCAGCGGATTTTCTGCTGCGATACGGTAGGTGTGAAGGCACCCTTAAGGTTCTGGAGTGGCCATCTCAGTCTCCTGACCTCAATATCAATGAGCCACTTTGGGGAAATCTCAAGCGCCCTGGCAGTTCTGCAGTTATTAGACAAGGCCCCACGATAGCCCCTTAGCCTTGTCCTACTCAAGTAACACCTACTTTAGAGACCTGAAGCCCTCCTGGCCACCGTAACAAGTGCCTAGTAAGTACAGCCCAACACCTAGCCCATTGCTAACAACCCCTAGCAACCCAAGGTTACTGCATATGTGTATTATGTACCCCAATAAATATATTGTGCTCTATGGGGGGAGGGTTAGTCAGTTGTATGAGGGACGTTGATTAACTATTTTCCCTGACCCAATGCTATTATCACAGGATGCTGAAACTGCACATGAGTAATAATTTAAATGTCTATAGGTCTATAGTAACTAGTAACTCAAATAGCAGGAAACCATTAAAACTAAAAGTCATGGCATGCTTACCAAAGCCAAAGGTGTCCACCTTCTGCAAGACAATGCCCCAGGTCCCAACTCACATGTTGCCCAAATGCCCCGCGGCTTTGAAATTCTACTTCACCCCCACTTATTCATCCAACTTTACATTTCATCTGACCATCCAGCCTTGTTCCAACAATAATGATGAGACTATTTCCAACTTCACAAACCAGGTGACTACTACAAGCGAGGTGTTTACAGTGTCATAAGAAGATGGGAGAAGTGTGTGTCCCTTGGTGGCACCTATATAGAGATGAACTAATAACTGTATCAAGTTTTGTTGCTCTCAATCCACAGGAAGTCGATCAGAGGAAACCTTTAATAAATGCCCCTCGTATGCCACAATACAAATGGCTGCTCATCAATACCTATTAGGACCTGACCATTACAGAATAAATAAGAGTATTTTTTTAAACCTGCCCCATGTTCACAGCTGGTTGTCCTGGCATGTGACCCAACATCCTACTGAGCAAAAGATAATGGGATTGGTCAATATTCTTGCTTAGAAGTTACAAAATGTTCACATCCATGTTTCACAATCTGATGATGCTAATACTAAACTTATACAATCTTTTTACAATGTGTTGCTGGTCTAACTAGGGATAGGCAGGATATTAGAGGGGTATTTCCTTTTCAACTAAAATAGTTAAACTTGTAAGGTGCGTCAGGTAAAAAAAATGATGCAAATACTTTTATAAAGCAAACTTGTCCCCTTTTCCAGATTTGCTGCTCTTCTCCCATTGTTGACTATTCATTCAAAAAACGAAGAGTGGTCAGCACTCACAACATGAAAGTCCCTTTAGATGGAATGTGGTGTTCTTATTATGGCTGTATGCCTCTCCACGAGCACGCGAGAAAAAACCCCCGGACCCAAGGGCATCCAACAAGGTATAAGCACGAAAGTACTCTCCAGCTCGCTTGATTACTTTTAAACCTTTATTGTATAATGTTTAAAAGGCCGACGCGTTTCGGGCTCTCTTGCCCTTATTCATGGCTCTCTGTCAGGAGGTCCCGAGACGACCCATGAATTAAGAAGTCGTCACCCAAAATATAAGGGGGGACTATTCCCTGTCCATGCCCTACAATGATAAAGGAGAAAGGTGAGCAGAGTGGCGTCAGTAGCCCCGCCACAAGAGACTCTTGTGGCGGGGCTACTGACGCCACTCTGCTCACCTTTCTCCTTTATCATTGTAGGGCATGGACAGGGAATAGTCCCCCCTTATATTTTGGGTGACGACTTCTTAATTCATGGGTCGTCTCGGGACCTCCTGACAGAGAGCCATGAATAAGGGCAAGAGAGCCCGAAACGCGTCGGCCTTTTAAACATTATACAATAAAGGTTTAAAAGTAATCAAGCGAGCTGGAGAGTACTTTCGTGCTTATACCTTGACTATTCATTGTCTAGGTTACTGACCACAGCTGTGCTCTAAAAGCCAGTGGTTAAGCTGATTTATAAAGCTGATATAGATAGATAGATAGATAGATAGATAGATAGATAGATAGATAGATAATAGATACAACTCCCCTGAATAAAATCAGTGAGAAATAAAATGTTAAATTCAGTTTGATACTTTTTAGAATATTACAAGTAAATAAAGATTCTCCCTCCCTTCACCCCATTATACCGGGAATCTTCTTTAGTGATTTCACCCCAGTTCCTCCCCTGATAATATAGACCACACTTGTGGTTCCCATATTCTTCCATCTTACACATTATGAATCATTTCAGCTCAGTGTCACCTATAATGGATATACAATGAGGAGCACATAGTATATGACATATATAAATACTATATAGTATATTGAATATGATATCAGAGAATCACACTGTATTAGATGTGCCCGATCCTACAGGTGCGTAATTCACAGCAGATAGATCTATAGATACAGATAATAGTTATATTACTTACATGCCAAGTCCTGAGTGTAATATGACACTTTACTGTCTGCACGAGGAATCTTAGGGACCTAAGTTATTTCCTGAAATGTGCAACATCCTCTATTGCAATCCCTTTCAACCTTAGCTTACAGCACAGCTGCATTTATTGATAATGTGACCTGTTAACCCCATTTAGCTCCATGACGTATAAGTCCATCATGAGTGAGAGTTACTTCATCCTCAATGACAGCTACGTGTTCTGAAATATAAGCAGTTAAATAGCAGGTAAAGAGGTAGTCCGCTTAAAACTAACTTGTGCCCTATTCACAGGATACGGAACAAGTAAGAGATTGTGTGTGTGTTTGGGGGGGGTCTGACCTTCATACCCCTCTGGGATCTTCAGATCGCCCCCCGATTCCTTTGTTTCCTTTGTTTCGAATACAACCGTGGGTAGGTCACAGATCACCCCGGCTCCTTTGTTTCGAATACAGCCGCGGGTAGGTCACAGATCGCCCCGGCTCCTTTGTTTTAAATACAGTCACGGGTAGGTCACAGATTTCCCCCAGCTTATTGGTTTCCTTTGTTTCGAATACAGCGGCGGGTAGGTCACAGATCGCCCCGGTTCCTTTGTTTCGAACACAGCCGCGTGTAGGTCACAGATCGCCCCGGCTCCTTTGTTTTGAATACAGTCACGAGTAGGTGACAGATTGCCCCTGGCTTCTTTGTTTCGAATAGATCCACGTGTAGGTCACAGATTGCCCCGACTCCTTTGTTTTAAATACAGTCACGGGTAGGTCACAGATTTCCCCCAGCTTCTTGGTTTCCTTTGTTTCGAATACAGCCGCGTGTAGGTCACAGATCGCCCGGCTTCTTTGTTTCGAATAGATCCACGTGTAGGTCACAGATCACCCACAAATCATAGCACAGATATACAGGTTCCTCAGAAACATGAATACTGCCTATGGCTGTGTTCATACACTGTCTTTTTTTATTTGATAGCTGTCTTTTTAGTACAGCCATCATTTTAAGGCCAAATAACGCCTGTATTCTACAAATAACATCTGTTATCTGCAGAATAGGTCTATTTTCTGACCTCCAAATGATGGTCATCCAAAGAGACAAGCAAAAAAAAAAAAAAAAAATGTTGTGTGAACATAGCCTATTGCAATGTTCCCACTATTTGAAAATAATTTTAGAGCGAAAAGACAGCTGACGATAAGTAGTGATGGCCGCAAATTACGTTCATGATCCTTATCTGCGACTGTCATTACCAATAGATGGCTGCCTTTTTACACTAAAATGGTGGGCGTCCAGAAAGACAGACACCATTTAACATAGTGGGAACATACTGTAGTCTATGGCTGTAATCTTGGTTAGTATCTTTATGTAAAGAGTTAAATTGTCACAGAACACCATACACTTCTGGAGCCAACATCATGGGATAAATCTTTTTATTATTAAAAAAAAAAGTAGTAAAGCACATATAAAAAGCGCTGACACACACGTTACTATGGCACTTATGATGATGAATGCCAGAACTGCTGTTTTTTTGTTTTTTTTAAAGGAGAAGTCCGGTGGATTATAAAAGCCACCAACCAGCAGGGGAGAAATTGATTATACATACTAACTTACCTCTCCCCAAGACTGCGGATAGCGGCAGGACTGGCTGCGGAACCTCCGCTGGGGTCCGGGATCTCTGGAGCTGACACGTCACAACTCGGCTGATGGGCTGGCCACTCAGTGACTGGGGCGGGACTCCGCACCACTCACTGATTGTCTGTGGGGCCAATCCATTAGCCAGAAAATGCAGTGTAGAGAGGAAAAAAGGACCTGGGTAGGTATCCTGGCGCTGCCAAAAATACCTTCACAATGAGCGGAGTATAAAACATAAAATGGCTGATTTATTGGATAAAATCAGTAAAAATGTATATAAAATAAGCAATTACGCGATTGTATGTATGCCATGTGCCAAACAGCTTGTTTATATGAGCTAAAAAAAGGCGCCAGTTTGGCACATGGCATACATGCAATCTGATGAAGGGAGATGCAGCTCCCGAAACGCATAATTGCTTATTTTATGTCAATTTTTACTGATTTTATCCAATAAATCAGCTATTTTATGTTTCATACTCCGCCCCGTTGTGAAGGAATTTTTGGCAGCCAGTACACAAAAGCATAAAACATGTGCCTAACCACACTGTGTGAGCACAGTCCCGTGCCAAGTCGCTTACACTTGGACTTGAAAACAATCAGCAACGTAAAGGCCAAAAGTGGCTTAGGGGGTAAGGAACTAAAGCACTGTCAAAAAGAAATATCGGGCAGGCATCCTAACCTCCACCCATAGCCGTAAATAGGATGAGACCTTGGGGGAAGGCAGCTCCACCTGACAGCTCCGCTAGCTCTGGATTATTAATCCGCTTTGACAATAAAGCTGCTGCCATAAAATAATAAAGCTGGTGCCATAAAAAAAAAAAACAATAATAATAATAATAATAAACAATTATCCTATTCCTTTACTGGATGAGACATTGGGGCCAATACTAAATTCCTCTTCTCTACAGAAATTTCTAGATGTTAATAATGACTCCAGATATGGTGAGGATCCACCTGGGAGGTTTCTTCTCTGCTTTATTCTATTAAGGGAAACGATTGGGCAGTTCTTGAATTGTTCTCGTATTACATTCTCATAGTGGTGGAGTTCATAGGCTGTAACATAACGGAAGATACAGTGAGTGATACAGATTATTAATGTACAACGACTTTACTGTAGACAACACTATAAAATGAGGCAAAGTGTCATTAATTTTTATATTTAATATTTTGTATAAGCTTAAAGGGGCACTTCGGCATGGAAAAACTTTTTATATATTGCTCCAGTTATAATGAAAATATTATACCTCATATTATATTATATACATATTATACTCTCTCCTGGTATCCTCCTACGGGGGCTCCGGTTTGCTGCTAAACAATCCCACCACCACTTTCAAGATGGGCCTAACTTGGCAGTGACAGCCTACTCAGCCAATCAGTGACTGCAGCGCTGTCCCACATTAGTCAGTGATTGGCTGAGGAAGTTGTCATTGCCAAGATAAGTCAATCACAGACATGGTGGTGGGATCAAAAGGACGCTGGTTGACCTCAGGGAGATCAACCAAAACACCGCAGAGACACCATCACATGTCTCAACGTCAGTGTATTCTAGAACATTGCCCCCTGGGAAATCGAATATGCAAAAGAACACTGCAGAGACACCATCACATGTCTCGACGTCAGTGAACTAGCCAGACCTTCCCTCCGGGAAGGAACAACCAAGCCAAAGCGTTCTCCAGTCAAGGAAACCACCTCAGCAAGGTATCCATCCACAGACAGCTGTTTCGGGGTTTTTGCCCCTCATCAGTGTGGAGTAGGTTTCTGGCTAGTGGGAGCAATGACTAGTAAGTGCATGCAAAAGGACGCTGGTTGACCTCAGGGAGATCAACCAAAACACCGCAGAGACACCATCACATGTCTCAACGTCAGTGTATTCTAGAACATTGCCCCCTGGGAAATCGAATATGCAAAAGAACACTGCAGAGACACCATCACATGTCTCGACGTCAGTGAACTAGCCAGACCTTCCCTCCGGGAAGGAACAACCAAGCCAAAGCGTTCTCCAGTCAAGGAAACCACCTCAGCAAGGTATCCATCCACAGACAGCTGTTTCGGGGTTTTTGCCCCTCATCAGTGTGGAGTAGGTTTCTGGCTAGTGGGAGCAATGACTAGTAAGTGCATGCAAAAGGACGCTGGTTGACCTCAGGGAGATCAACCAAAACACCGCAGAGACACCATCACATGTCTCAACGTCAGTGTATTCTAGAACATTGCCCCCTGGGAAATCGAATATGCAAAAGAACACTGCAGAGACACCATCACATGTCTCGACGTCAGTGAACTAGCCAGACCTTCCCTCCGGGAAGGAACAACCAAGCCAAAGCGTTCTCCAGTCAAGGAAACCACCTCAGCAAGGTATCCATCCACAGACAGCTGTTTCGGGGTTTTTGCCCCTCATCAGTGTGGAGTAGGTTTCTGGCTAGTGGGAGCAATGACTAGTAAGTGCATGCAAAAGGACGCTGGTTGACCTCAGGGAGATCAACCAAAACACCGCAGAGACACCATCACATGTCTCAACGTCAGTGTATTCTAGAACATTGCCCCCTGGGAAATCGAATATGCAAAAGAACACTGCAGAGACACCATCACATGTCTCGACGTCAGTGAACTAGCCAGACCTTCCCTCCGGGAAGGAACAACCAAGCCAAAGCGTTCTCCAGTCAAGGAAACCACCTCAGCAAGGTATCCATCCACAGACAGCTGTTTCGGGGTTTTTGCCCCTCATCAGTGTGGAGTAGGTTTCTGGCTAGTGGGAGCAATGACTAGTAAGTGCATGCAAAAGGACGCTGGTTGACCTCAGGGAGATCAACCAAAACACCGCAGAGACACCATCACATGTCTCAACGTCAGTGTATTCTAGAACATTGCCCCCTGGGAAATCGAATATGCAAAAGAACACTGCAGAGACACCATCACATGTCTCGACGTCAGTGAACTAGCCAGACCTTCCCTCCGGGAAGGAACAACCAAGCCAAAGCGTTCTCCAGTCAAGGAAACCACCTCAGCAAGGTATCCATCCACAGACAGCTGTTTCGGGGTTTTTGCCCCTCATCAGTGTGGAGTAGGTTTCTGGCTAGTGGGAGCAATGACTAGTAAGTGCATGCAAAAGGACGCTGGTTGACCTCAGGGAGATCAACCAAAACACCGCAGAGACACCATCACATGTCTCAACGTCAGTGTATTCTAGAACATTGCCCCCTGGGAAATCGAATATGCAAAAGAACACTGCAGAGACACCATCACATGTCTCGACGTCAGTGAACTAGCCAGACCTTCCCTCCGGGAAGGAACAACCAAGCCAAAGCGTTCTCCAGTCAAGGAAACCACCTCAGCAAGGTATCCATCCACAGACAGCTGTTTCGGGGTTTTGGGGGTGGTGGGATCAGTCAGCAGGGGAACCGGAGACACCTCAGGAGGACACCAGGGGAGTGTGGTCAGGTAAGAATAGGTTCTTTATTGTTATCCATATAATTACACCACTATATAAAAAGTTTTCTAATGCCTGAGTACCCCTTCAATAATTGTATTTTAAAAGTGCAGTCACAGACGTATGTGATTGTTGGGAGAGTAGGGACTCCCACATCTACTTTAGTTAGTCATCTAGTCTGTCTGAAATCTGACATGTCATGTGTATGGTTACAGTAAATGGGTTGTACCAAATTCAAAGGGTGATGGCTATCCAACCGAGAGATGATTACTATTGATGGAGGTCCAAACTTCTTAGACCCCCAGAATCTGTAGAACAGAAAACACATGGTACCACTCCATTCCATTTACCTCCTTTATGGAAATGCCAGCCTTCAGACCCCCACCTATCAGCCAGTTCCCTCCCCAGAGGGAATAATCTTTGACCTTGGGAAAAGCCTTTTAAGATGTTTTTAAGGATGTTTAGAGGCATCAAGTATTACAGTCACAGGTACCTTATATTGTTCATAATCACTTTCCATATCTCTTCTCTCCAGGTCAATGTATATGGCATCATCTGGGGATGTCTCACTCTAGAGGAAAAAACAAAAACATAGTAAATAGTAATAGAGAGAAAGAAACATTTGATAAAAGAAGGTACTGACCACTGTGAACTCCTCTTTACCTGTCCCCCACAGCATACAACATCCCAATATTTAACACAAGCAGTCACTCTGGCTCCCATTGAAGGCTATGTGTTCAATTTGGTGCTTCCTCCTTAAGGGTATGTATACACTATGGAAAAGAGGCAGAATTTCTAATATGAACATTGGCCCTTTCCATGGGTTTAATTGGCTTTTCGCTCATTCGTGCACACGGACGGAAATGTCCGATGTTGGATCTGCGTTCCGCCACATTTCTTTTTTAATTCTTTGGGTGGATTGCACTAGAGGAATCCAATGGTCAATGGTACTTGAATTTTTCAATTCCACTTGCATTCCGCTTGAATTCCGCTCAAAATCTTCTCAACTTCCGCTCCAATTCTGCCAGAGCTGAACAGGTGAGCAATTTCAAACAGAAGACTTTCCTCTACAATTCCTCACAGAATCTGTGCAAATTCCGTAGTGTGCACATACCCTAAAGCACACTTGCCAAAAAATAATAATGTGTTTGCAGCCCAACTGATCACTGATCAACTGATCAAGTACATGGGCGTCTCTCTTTTGTGATTGAGAGTGTCCCATAGACTTTTATTGTGACAGAGACAAGGTGCTAAGAGCTAATTTCTCCCGGCTCATTCTAGTTATCGGTCGGTATCTGAAAACTCAGGTCCTGGACAATCAAGAATTTTGATGTCTCCAAGACATTTTTTTTTTCTATTATTATGAAGCCAAGTCATTCCTTGCAACTCCACATACAGAATATCAGAGGAGAGGGAAGGTTAGGATTAGAGATGAGCGAACCGGGTTCGGGTTTGAGTCGATCCGAACCCGAACTTTCGGCATTTGATTAGCTGGGGCTGCTGAACTTGAATAAAGCTCTAAGGTTGTCTGGAAAACATAGATACAGCCAATGACTATATCCATGTTTTCCACATAGCCTTAGGGCTTTATCCAAGTTCAGCAGCCACCGCTAATCAAATGCCGAAAGTTCGGGTTCGGATCGACTCGAGCATGCTCCAGGTTCGCTCATCTCTAGTTAGGATATGTTTCAGATGTTATATGGCAGAGTCACGTACCTTATTGTTTGTTGATTTTCGGCATTTTCTATGGAAACAAAAAATAAATGCACAATTATCACAACTATTCATTTTAGCAATAAGAAAAAGATACAGGTAACTGTGACGAAAAGACAATAGCACATATATTGAACTGGATGACGGTAAAAAAAATGGAGAAAGCATAATGGTCATCAAAAGTAGTGTTCTCTATGAAAAAATAAATAAATTCAGAGCCAGCTATGGCATGAATTAAGGTTTAGCCCTTTAGGGCAGCAAAGACAGAGCAAAGATCCTGTTAATGACATCCCTGACTAGAGCATGTTTGCCCCAGTTCATCATTATTCTGATCGCCATTGGAGTCGGGAAGGAATTTTCTCCCTGTAATGGGGCAATTGTCATCTGCCTCATAGGGTTTTTGCCTTCCTCTGGATCAACACTGTAGGGTTATCTAGGTTGAACCTGATGGACTCTTGTCTTCTTTTAATCTTATTAACTATGTTACTATATTGCTATCATGCATTCCCAATGCCAATGGACCATGTCATCTGCCCTGGGATAAACTCTGATCCTGAATAAAAACAAAAATAAATATAATCTAAACTCATTGCAGAACAAGATGGCATTACCATGGTTATACAGTCTATAGTCTGTTATTGCTGGAGTGGTGGACTGGGAGGCATTTCTATTCTTTAAATAGGTTTATTATCTGCCTCCTCCTCCACAGACACTACAGGGATGCCCCTAATCAAAGGTTCTCTCGAATGCTTTCTAGTTGATAATGATGCACCATGCGTGTAGGACCTTCTTTCCTAAACCTATCATTGACTAAGATAGGACAATGACCTAATGGGGCAGTTCCAGCATGGACAGTTAATCTTTAAGGACCAAAAAGTGCAAGAATTCTTGGGATGCAAGAATAAAATAATACTCAGGCAGGGAGGAGCGAGTTTAAATAGATGCAGTTAGCTCTGGTTTGGAAGATGGCAGTAGCAGGAGGAAGAAAAGCTGTCTCTACTAATCCAGAGCAGTTGGCCAGTTGTGCACCCTAGTGATCAGAGCTGTCATTGCCGCAGAAGAAGGAAGAAGATGCCAGAAGACACAAGTAGCCCCAGGACAAGCATAGAGCACAGCAAAACCTCAGAAATCTGGTCATGGTAGTAGAGTATGATTGTGTAATGCCTCCTGCTCATCAATGTGCCTATTACCACCACTTGTTATAAATGGAGAGGGACTAAATCCTTGAACTGAGAGATCTTGGCTTATCACGCCAAATGGCTATATGAGTAGGCTGATATGTCCCAGTGGATGGAAGACCAATGGTAAACTGGAGTGATAGCAAGAGGTGCATAGAAGCGAATGTCTGTAAGGATACATTGTCATAAGAATGGGGCATGGTGATATACTGACCTCACGTCACCACTCTAAAACTATTATGGTGCAGAGTAATATGACAATGAAGGTTGCAATGGTGATCGTCAGCGATCATTTCCACTTTTGTCTCCTCTGTGGTGATTTATTTGCCCAGTTTAGAATCAGTTCCAAATATCCCTCAGCCAGTTACTTACCCATTTACATATATTTCCCCTAGTCCCAGCGTCCTCATTTTATAGAATAACCTTTCCTGTAGCACAGTATCAAATGCCTTTCGAAAAGTCCCGATACACAACGTCCACAGCCTCCGCCAGGTCCAGTCCATAACTGACCTCCTCATAGAAGCTGATCAGATGAGTCTGACATGACCAATCCTTTATAAACCCATGCTGGTGATTATATTCATTTAGATGCTGCATTATGCCATCACTTAAAAAACACTCAAATACTTAACCCACTATAGATGTAAGACTTAAAGTGTAGCTGTCATTTAAAATATTCTTGCAGAAATCAATAGTACAAGCGTTTTAAAGAAACTCTATAATAGGTTTTATTATGCAAAACGCCTCTTCCTGTTCTCATCTAGATTATAGGCATAAACTGCCTACAGAGAACTGAGCAGAAGGCTAAGCAGCAGAGATAATTCAGAAAGAAGAGGGAGGAGGAAGGAGTGGTGAGGTGTGCCTGAGTGCAGCACAATCGCTGAGCCACAACTCCTCTTTGACTCTTCATTACAGTAGGAGACTTGATATTGTGCATACCAAACTAATAAAGGACACATTTCTAAAAGTTACCATGCTCACAAGGGGGCTGGCAACTACAGCACACTGCCAGCACCTCAGGTAAGGCTCAGGTGCCGCCTCACTTGTCTTAGGCCGGTGAGATTTATGAGAGAATTTACATCATCGCTAATCAAGCCATCCATTATAGAATTCTCCTCTATGAATATAGTAGAGAAGAATGTATTTAGTAGATTGACCTTTTCCTCATCTCCCTCCACCATCACACCCAAATTATTATTATTTGTATAGGTTAAGAACATTTTGGGATTCTTTTACTTTCTGGATCAATCCTTCTTTCTTTTGCAATAAATATGCAGTAAAATTGAAAAAAGAAACAATTCTCTAACTTGAGTATGATCCTCAGGTCAGTACGATTACAGCAACTTCAGATCTGCAACTATTATCACTTTTATTTTATTTGAATGTTCTCAAAAAATGAAAACTTTTTTTTGTAAAACGAAATGTGTTTAAAATGTCTCTATTGTCATCCTTATATCGCTTTTATTATTTGGTTTATGGGGCTATTTAAGGGATATATTTTTTTGCCATGATCTGTACTTTCTATTGGTATTCTGCTTGCGAACAGTATATGCAACTTTTTGATCCTTTTTTTTTAAAATTTTATTCTGGATGTAATGTGACAAAAAAATCAGCAATTTTGCGCTTTTTACTGTGCAAGATCAGGAATAAGATAATTTAATAGTTCAGGTGATTCTGCATGTGGCAATAGCCAATATGTTTATTTTTATTTTTAAATGGGAAAAGGGGGTGATTTGATATGGAATGCTTTTTTTTTTTTTTTACAGTAATATGTGGTCCCCCTAGAGGACTTCTATGTGCAATACACTGATCATGTACTACATTGATCTTTGAGATCAGTTCTCCATTACTATGGGCTGCTGGAACCCATAGTAAAAGATTGCTGAGCTATATCAGCATCATTATGCCACTGATCCCCAGCCATCAAGTAGGAAGGATTGTCCCCTCGGCGATCACACAGATATACCCCAATGAATGCTGTTTTAACTGCAATTAAATGCCACTGTAAATTAGCTAGCGCAACAATTGTGACGTGCTGGCTAATAGCCGTTCTCACGTCATAAGCCATCTCTGCATCCCCCTTAACCCATGATGATGTAGCCCAAAGTCAAAATGAGTAAAGGGGTTAAATAAAGTTTAGTTTTAGTAAAAATGTTAATGTAAAGTACCCTTTAAAGGCGATGTTCCAACTTTCAAAAAATATCAGGGAATGCGGCCATCTTGTAACACGGCCGCCAATATTATTACAAATTGGAAACATAGTTTTATACTGATACGTATGATCTATAATCAAAAAGTAAAAATTGATTTAAAAAAAACAAAACGATACACTACCTCCAACAACAGTAGACAAGCAGTCCGAGCAGTGCAAGCACAATGAGCAAGAGTAGACAGATCGTTCCAATCACTGCTGGAAAGATAACGGAATTTAGGCGGAATCCTTCATCTGTAAGAAAATACAACATAGCTATTTACTGGGTGAAAATATAAAAAAAGAGAGAAAACAGATTAGTCAAGGTTGTAAGGACTCCGCAAGAGGAAATCAGAAACTTTATCGCCAGGATTTTCTTGTTCTATATTGGTTCATTGTAAAAGCATTACTCAAGGCGATCAGATTCATTTCCCGTTTCCCCATTATGAACATTAATGAAGTGTGGTAGAGAGGTTATATGGGGAAGGGCTTTTAAAGAAGATGTACCATCAGGTACATCCTCTTGAATTTAACCCACCAATAGAACGGCGCCGTCATGGGGAAGCCAGTGCCGCGGTCCTTTTTTCGAACCGCGGATCGGTTCCCGTGTACGGCGACGTTCTATGCACGGGTACCAGGCCGGTGCTCAAGCACTGGAGGCGGGCCGACCTGCCCCCAGTGGGAGGGAATTCCCTCCCTCTATGACGCGGCTCCATTGATTCTAAAGGGGACGCGTCACACAGGGGAGGGAATTCTCTCCCACTGGGGGCAGGCTGGCCCGCCACCAGTGCTTGAGCACCGGCCTGGTACCCGTGCATAGAACGGCGCCGTATACGGGAACTGGGCCGCAGTTCGAAAAACGGACCGTGGCAGCGGCTTCCCCATGACGGCGCCGTTCTATCGGTGGGTTAAATACAAGAGGATGTACCTGATGGTACATCCTCTGTAAGAAGAGGCCAAGGAGCAGTGTTGTATAAATACACAGTACAGATATCTCTGTATACAAACACAGTACAGGTATCTCTGTATACATACATACATACATAGTACAGGTATCTGTATACATACACAGTACAGGTATCTGTATACATACATAGTACAGGTATCTGTATACATACATAGTACAGGTATCTGTATACATACATAGTACAGGTATCTCTGTATACATACATAGTACAGGTATCTCTGTATACATACATAGTACAGGTATCTCTGTATACATACATAGTACAGGTATCTGTATACATACATAGTACAGGTATCTGTATACATACACAGTACAGGTATCTCTGTATACATACACAGTACAGGTATCTGTATACATACATAGTACAGGTATCTGTATACATACATAGTACAGATATCTGTATACATACATAGTACAGATATCTGTATACATACATAGTACAGGTATCTGTATACATACACAGTACAGGTATCTGTATACATACACAGTACAGGTATCTGTACACATACATAGTACAGGTATCTGTACACATACATAGTACAGGTATCTGTATACATACATAGTACAGGTATCTGTATACATACATAGTACAGGTATCTGTATACATACACAGTACAGGTATCTGTATACATACATAGTACAGGTATCTGTATACATACATAGTACAGGTATCTGTATACATACACAGTACAGGTATCTCTGTATACATACACAGTACAGGTATCTGTATACATACATAGTACAGGTATCTGTATACATACATAGTACAGATATCTGTATACATACATAGTACAGATATCTGTATACATACATAGTACAGGTATCTTTATACATACATAGTACAGGTATCTGTATACATACACAGTACAGGTATCTGTATACATACATAGTACAGATATCTGTATACATACATAGTACAGGTATCTGTATACATACACAGTACAGGTATCTCTGTATACATACATAGTACAGGTATCTGTATACATACATAGTACAGGTATCTGTATACATACACAGTACAGGTATCTGTATACATACACAGTACAGGTATCTGTATACATACATAGTACAGGTATCTGTATACATACACAGTACAGGTATCTGTATACATACACAGTACAGGTATCTGTATACATACACAGTACAGGTATCTGTACACATACATAGTACAGGTATCTGTATACATACACAGTACAGGTATCTGTATACATACATAGTACAGGTATCTGTATACATACATAGTACAGGTATCTGTATACATACACATTACAGGTATCTCTGTATACATACACAGTACAGGTATCTGTATACATACATAGTACAGATATCTGTATACATACATAGTACAGGTATCTGTATACATACACAGTACAGGTATCTGTATACCAAAAAGGAAAGTAACAATAACAAGAGATGAGCGAACCTTGAGCATGCTCGAGTCGATCCGAACCCGAACTTTCGGCATATGATTAGCGGTGGCTGCTTACAACCTTAGAGCTTTATCCAAGTTCAGCAGCCCCAGCTAATCAAATACCGAACGTTCGGGTTCGGATCGACTTGAACCCAAACCCGGTTCGCTCATCTCTAAAAGTAACCAATCTTTAAAGGTAATCTGTCACCCCCTGACCGCTTACTGAGCTGGTGCTATCGCTGGAAAGCTATGAATAATTCAGAACATATATTGTTACCTGTGACTTTCTCATTAAAAAAAACTCCTGCATTTTGAGCCTGGGTGTATATTAAAGCCAATGCCTGTTACCATGCATCATATATTAGCTGTGTGGGCTGTCTCTGCGTGGTGGAAGCTGTGGTCAGTGGGCGACCCAGAGACACCGCAGGAGAACACCAGGGGGGCATAGTAAGGTAAGAGGCACTAGGCCACACTGGTTTGACTTACCTGCTACAAATTAAAGGATCATTTTTTGCTCTAAACAAGGCACCATGCGCAAAAAACACACAACTGGTAAGGGTTTACTCTCATCAAACGGATGGTACTAGCAATTTGGTGGGGTTGGTATGTGGATACAGAGTCACTTTAATTGCTGTGATCACGGTGACAAGCCGCAGCATGATTATTAATGGTGCAGGGGTCCCAATTATTTTCCTTGACTGCCTAAAGAAGTTATACTTACCTCTGTGTGCTCCGATCAGTGATCGTCCCATATAGCCTGCCACAGCATTGCATAGAGCCTGGCATAGCATTGATCAGTATATGCAAGGCAATCATTGCAGGTAATATTTCCCCAGGGCGAGTTAAAAATTGTCAATAATAAAAAAAGGTTTTTAACAGTTAATTTAAAATTATCTCCCCCCTTTCCACTGTACAATTAAAACATTTTAAAATAAAATAAATAAACAAATTATATGTTTATTAAAGCGACTCTGTACCCACAATCTGCCCTCCCAAACCGCTTGTACTAGCTACTTTTAATCCAAGATCCTGTTCAGCAGGGGATGCAGTTATTGTCCTAAAAAACAACTTTTAAACTTGCAGCCCTGTGTCAAATTGGCGTGGCCTAGAGTGTGTGTGCCCTAGGCTCTGTCCCTCCTCCCCACCCTCCTCATCATTAGGAATGCTCCAGGCAGTTTTTACTCCTGTTCACATGTGTTGAATCGTTAAGGCACCCGTGCAGTGTTCAGACAAGTGAGGAATAGAAGAAATTCTGCCAGGGCCATTCCTAATGGGGAAGAGATCGGGGAGGAGGGACAGAGAGGCAGTGCAAGATAAGAGCATAGACACTCTAGGCCACGCCAATTTGACACAGGGCTGCAAGTTCAAAAGTTGTTTTTTAGGACAATAACTGCATCGCCTGCCAAACGGACCCCAGGACCGAACTTGGATTAAAAGCATTAATCTGAAGGTACAAGTGGTTTGGGAGGATTGTGAGTACAGAGTCACTTTAAAATAATATATATATATATATATAAAAATAGTGGGCACCGCTATAAATAAGGAGTGCTAAACCAATGCATATAAATAACACATAACTCCCCAAAAAGAAAAAAGCATATGCACAAAGAGGTAGCACATCACAAAAAATACTTTATTATAACATTATAGAAAATATCATGACAAAAAACTATGCAGGAGTAAAGCAATAAGGGAGACAAACCCCAAACTCTTCCCTACATTAAAAACACTTAAAATGTCAACATAAGACCTGCCGGCGTGCCAGCCAGATCTATAAAACCACACTGACCCCGGACCATATGAATAATATTGAAGTGTAACAAAGCTGTCCAAGTAGAGTCCCTGTAGCAAGTAACATCACATCACACCCACTGTGGTATAGGTATTGGACAGAGAAGTCAATGCGATCACCATATGTGGTCCTACAATATAAAGAGTGGGTCAGATAGGCAAGAGTCACCCCACGCGTTCCGCCGCCGGGGATGTGGGTAATGGGGTAAGGGGCACACTATATATACATGTAAAACATGTGGAGATAATTCCCAACCTTAATGAGAGCATGTGCAGGAGAATCCAGCGTTCAGCGATGACGGTCGCCATCTTGGAATGCTGCGCGTGCGCAGAACATACAACATGACAAACACAGGAGGCAATATTACATGGACTACAAGAACATGGCGACCACAACTATGAGCAAGGTTCCGCGCCGGGAAGCAAGACATAATGCCATATACAGAAAACAGTGGCGTCTAGTGATAACGGGCGCCATTTTGAAGGAGTAGCGCCTGCGCAGTAGATACAGAAAGACTGTGGTGTCCGACAATAGTGGACGCCATCTTGGAGAAGTTGCGCCTGCGCAGTAGATGTGGGAACAGTGAACGCCATCTTGAAAAGGCTGCGCCTGCGCAGTAGACACAGCACCAAATGGAAATGTGGGCAGGAGGACAAACTGCGAAATCTACAGTAATATGGCGACCATAGCTATATACAAAAGGCTCTGCGCATACATCATCATAGGTTCTCACTAACGCAGATCATATAAAATATGACAGATGAAAAGAAATCCCCATATTATAAAGAATAATAATGTTATAAATTAATATATATAGACATATGAATAAAGCTGCAATAAAATGATAACTAATTCCACTAAAAGAAAAAAATAAAAAAGTGAAAAAATTGACAAATAAAAAATTATAATTTATATGATAAATAAAAAATGTACAGTCCCGAACCATAGAATACCATAATTATTATAATTAAGCAAATACACAAAATAGCCAAGTAATCCCCCACATATTGTCACATGTACACGTCACAGAATGTAATTAGTAGTAATGTAGTGGGAAATGCTATTATAATAGCAACATCCACTATTCTGACAATGGCAGTGGGAAATGCTAGAATAATATTATAGCTATTATTAGGCGCAGCCTTTTCAAGATGGCGTTCACTGTTCCCACATCTACTGCGCAGGTGCAACTTCTCCAAGATGGCGTCCACTATTGTCGGACACCACAGTCTTTCTGTATCTACTGCGCAGGCGCTACACCTTCAAAATGGCGCCCGTTATCACTCGACGCCACTGTTTTCTGTATATGGCATTATGTCTTGCTTCCCGGCGCGGAACCTTGCTCATAGTTGTGGTCGCCATGTTCTTGTAGTTCATGTAATATTGCCTCCTGTGTTTGTCATGTTGTATGTTCTGCGCACGCGCAGCATTCCAAGATGGCGACCGTCATCGCTGAACGCTGGATTCTCCTGCACATGCTCTCATTAAGGTTGGTAATTATCTCCACATGTTTTACATGTATATATAGTGTGCCCCTTACCCCATTACCCACATCCCCGGCGGCGGAACGCGTGGGGTGACTCTTGCCTACCTGACCCACTCTTTATATTGTAGGACCACATATGGTGATCGCTTTGACTTCTCTGTCCAATACCTATACCACAGTGGGTGTGATGTGATGTTACTTGCTACAGGGACTCTACTTGGACAGCTTTGTTACACTTCAATATTATTCATATGGTCCGGGGTCAGTGTGGTTTTATAGATCTGGCTGGCACGCCGGCAGGTCTTATGTTGACATTTTAAGTGTTTTTAATGTAGGGTAGTGTTTGGGGTTTGTCTCCCTTATTGCTTTACTCCTGCATAGTTTTTTGTCATGATATTTTCTATAATGTTATAATAAAGTATTTTTTGTGATGTGCTACCTCTTTGTGCATATGCTTTTTTCTTTTTGGGGAGTTATCACTTTAAAATCAAACAATATTTTTTCTGCATGGTGAATGGCAGAAACGAAAAAAGTGCCTGTACAATCCAGTTGATGGCGATTCTATGAGCTAACCCCATTACACATTCTATATATACCGATTATATATACCTATATTCCTCATTCTATAGAGTTACCTGTGACATTCAGATAAACAGTTCTATTTTGTTTGTAATATGCATTTATAGTTTTAACTTCTCCAATCCCAGGATAGTAATGTTTGCCGCCATCTTCTCTCCTCACAGGATCTATCCGCAGGGTACAGCTCTTCTCTCCTGATAGCAGTGAGGTTCGGTCTCTGTACTCCTTCAGTACAGAAGATGAGGCCATAGTGTTTAGGACCTCGGGATGACCCTTTTCATCATATAAGTACCATACAGTGCCGGTAACTGTTGAGGTAGTATAAGGAGAAAATGCACAACGAATCTCCACGCAGGAGCCGAGCAGAGCAGTAACTTCAGAGGGGAACGTCCATTGCTGACATACAGAGCCCAGATAGAAGCCTGGAGACAATGACACAACATGAGGCTGGAGTCACAGAATCTCATTCTAACCAATTATTCTGGAATTGTGAGACTATTTACCTTGACAGATGAGGAGAAGATAAACCCGCTTCACTGCCTCCATTCTGGATGAGGATGGTCAGCGACTAAATCAGGAAAACAGTCATAGATGGTTGCTAAATGGAGAGTAGATAGTAGAATAATGTGTCACTATCGATGTGGTAACCCAGAAGTTGCAGGTGTTAAGTGTAGGAGCTATAGGTGTTGTAGCAGGGCCGTTTTAACAGAATTATGGGCCCTTGGGCAGAGCTGTGAACTGGGCCCCTTAACCCAACATCAAGTACTCCCCTCCACGACCCAACTTTAAGTCTACATCTCACCAGTGACCACCCTAACCTTGTGCTGTGAAGCCCCATTTGGGGGGGTATGTACCTCACACATCGTTCCCCAGCAGAGTCTTCCTCCTCCAGGAGCTCCAGTACCCAACAGCTGCAGAGTCTCCTGGACTCTCTCCTGGATCCTCAGCGGCCGTCCAAGAAGTGACCTCAGTGAAGCAGAGTTGCCTGCGTGCGACATGTCTGCTAGGAATTCAAAGGCCGCGGCCCGTAATTGTTGGGGAAGGGGGGGTGACCAGCGTTACTTCTCCAAACCTCTCAGACTAAGCGTGGACAGGCTGGTTCCCTTCTTGGGTGACAGACACACCACTTGGGATTTAGCAGGCCACCAAAGCTTGGTTCCCAGGAACAGTACAAAACTGGAACCACAGCATACACTCCTCTACTACTCACTAGCTGGTTCTGTGCACATTGCCTCTCTACCCTTACTTATGGACTTTATGGCTATTCCCTATTGGTGGAGAGAAACCTGAGGCAAATCAATTTCTAATAGGCCAGGTCAGATGGAGAGACTTTCAGGAGTGCTGGGACATTGCATTAAAAAGGAAATGTTAAGGTGATGTTTCCACTTATGTATTCAGAGTGAATATGTACCCAGAGAATTTGCAAAAAAAAAAAAAAACACAACCCAGAAAAAAAACGCGGATCCCAGAGTTCTAATAAGTATTATTCTTTCTTGGTATTGGTCTAAAAAAAAACAACAAACAAAAAGTTTCTGGGCTACTAGTGTCCCTTCTTCAGGTGGAATTACGCAATTGGTCCCTAGACATCTTGAATACACATTACTGTACATCTGGTTCTTCCTCCAGAAACTTAATGTCACATACAATGCATATATAAGAAGCAACATATAGTCTAATAAAAGGGTTATCCAGCATTAGAAAAACATGGCCACAAAGCCTGCACCCAACCTGCAAACAAGAGCGGTCTCTAGAAGAAAGTGGCCATGTTTTTCTTACGTTGGATAATCCCTTTAAGTCATTGGTTACAAATATCCCAGGACGTGAGCTCCGCTAGTATGTATTGCACAGCTGATACCCCTATAGTTACACATAATAAATAATTACTTATGTGCCAAGTCCCAAGTATAAGTGTGACCAGCTTTTATTCTGCATCAGACATAAGAAGAAGTCTCCGGGCTATTTCCTTAAATGTGCAGCGCTTATCACAAGCGATTTCATTAGAAATTCTTAGCTAACACTGAAACATTTGTGGTTTTAGAGATAAATATTGCTTCAGTGTTAAATACTAAACATCCTTGTTATATAAATAATATACATATACACATAACCGTTGTTTTGTATGTGCTATCTGGCAAAATATTTGGAAGGAAAGGAACTGGAATGGAAAAGTAAGAGATCATGGGAGGTCCGAGCTCTGTACGCCCTCCTTGCCCGACGATCTCTATATTTTGTGTGGGGGGTTCAGCACGTGACCTGTGGCTCTATTCAATCCTATGGAACTGATGGAAAGAGCCGGGTAGGTCTTCCTGTGTACTAGGCTCTTTCCGTAACTCCATAGGAATGAATAGAGCCAGTGGTCACATGCCGTACCCGACCTTGCCCGACCTTCTTACCCGAAGTCGGGCAAGAAGGTCGGACCTCCCATGATCTCCTACTTTTCCCCTATCCCGTGGATAGGAGAAAAGTATGTTTTTTCCTGGAATACCCCTTTAAGTATTTATAATGTTAGAATTAAATGAACTGTCTTAAGATTCAAACATTCGCCCCTTCTCTTTGGCGTACACCTGCTGTATCCCTGCTCGCCAGATGGGTGGGGGATTGGGGGTGTAGCAAGGTGGGGAGGAGGCGTGGCTTCCTCCTGTGCTTGATTTACACCTGTAAATCATGGCAGTAATCTACACTTTCTCAGGACCAGTTGTAGATTTCTGCTCCTGCCGTATGGCAGGCGAAGGTCAGGACAGATTTAATAAGGCTAGGTTCACACTGCGTTTTCAGCATCCGTTTAACGGATCCGTTTTTTTTTTAACGCCAAAAAAGTAGTGTCAACAGTACTTTATTGTGCGTCAAAAAAAACACATTTGTTTTGATCAGTTTTTTTTTTTTTGTAATGGAAGTCAATGGAAAAACGGATCAAAAATGCATCCGTTTTTTGCAAAAAAACTGATCCATTAAATGGATGCTGAAAACGTAGTGTGAACCCAGCCTAACAGGCATGCGCCTCCTAGTTAATCTGCCAGGGCAATTGGGCGTGGGGCCTAATTTAAGACTAGTTTATGAGTACTCTGTTCTTCATAAATGTCCCCCATGGAGTATCTGTGGCAACAGATGGCAGTGACCATCCCTGATAAGTAATAACAAATGTTTATCTGTTTTCTTTCTTTTATTTCTAGTTTATCTGTAGTTTGTTACATAACTAAAACGGAAATTTTTGTTCTTGTTTTAGATACGCATGTTGTATCCGGAAAAAGGTTTTATGGACCTAGCAGCCTCATGTACTGTTTGCTGGATACTGTCAAACAATGAGTGGGATAACTTTGGGACTTTCTTGTGTTTTTTTTTTTTTATTCTTTTTAATTTTCAAAGATTTTATTACATTTTTTTCAATAAGCAAACAAAACAAGCAAACAAACAAACTAGCCAACAAACACGGCTTCTGGTAGAACATGAGATAAAATTGAAAAAGTAAACAAGCATAATCATAAGTAAACCAATAGTTAAAGGGGTTGTTCACCAAAATCTTTTTTCTTTCAAATCAACTGGTGCTAAAAAGTACCAGAGATTTGTAATTTACTTCTATTAAAAAATCTCCAGTCTTCCAGTACTTATCAGCTGCTGTATAACCTGCAGGAAGTGGCATACTTTCCAGTCTGTGGAGCAGGAGAGGTGTTTTATGGGGATTTGCTACTGCACTTTCCGGCCCCAGTTCATTGGAAAGAAAAAAAAAAGGTAAACAACCCCTTTAAGGTTGAAGATCATTTGGCAAACTTAGGGCTCGGCCACACTAGCGTTTTTCTTTGTTTCTAATGGATCAGTCCATATTAATTAAACGGATGAGCATAAACTGATGAGCAGACTGATGCAAACTGATTGCAAAATGTTCATCTTTTTTAATGGTCCGTTTGTATTTTGGCTTAAAAAAACTGACTTTTGTACATCAGTTTGCATCCGTTTTTCTATCCATTTATTTTTCTTCTTTGGTTTCTTGCTGCTTCTGCGCATGCTCAGTGCAAAAACGGATGAAAAAAACGGATGTGAACGGAAATACCTTCCGTTTTAGATCCGTCCTCATTGACTACAATGTAAAAAAAAAAAACGGAAGTGCACTTTCCGTTCGTGATCCGTTTTTTTAAGCGGGAAGAAAAATACTGCAAACACTATTTTTTCTTCCGTTCAAAAAAACGGATTTTGAACGGATTGCATGCAAACGGAGCACAATTAGGGCAAACGGAGCACACTAAAATAGCATGGGAATCTATGGGGATTTTAACGGATCCGACAGTTTCCGTTTTGCTTACTCTAAAACGGAAAAGGTAGACGGAATGGTGCCGGATGGTCAAACGCTGATGTGAACGTAGCCTTAGACATTATCCAGGGAGACAACTTTTGTTCACACTCAAAACTTCCAATGTGTAAGGAGGTTGGGGATTTCAATTTCTGGGTGGCAGGAAGCCTGGCAGCCAGAAGAATGTGATGAACTACTGGTGTGTAGAGGGGATATCGTATTTTTTCATATCTAAAATTGTAAAAGCTGCCGTGTTAAGAGATGGAGGCATTTTAAGAGACTGATTTTGGGCATGGCCACCACATATGTAATTGTATTGCTTTATGGGATCTACCAGGCCAACATAAATTAGAATAGTGTGAGGTCATATGCGCCATCCTGCTAGGGGTTAAAAGGGTACTCCGGGCTGGGGGGCTTTTTTGCCTATGGCCAGGGAGGAGGTGAATGAGGGCAATGATGTCCCCATACCTCCCCAGTTCCAGCGCTGTGTCCCTAATTGCGACGTTCTGGTCTGTGCTGCCCGGCCGCTTCCTGGTCTCTGCAGGGGCTTGAGACGTGAAGTTTCAAGGCCGCTCAGCCAGTCAGAGGCATAAGCAGGGCTGAGCGGACCTGAAACGTCACGTCTGAAGCCCCTGCAGAGACCAGGAAGCGGCCGGGCAGCACAGACCGAAGCTGGAGCCGGGGAGGTAAGGGGACGTCATTGCCCTCATCCACCTCCTCCCCGGCCATAGGCAAAAAATCCCCCCCCCAGCCTGGAGTACCCCTTTAAATACCACCTATTTTCCTCTTTGTGGTTTATACACTTGGAATGTTTGTTCTTCCAAGTAATAGCCAAACATCACTGTTCTCTTTCAAAAGTTACATCCAACTCCTTTTGCCATTTACACATAAAGGATCATTTTTACTATAACCCTTCAACTTGAAGAAACACTTGTTTCTTGTGTAACACTTGGTAAGTTTGGTTATAGGAGGAGGTCACGTAACAGGGTTTAGGAAATGCCTGATTATTAGAGATGAGCAAACCGGGTTTGGGTTTGAGTCAATCCGAACCCGATTGTTCGGCATTTGATTAGCGGGGGCTGCTGAACTTGGATAAAGCTCTAAGGTTGTCTGGAAAACATGGATACAGCCAATGACTATATCCATGATTTCCACATAACCTTAGGGCTTTATCCAACTTCAGCAGCCACCGCTAATCAAATGCCGAAAGTTCGGGTTCGGATTGACTCCAGCATGCTCCAGGTTCGCTCATCTCTACTAATTATAAGATATTGGAAGAAGGGAGTCTGCTGAAGAGAAGAGTCGTATCCATTGTCTTTCTACAGCATATTTGCACCATAATAAAATTGAGTCGGACAATCTGTGACAATCTGTGTTCAATACAAATGCATACTCCGATGAGATTTATTTATTTATTTATTTAGTTATTCTTAGTGGCTCTTTACCCTTGTCCCAATTTTGTTTTTAAGCTAAAAAGCCCCTTTAATGTCTTAAAGTTGCATACTCCACATCTTCATGGCTGGAAGAGGGTAGTTGTACATGGTTGTGTTGTCTATATGATATAACAGAATATTCAACTTCATATTGTGGTTGCATTGTCTGCAAAATAATAATAATAATAATAATAATAATAATAATAATAATAATAATAATAATAATAATAATAATAAATAATATTTTACATAACAACAACAACGATAATAAAAATAATATTGACATAGAAGTCAAAGCAGACAAATTGAGTTTCAGGGAGACCAATGCAAGTAGATTTTCAGAATTTAAAGCAAATGTATCATCAGGTACATCGCTTTGGGTTTTTTAAGTTAATGGATCGGCGTTGGCGCAGGGATACCGGTGGCGTGGTCCCTTTTTAAAACTGCCGCCTGGTTCCCAGGCACGGCGCCAATCTATTCCCAAGCACCAGCCCGGCATGGAGCACTGGGGATGACCTACCAGCTAACAGTGTGACAATCTCTTTTCTGTGACATTGCTCCATTAGAATCCATGGAGCCGCGTCACAGAGGAGACGGGGTTTCGCCACTCTAGTGGCTGACAGGCCTGCCCCGATTACTCTGTGCTGGGCCGGTGCTTGAACTAATTCAACTAATTCATTAATGTACAAACCCCAAGCGATGTACCTGATGGTTAATTCGCTTTAAGTGACGTTTAGCTCTCTCACTGAATTACTTACTTCACTATTGCTGTAAATCACATAGTTGTCTTCCACTTTCACATCCACTGAAGGCCTAAAAATATAACAAAAAATTGTTAGAGAAAGCGAATTCTCAATCATTTTCTCTTAACCCCAGCCCATGAGGATAGACATGATATTTTAAGAACAGCTGCCTTGAATGGTGTGCCTGTCATAGTAACATACAGTAGGTACTCCCTGCATTTTAAAGGAGAAGTCCGGCGAAAATTTTTATTAAAGTATTGTATTGCCCCCTAAAAGTTATACAAATCCCCAATATACACTTATTACGGGAAATGCTTATAAAGTGCTTTTTTTCCCTGCACTTACAACTGCATCAAGGCTTCACTTCCTGGATAACATGGTGATGTCACTTCCTGGATAACATGGTGATGTCACTTCCTGGATAACATGGTGATGTCACTTCCTGGATAACATGGTGATGTCACTTCCTGGATAACATGGTGATGTCACGACCCGACCCCAGAGCTGTGCGGGCTGTGGCTGCTGGAGAGGATGATGGCAGAGGGATGCTCAGTGTCCCTCAGTGTCCCCCTGCCATCATCCTCTCCAGCAGCCACAGCCCGCACAGCTCTGGGAGTCGGGTCGTGACATCACCATGTTATACAGGAAGTGAAGCCTTGATGCAGTAGTAAGTGCACTTTATGTGCATTTCCTGTAATAAGCATTTGCGCTAAAATTACGGCCGTCCAGAAATGTGGCCATTATTTTTATGTAGTGGGAACATAGCATATAGTTTCATTGTTGTTTTGAAAAACTTTTGACATGTCTTAGAGACAGGAACAGAAAAGTGCAACAGCAACCTGCAAGTGCCAGGACTTATATACTCCCTTCAGCATACACACGATAAAAACCTGTGCTAAAGATTTTAAAAAGTTAGGATCTTAGCAAACCATTTGATCCAACAGAGTGTGCCATCTCACCACACCAAGGTGCCCTCAGAGAGATGGGTCCTACTCTAGCAATGGCTCTCTTGGGCTCACATTAGGTTTACAAACCCGGCATGAAGGATCCAACTAATCTCTGTTTAAAACACTCACAGGAAATGGGTGCAACCAGATCCCCCACAAAAAGCACAAGGTACAAAAAATTGGAAGCACTCAAACATCTCTGTTTACACTGTGCAGGTCGCATGCCACTCTGGCTAAAAGACAAGCAAAAACTAAAAAGATGCTGGAGTGCTGGCCAGTTCTTGCATTTGTATGTTACAAATCTTAGAGACATGTCAAAAGTTTTGATTGGTCCGGATTTGAGTGTTCAGACCCGTACCAATCGAGAAAACGAGCAAGGAGAGGATCCGCTCCAGCGTCCTCTGTTAGAAAAAAGAGTCAGGCTCATAATGGAGTTCTTTGGAGCCCAACTTTTTTTGCTTACACAGAGTGGGAAAAGGCTGTGCTGCAGCGCGGTCTTCTCCCTGGTCGTTCTCCCAATGGGTACAGGTCTGAACACTCAAACCCAGACTGATCAAAACATTTGACATATCTCTATGACATGTCAAAAGTTTTTGAAAATGACAGTGACACTTTGAGGAGTAATATGTAAATAGTAACCGATGGAACATTGGTTTAGTTGTCGGGATTAAAACAGATCATGAGGAAAAATACCTCTGGGTTGCTGTGGCCCTTTTGCTTGAATTACTAGACCAAAAACATATATTTTGGACAGTCCCCTTTTAGGCTATGTTCACACTTTGTAAGACACTGGCCGTTCCGTGACCCGGCCGGGTCACGGAACGGCCGGTGCCTGAGTAGATCCGGCAGTACCGGCCGGATGATCTTTACTGCCGTTGAATTCAGAAGCATGCACATCCGTGTGCACCTGCATCTGAATTCCCCGCTGCACACTATGGCACCAACAGGTTCTCCGTAGCCCCTATACATGGAATAGCGGCTGCAGAAAACTGACAAGTCAGTTTCTTGCGGTGCCGCTAGGGATCCCAGACGGAGTGTATACTATGTGCATACACTCTGGCCGGGATTCCTTAGAAGGCAGCACTACGTACAGTAAGTTCCTTAGTAATAATGGCTGTTGTTACAGCGGCCGTGATTACTACGGAACTTACGTAGTGGGAACATGGCCTAAAGGTTATCGTGACCTTAGGCTGAAAATTAACATTTTGGTAAAGCCCATAAAAAAATATATATATCTTTAGCCTCAGTCCCCCACAGCTTCAATTTGACTATGTCTGATCCCCTGATCTGCTCTCTTCTTTCAGCATCTGAGAGAAGCAGGGTCGGAGCTGGATCTGCCAGCTCAGCCAATCACTGGATAAAGAGAGAAGACTGGTGGACCAGACAATGTGGCAGTAAAACAAACCTACCTTTTGTCAAACTGATGTTCTTGTGTCCCTCTCGTCCTTGCCCTGCATGACCTACAGGGGTTGAATTACAGCACCAAGCCTTGTATACAAGTCACATGCCCGCAGCCTGGTTACTAATAGCAGCACATGCTGTATTTTTTCAATTCAAATCCAGACAGGAACTTGACATACCCCATTAAAGTCAATGGGGTCTGCCAGGATCTTATGGTGTTATGAGATCACTCAACTTTTTTGCTAAGTGAACCAACTTTCTGAACCGACCCTCGGACACATATGTGATCCTAACATTGTTTTAAACTTAATAAAATTAAATATGCAAATAAATATTTTCAAAGTGAAACTTACGAAGAATTCCTGGAATGTGGCTGAGCCTGGTGATAATTCTTGATGTTTCCATACTGATTTTCATGCTTAGCCATTGTGTTCTAGAGGAAAGAATTTCATTAAGAGAAGATTTATCTCTACTGAAAGACATATAAATATCTGGCCGCAGATTACATGGGTGCAGACAATTCACAATGACATACGGGGGTAAATTACAGGATACATTATACATTGGTCAAGAAAAAACACTCACATCATTAGGAATCCTGGCAGGTACTGCCCCATGGATTGGAGACGTGGGAAGGGGGGACTTCTTGTTTTGTCTATTTAAAAGAGAAGGGGGGGGGGAGATTAAAAAAAAAGTTACTACTCTTCGTAGCAGCATGCATCCTGCTTCCTCTACTTTGCTCCCTCAACTCCTCCTATCACTCTGCATCCCCACCTGGCTTTCTCCACTCCTCCTCCTAACAGTCTGCATCCTACCCTGCCCACTCCCACTCCTCCTAGCAACCTACATGCACACCGTGTTCCTTACTCCTCCTCCTAACAGTCTGCATCCTACCCTGCCCACTCCCACTCCTCCTAGCAACCTACATGCACACCGTGTTCCTTACTCCTCCTCCTAACAGTCTGCATCCTACCCTGCCCACTCCCACTCCTCCTAGCAACCTACATGCACACCGTGTTCCTTACTCCTCCTCCTAGCAGTCTGCATCCCCACCCCACTCCCTCCCAATCCTCCTCCTAGCAGCCTGCATCCCCACCCCACTCCCTCCCACTACTCCCCCTAGCAGCATACATCCCCACCCAGTCTGCATCCCTAACCACTAGAAATATAATGTGCAAAACTCTTCAGGCTTTAGGCTATGTTCACACTACGTAAAAGTACTCTGCGGCCGGAAAATCATCCGGCCGGTACTTAAGTACCGGCTGGGATGATCAGGTCAGAGACCGGCCGTTCCGTGACCCGGCCGAGGTCACGGAACGGCCTGTCTCATACGTTGTGTGAACATAGCCTTAGGGTCTCTCTCCTCACAGGCCTCTTTATAACAGTGATAACAGTCCACACACACACACACAATATGCCACCCACAACCCTCTACTTAAAGGGACACAATCAGCCCAACTGGAGCTCTTTATAAAGCTGGTGTGCAGCTCGCGGCATGTACCGGCCGTGGATGCAGCAGTGGCTTTATACTGGAGAAAATTAAAGCAGAAGTCCGGTGAAAATTTTTTATTAAAGTATTTTATTGCCCCCCAAAAGTTATACAAATCCCCAATATACACATATTACGGGAAATGCTTATAAAGAGCTTTTTTCCCCTGCACTTACTACTGCATCAAGGCTTCATTTCCTGGATAAAATGGTGATGTTACTTCCTGGATAACATGGTGATGTCACTTCCTGGATAACATGGTGATGTCACTTCCTGGATAACATGGTGATGTCACTTCCTGGATAAAATTGTGATGTCACAACCTGACTCCCAAAGCTGTGTGGGCTGTGACTGCTGGAGAAGATGATGGCAAAGGGATGCTCAGTGTCCCACCAGTGCCCTGTGTCCCTCAGTGTCCCTCTGCCATCATCCTCTCCAGCAGCCACAGCCTGCACAGCTCTGGGAGTCATGTTGTGACATTACCATGTTATCCAGGAAGTGACATCACCATTTTATCCAGGAAGTGACATCATCATGTTATCCAGGAAGTGACATCATCATGTTATCAAGGAAGTGAAGCCTTGATGCAGTAGTAAGTGCAGGGGGAAAAAAGCACTTCATAAGCATTTCCCATTATAAGTGTATATTGGTGATTTAAGGGTGGTACTTAAGGGGCTATTTATTAGGGTGGTGTGGTGCTCTCCCCATCATGGAGGCATCCCGGGGCAACAGGCTAGAGATCCCTGGCTATTCCCGTGTTTTTAAACTCGCATCAGAGACTCCACGGACTCTTGTTTTGCATATTTAAATGTTAGGGGATTATACTTGATTTTCATCAGTATAAAGTTGCTGCTGCAGCCGCAGCCGGTACATGCCGCGAGCTGCACAGTAGCTGTATACAGTGCTGCAATTAGGCTGCTTGGTTCCTTTAACAACAAATACTGTTACAGTACCATCCCACTTTTATTACAGGAGAAAGATAGAGTTGCAAACACCCTTTAAGTATGTTCTTATTATCACTTTTTATCACCTTAGATAAAAGTAGACAACTAGAATAGAAAAGAACAGAAAGAAAACTCCAGCAACCATCCCCAAAATCAGAGGTAAATCCAGAGTATCACCTGTAGGAAAGCAGAAAATACAAGAAGGCCGTAAATTGAGGAATAGATATTGTTTGCATCAATGATTATTATTTATCTGAAGTTTTTCTGATGTCACAACCACAAAACATCTTTTTAAGCCATTTGACGGCTGTTTTTTTTTGTGTTTTTTTTAATTTAGCACCTAAAATAGTTATTTGGGTGCGAAATGATGGCCGTAGAAAAAAAACTGCAGTCAAATGGCCAAAAAGAGAAGCTGTGAGGTTGTGGTCTTGATTTTAATTGTTGCAAAAACTGAAACAAACTTACTACTTGCAATGTAAGACGTGTATTTTTGAAGTCTTAGTGACCGGTCTATTTTAAGCTTTAGTAACCAATTATTTTTTTTTTTCCCTTGTCCTTCTCCAAAAGCCATCATTTTTTGTCAACATAGCAATAAGAGGGCTTGGTTGTTGCGGGACAATTTTTACTTTTAAATGACACTATTTAGCGATACATGTAATTTATTGATTAAGGTTTATTAACACTTTTTGGGGAGATAAATAATTATTATTTTTAATTTTCTTTCTTTGCATACTAAATTTACACCATTCAGTGTGTGATAAAAAAAAACAAAAAAAAAACAACAATAAATATATTCTCTGGGTCTGTATCATTACAGTGATGAGTGATAATGGAGTTATGTTTTTTTTTTTTTGTTTTTTTGTTTTTAAGCTTTACCATTTTGCCATGTTGCCACATGTTTATTTTTTTTTCTCTTGGTTTGGGCTCCTTTTTTTGTGGGAAAATGTATAGTTTATATTGATACAATTTTATAATCTTGGCAAAAAAAAATTTAAACTATCTTTTTTTAGCAATACCAAATAAATATATATTTTTTGTTTTATGCAACAATTCATTCTGTATGTGGTATTTGTGTCATTTTATTACTTGGGGAGGGTATGGTGGAAAGATGATTTTTTTTTTCTTTTAATTATACTTTATTAAGTTGATTTGACTCCAGCATGTAATTGAATAAATTGGCAGAATCTGAGGCTTCTCAGTTAGTGTGGTTGTGACCAGTCCAAGAAAATGAAGAGCATATTGGTCGGAATTAGTGACCCGGTGTATTGGTGGACACTAAGGGGAAGACTAGCAACCAATCAGATTCCACTTTTCATGCCTCATAGACTCTTTGAAAAATTAAAGGTGGAATCTGATTGGTTGCTAGGGGCAACTAAGACCATTCTACTTTACACCAGTTTGATAAATCTCCCCCAAGTGTATAAAATGCCTTACCTGTTCTTCTTGGTGCTCACTTCCTCTCCCTACACGTCTCAGAGGTATATGCTCAGGGGAGTGAGGCTGCTCCAGGCATCATGTGCAATCTCTAATAGCTGCCCAATGTCACCGCACCATCAGGAAGCTATTAGACATCATATCTGGGTATGGTTTCAATTCGTACATAAAACCATCACTTCCTCCATGTCCTACACATGCAGCGGGAGGAAGTGAATGCCAGGGAGAAGAACAAGTAACCTTTTCTGCACCACAGACAACCCTTTTACCTTACTACAGGTCACTAACGTTTTATCCAGATCTCTTCCGAGGAGGCATTCCCAGCTCTGTTGTGAGCGATACATGAATACTGCCCATTGTTCTCCCCATTGTTATATAGGGTCAGAGTCTTCTCTGTCTCATTGTGTAATATAGATCCGTCCTTCATCCAGGTGTAGTGAGTGACATCAGGACGGCTGCTCAGGAAATCACAGATCAATGCTGGGAATTCACCTTCATTCTTCACGGTGATGTGAACTCCAGTCGCTGCATCTACAGGAGGGAGAAAAATCAGTCCACTGTCATCAATGACAATATAAGACAACATACACCAAGGTTCAGAGATCTATCTATCTATCTATCTATCTATCTATCTATCTATCTATCTATCTCATATCTATCTCCTATCTATCTATCTATCTATCTATCTATCTATCTATCTCCTATCTATCTGTGAGGTAACCATCAGGGGACCTCAACTGTGCCCACGTTATGTGATGTTGGACGCAAGGGGGTTGGAATTCAATAGGGTTGCACAAGCCCTACTTGTCAATTCTCCTTGCACACTCATGCTTTTACACACCTCATGGGCTATACCTCAAACATAAATTGCTACCTGATGACTTTGACACACCCAGATGCCAAATGCCCACTTCCAGTTCGTTGGCCAACAATAACAAAAAACATATACAGAAGATTTTACTGTTTGGGACCCATCGGGCGCTGTCATATACATGACCTACCAGCTACTGCTGCTCACATAAACGCAAAGCACACACATGAAACTTTGCTGTGTCGGGACCCACTGCCCGCTATCACATACGTGACCCACCGGCCGCTGACAGACACACATCCATGAAGCCCACACACAAAACTTTGCTTTGTTGGGACCCAGCCTCTGCCAAACATATATGAATCAAATTCCCTCTAGTCTGAGGTTGGGGGTCTTAATACAACCACAATATCTAATCCCACAGGCTGAAGTCTGGGGAATAAAGCCCCCTTATGAAACCTGTCTAATATATAACTTTTATTGTATATTTAAAAAAAAAAACAAAACAAAAACATCCCCTCAGTGTTCATCAATTAGTGTAAGGTAAATAACCTATCAGGTTCTGCAGTAATACTGATCTCTATTTATGTGAGCAAGGCAGGGTCACTGTTAGGGTCAGAGGTTAGAGAGGCAGGCTTAGAGAGGCAGGCTTAGAGAGGATTATAGAAGATTGATTAGGTATCAGGAACAAATAGAAAATAGTGTGAGGGTAGTAGTGTAAACTGCATAGCAGTGAAATTACTTCTTTCCTGTTCCATTGTGTGCCAATAAAAGTTGTCCACAGCTCTCCTGGGTGACATTAATCATATAAAGCCCCTGTCAGGTTACATCAGGTGGCCTTTTAAAAAACCCTGTCCGGCAGCAGTGGATCATTGACACACATTGACTCATTGTACACCAATTGATTAACCACTGTCCACAGCTCTCCTGGGTGAAGTTAACCCTATTAATAAGGGTCGAGTATGTTAAACCAATAATAAAGTGTTGTCACAGGCCAGTTCCAAAAGCTCTCCCCTCAGGAGGTCTGCCACAGAGGTTGAAGGAGGGCTGCACTTAGATTTTAGTCATATTGATGGATATATTGTCTGAGGTGATCACAGGGAAACCCTGCATACATAGTACATGTATCTCTGTATACATACACAGTACAGGTATCTGTATACATACACAGTACAGGTATCTCTGTGTAAATACACAGTACAGGTATCTCTGTATACATACATAGTACAGGTATCTGTATACATACACAGTACAGGTATCTCTGTATACATACACAGTATAGGTATCTCTGTATACATACATAGTACAGGTATCTGTATACATACACAGTACAGGTATCTCTGTATACATACACAGTACAGGTATCTCTGTATACATACACAGTACAGGTATCTGTATACATACACAGTACAGGTATCTGTATACATACACAGTACAGGTATCAGTATACATACACAGTACAGGTATCTGTATACATACACAGTACAGGTATCTGTATACATACACAGTACAGGTATCTCTGTATACATATATATAGTACAGGTATCTGTATACATACATAGCACAGGTATCTCTGTATACATACATAGTACAGGTATCTCTGTATACATACATAGTACAGGTACCTGTATACATACATAGTACAGGTATCTGTATACATACATAGTACAGGTATCTGTATACATACATAGTACAGGTATCTGTATACATGCACAGTACAGGTATCTGTATACATACATAGTACAGGTATCTGTATACATACACAGTACAGGTATCTCTGTATACATACACAGTACAGGTATCTCTGTATACATACATAGTACAGGTATCTGTATACATACATAGTATAGGTATCTGTATACATACATAGTACAGGTTTCTGTATACATACACAGTACAGGTATCTGTATACATACATAGTACAGGTATATCTGTATACATACATAGTACAGGTATCTGTATACATACATAGTACAGGTATCTCTGTATACATACATAATACAGGTATCTCTGTATACATACACAGTACAGGTATCTCTGTATACATACACAGTACAGGTATCTGTATACATACACAGTACAGGTATCTGTATACATACACAGTACAGGTATCTGTATACATATACAGTACAGGTATCTGTATACATCCACAGTACAGGTATCTGTATACATACACAGTACAGGTATCTCTGTATACATACATAGTACAGGTATCTGTATACATACACAGTACAGGTATCTCTGTATACATACATAGTACAGGTATCTCTGTCAGGGCTGATTCTCCTCTCCCTATAGGATTTCTGGCAGTACAGGAATAGGGCTCCATGTCTCTGGTCACGTTCCTCACTGTGATCTCCCGTCCTGACTCCGGTAATTTCTCTTTCCCTTTGTACCATTCATACTCAGATACATCAGGCTTGGAGAAGCTGTTACATCGTAACCACACGTCACTTCCCTCCATTACTTCATCCTTCCCAATGGTGACAGTCACATTTTTGGGGACATCTGGTGGGAGAAAATATTATTATTGTTTATCTAATACTACAGATACTTGTCCTCATCAGGGCTCCATCTACAAAAACAGAATGTATGACAAGTATATGGGGATTTATATCAGTTCCACAACCTGCAAAAAATGCCTAATAAAATTAGATTAGTAGCAATTTTATTTACTATTAACCTTCAAATTTGAATGGGGGATTTTGAGCTCAAAATAACACAAAGAAAAAAATGACTCCTAGAGAGAGAGATATTATTTAAATAGTCAGCAAATGTTGCTTTTAAAATTGAAATTGCGTACTCTAAGGCTATGTTCACACAACGTGAACATCCGGCCGTTCTCTGGCCGGATCATGCCGGCCGGTACTTAAAGAGGTAGTGCGGCGCTAAAAAATTATTCACAGAATAACACACATTACAAAGTTATACAACTTTGTAATGTATGTTATGTCTGTGAATCGCCCCCTTCCCGTGTCCCACCACCCCCGCCCGTGTACCCGGAAGTGTGTGGTGCATTATACATTACCTGATCCGTGTCGAGGGCCGTCCGCCATTTTGTGGCAAACGTCATCTTCGGACGGCCGGCCGAATCCCTGCCGCCGTCCCCCCTCCGCCGCGTCACAACTGTGCTCAGCCGCGATTGGCTGAGCACAGTTATGCTCAGCCAATCGCGGCTGAGCAGCTGATGACGCGGCCGCATCATCAGGCGCTCAGCCGTGATTGGCTGAGCATAACTGTGCTCAGCCAATCGCGGGGGTGGTGGGACACGGGAAGGGGGCGATTCACAGACATAACATACATTACAAAGTTGTATAACTTTGTAATGTGTGTTATTCTGTGAATAATTTTTTACCGCCGCACTACCCCTTTAAGTACCGGTTTTACGTAGTGTGAACATAGCCTAAGGCCTAAATGTGAAGGAGTAACTTTCCAGTAAAATAAAATAGATAGATTTGTGATCATTTCTTCTTCTTACTGATGTTTGGAATACATTTGGGAGATAATTCAATGAGACTGGTAGAGGGAGAAACTAAAAGTTACCAAATATGTAAGCAAATGTAAAATGCCAGTCACTACATATAATACTCAGTCACTATGTATAATACATACAGAAGATGTTCAGTGTTCCTGATCCCTTAGCAGTTAGTTTATTATGATATGTAGCCGTGCACTGAATTTGACTCCCGTCATCCACATAGGAAGGGATATAGTTGAGATGTGATTCTTCTCTCCAGTGTCCTCCTGAAATCTCCTCCGATTTAGTTGTAACGTTCCCCGGTTTGTTCCATTGTAGAGAAGGAGGACTGGAGCGACATGTGTTTTCTGCAACACATTTTATAGTGGTGGCTTCTCCTTCAGTGACAAATCCCAAAAGTCCCAAATATCCATGAAGCTGAATAATTAAGTTATCTGTGTAATTTTATGTAAGAAAAAAAAAAAAAATCAAATATCATCACTGTTACCAGAAAGGAAGTGATTTCCAAATCGATTTGGAATTCGATAAGTTCTAAATAAAAGTGAAAAAAAAAAAAAAAAAAAAAAAAAATATTTGTGTAAATCTTTTGGGATCCTGTAAAAAAACAAGAGTCCCTGCCACAGTACTTACCAAATGACAACTAGAGCACCGCTGAGGAAAATTTTTAAAAAGGTCAAGTCAGCCAAAAAAGTGACGAGGAGGTGAGCATATGTATTGTATACTGCCCCACAAGTAGGGAAACAGGGACACCTGTTTTTTTCACAGAACACAGTCTAGAGTATGCTATGCACTTTGCTGAGCATTCTGCACCCAGCACAGTAAGTATACATTGGGCAAAAGGCCTAATTCCTGGTTTCCAGCCCTAGAGTAGGTCACCACAGAAACTATGTTAACAGCAAGGACTCCTGTCATTTGGACAGAAATCCCTGCTCCTGTACAGTAAGCAATTATGTGCTATGCATCTCTGTGTACTGTATGTCCCAAAGAGGAGACACATCAGTGGTGATGTACAGCACTGCTACTTTGCTATGCACCTTCTATAACAAATTTTGGATCAGAGAAGGACTCTGGGGGAGTGAGGACAGGTAAGTATGATGGAAAACACATGCAATCGTTTAGGAGTTTTGGTGCGGTTCATTTAAAGTTTGGTTCAGACAAACCTGGAATTTACATTAAAGTTTGGCGAACATGCCAAACCGAACTTTTGAAAAGTTCACTCATCTCTTATGACTACACTACAAGTGGTCTCTACACCTTTATATGGAGCACAAGGTGTACTGGTAGTGTGACCACGAATAAGATCACCAAGAGTAGTCACAATGCATTCACTCTTACATATGTCAGGGGCTTTTATTCTTGGAGAAGCAATAAAGATTTAAGAATTGTATACAGACTGGTGGAATTGGAAACTCTTTCAAGGATGCAAGGTAGTGCTTGAACAGGATGATTTATGGTGGAGCTGGAGCCCTTTCAGGTTTCACCCAAGGCAGCAGAAAACCTAGAATCGGCCCTGGTTACAAAAGCAGATCTGGTCCAAGCTGCTCCTACTGCTGACAAGCTAAATTACATTAATGGGCAGAGGGGATTACATTCAGTAGTCAGACACCTGAGAGAACTTTATGGGTGGGAAGGAAGCCTTAATTTACCTTTCAGGTATAAAAATGATGGGCTTCCCAATATATTTGTATTTCTGATAATATATACCAATTAATGTGTGATGTGATAAGATTCCCAGTGGTCTCTGGTATCAGTATTTTATATATTTACCTGTGACAAAGAGATAAACACCTTTAGTTTGTTTGTCAGCTGAATTTATATATCTATCCTCTGCGATCCCTGGATAATATACATTTCCACCATCTTCTCTCCTCACAGGATCTATCCGCAGGGTACAGCTCTTCTCTCCCGGTACCAGTGAGGTTCGCCCTCTGTATTCCTTCTTTACTGAAGATGAGTCCTTGGTGTTTAGGATCTCTGGATAAGACCATCTAGCATGTAAGTACCACACAGTGCTGGACGCTCCTGAGGTCCCGGCAGGATCATATGTACAAGGAATCTCCACACAGGAGCCGACCAGAGCAGTGATATGTTCAGGGAACGTCCATCGCTGACATACAGAGCCCAGATAGAAGCCTGGAGACAATGACACAACATGAGGCCGGAGTCACAGAATCTCATTCTATCCGATTATTCTGGAATTGTGAGACTATTTACCTTGACAGATGAGGAGAAGATAAACCTGCTTCACTGCCTCCATTCTGGATGAGGATGGTCAGCGACTAAATCAGGAAACCTGGAAGATGGGAAATAGATACATATTGTGCTACTGTCGTTAATATGTTCTATTTTTATAATGATTAATTAATTATGTTCTACTCTATGTGGTGTGTTGGTATCATCTACGTATCACAATTTATGACTGTACATTAGGGACACGGCCCTGGCTCAGCTCTTTTTGCATAAATCATTCTGTAGTATCTCTTCCATAACAGCCTATTGGCCGGTCATGTGACTTTATATATCTGAATAAACAAGATGAAATGTGACTTCACATTTGAAAGATGAAATTGAATCACTTCAATAATTAAAATTATTGCTTAGCTTAGAAAACAATGTTAAAGGTTTGACCACTAGGTGTCTCCCTTCCCTGCAATCTTCTGTCACTGTCTGTTGATAGGGGAAATCTGTCTATAGTAATAGGTAGATTAGGATGTTGCTACATACTGGAGAAGACCTTGGAAGAAGCCGGGTCCCGCTTCTTGATCCGGTCCAGTGACAAAGTTTTCAGCGCCCGAAGTACAGCGCGCATGCTCTTGAGATGAGTCCGATGCTCATAGAGAATGAATGGAGCGTCGGACTCACCATTCATTCTCTATGAGCGTCTGGCTCATCTCAGGAGCGTGCGCACCGGGCTTCAGGCGCTGAAATCTCCATCGGATCAAGAAGCGGGACCCGGCGCGATCAGGTAAGTATAGGGGGCTCTAGCGGGGGGTCGGGAGCCTGTCACCCCGGCACGGGGGGTGACACGTCCTCTTTAACACCCTCTGGATTATCGAAGTGAACCACTGGCTTAAACCTGAAAATAAACCACAAGAAAAAATGGGGAGTAATCTCTTCTTCCAACCAAAATAAATAAGAATGTAAGGATCAAAGCCTAGAATGTACTTAGACCAGGGCGGGGAGTGTGAATCCTCTTCTCCCCTAGACACATCTCTTCATCGGCCGTTCCTCGGAATATGTCATGCCTGACGTCTGTGTAACTGTCTTCGATACTCTGATACCTCCACTCTATATGTAGTAAGTACTAGGCCAAGTATTAATTGCCTTCAGAGTGGAGGTATCGGAGTAAGTGTTACATGTCATCCTGGCATCTGGGAGGGGGTAAGATTAGAATTTCCCGCCCCCGTGTGCACTGATGGCAAACATCTTATCTATGGTCACACCCCCTGCAATGGACAGAATATCAAATAGCATTGTGTGCAATAGTGTGCCATAGAGGGGCTCCTCAATAAAAAACACCTTGTCATTATCCCAAAGGGTGATGTAACAAAACCATGCAGGTTTTAAAAAACTTTTGCAGGTTGCAAAAAACTTTTGACAAGACACAGCCATACACTTCTCTGGTTGTATCAGTGGGGGGCCGAACAGTGAGATCCCAACTGATCAAAATGACCAGACACCCAAAAACACAAAAAAAGGCAACAGCTCACTGGTATTGGCAAGACATACAGATGACAATGGCAATTGTCAACTGGCAACTGCTAAAGAAAATCAACATAAAAATAATGAGGCTCTTGGTTACCATTTGCAAATAGTGTGTACCATCTCACCAACAATAAGGTGGCCTCATGTCCGGGATGGAACCTACACTATGGCCTCTCCATGGCTGATAATAAGTCTATGCTCTGGGCATGCAGATTCCAACTAATACTGACACAAGACATTAGATCTGCATATAGAACTTTATATAATATACAGCTGATAGATTTATAGTTATATATATCACAGGACATGGTATATAGATCTGGGATATAATATACAGCTGATACATCTATAGTTACATATATCACAGAACATGTTATATAGATCTGGGATATAATATACAGCTGATAGATCTATAGTTACATATATCACAGGACATGGTATATAGATCTGGTATATAATATACAGCTGATACATCTATAGTTATATACATCACAGGACATGGTATATAGATCTGGTATATTATATAAAGCTGATAGATCTATAGTTACATATATCACAGGACATGGTATATAGATCTGGTATATAATATGCAGCTGATAGATCTATAGTTTTATATATATATATATATATATATATATATATATATATATATATATATCTATCACAGGACATTGTATATAGATCTGGTATATAATATACAGCTGATCGGATAAGTGTATAGTTACAGATATCACAGATCATGGTATATAGATCTGGAATGTAATATACAGCTGACAGATCTATAGTTACATATATCACAGGACATGGTATATAGATCTGGTATATAATATACAGCTGATAAGTCTATAGTTATATATATCACAGGATATGGTATATAGATCTTGTATATAATATACAGCTGACAGATCTATAGTTACAGATATCACAGAACATGGTATATAGATCTGGAATGTAATATACAGCTGACAGATCTATAGTTACATATATCACAGGACATGGTATATAGATCTAGTACAGTATATAATATACGGCTGATAAGTCTGTAGTTATAGATAATGTACAGTTACTTACATGTTCAGTCCGGAGTATGAGGAAATATAACTTTACCAGTTTAGCTGATTAGAGGAAGTAACAGTTTATTTCCTGAAATATGCAATATCCTCTATTATAAATGATTGCTTTAATAACTGTTCTGTTTTCTAGGATAAAATGTCCCATCAAGAGAAGACACTGTAGTTCTAAGATCTAATAGATTTCTATGAAACATAAAAAAGGCCTTAGGCAGCCTGCGATCAAGAAGTGAACAACACGGAGCATTAACGTGTAATCCCTTGTGCTGCTACTAGAGATTACAGCAGGTTATTTGCTGGCAATTCCTATATACAGTACTAAGACCAATACTTTTAATAATACCAGTATGCAGTAACCTGGGGTTGCTAGGTGTTGTTAGCAGCGTTCCAGGTTTTGAGGTACCGACTAGGCACTTGTCACAATTAACTTTACCATAGGCCCCGGGCTGTTAACCAAGCCTGGGCCCCCCACCCTACTTTAACTCTGACAGCAGTAGCGTAGTAAAAATAAAAAAAGCTCCAACAGCACCTTGGAGATACTCCAAAAAAGTTGATCAAAGTGTAGAGGAGGGATGCACGCAGGACGGCTCACAATCCTTGGTGTGAGCACTAAACTGTAGAACAAAACGGAGGGATCCCACAGCATCCGATGCAAAATAAAGTGTGTTTATTCACACATCAGGGTACAGAAGTGCAACGTTTCGGCCTATCAGGCCTTTGTCAAGCATAAACATGGTGTATATACAGGAGATATATATATGTGCAAAGCATAAAAGGAACAGCCCACGGGGAGGTACACGAGAGGGAGGGGGGAAGAGGGAGTGAAGGCAAAACAAGAGGGTAAGCAGAAAAACCAGGGATGGCACAGCTCATATGGATTATAGATAAACATCACAATACAGATGATCAACACTTGATGAATGTCCAGATAGATCACACTTCTATCTGGACATTCATCAAGTGTTGATCATCTCTATTGTGATGTTTATCTATAATCCATATGAGCTGTGCCATCCCTGGTTTTTCTGCTTACCCTCTTGTTTTGCCTTCACTCCCTCTTCCCCCCTCCCTCTCGTGTACCTCCCCGTGGGCTGTTCCTTTTATGCTTTGCACATATATATATCTCCTGTATATACACCATGTTTATGCTTGACAAAGGCCTGATAGGCCGAAACGTTGCACTTCTGTACCCTGATGTGTGAATAAACACACTTTATTTTGCATCGGATGCTGTGGGATCCCTCCGTTTTGTTCAGCAGTAGCGTAGTGTCCATAGTAAAGAGTAGATGATGTCATGATGCCCGTTTTTGTGCAAAATTGCGGTAAAAAAAAAAATGTGATTTTTATTTATTTTTTTTTTTTTGCAAATCATGGCAGAACTGTAGGCAGGAGACAGTACACCACTGAAAGTATAAGTCTTTTTGGGTGGCCATTGGCCCCCAGGAGCACAGGGCCCAGGGCTACTGCCCGAAAAGTACCTGTTATAATCCACTACTGGTCACGGTGACCAGGGGTGGTATGCCCATCCTTGGGTATACTAAGTGTAGGACAAGTGTAGGTACAGGAGCGGAGTAAACACATAGCCCAGTACTTAAATCAAATTTACAAAGCGGCGCCATCGCGGGGAAGCCAGTGCCGTCGCCCTTTTTTGAACCGCAGTCTGGTTCCCATGTAGGGCGTCCTTCTATTCACGGGAAGTGGGCCAGGGGTGAAGCACTAAAGGCGAGCTGGCCTGCTCCCAGGGGAAGGAAACCTCCTCTATGACGCGGCTCTTTTAGAGTCAATGGAGCCTACACAGTGCCATACACGGGAATTGGGCCATGGGTCAATAAAAGGACCACAGCACTGGCTTCCCCGCACTGGCGCCATTTTATACATGGGTAATACTTAAATCCTTAACTGTGTTGAACAGTTTACTGAGTAGTTCTTCAGTGCAATACACACTGTGCTTGACAGTAAGGTGCAATAGATCACAAAACATAGTCCCTTCTCTTGATGGATTTAGACTGGGTATTTGAGGCATATAAGTGTAAGGTACAGTATATCTATGTACTTTATCTTAGGCTTTAGCTTAGACTAAGGATTTAGTTGTTCTTTACTTGACCTGACTTGTGAAGTAGGCTTGTGGTCTCGCACAACCAAGTGTAGCTAGACACTCAAGATTTCTCGAGATGGCTGAGCAAAGATCAACGGAGTACTTTGGCTTTAACTGCACTTTGTTCCACTGAAGGCAAACCCTAATACTTTCTGGAATAACCTGACTATTGTAGAGAATGTCAACCCCGTACGTAGACCTTTAGCTTTAGCACTGGATAGTAGACTTGTAATAGTACTTGGAAAAACCTGTACTAAATAGTACCTGTCAGGCAAGGCCCTGGGGTAAACTTTTGCAGGAACAAATCTCTGTTCTCTCTCTCTCTCTCTCTCTCTCTCTCTCTCTCTTTTATAGTGGAGGATGGGGCTAAACAGCCATTGGTGGGGAAGCCTCTGGAAAGGCCTAAGTGTGAGTGTTTGATAGGCTATGGAGTGTGTGGTACCCAGTCTAAGGATTGGGCAACGAAAGTACAAAATCATAAGGTACAGAATAAGGTGCAGGCTTTTGCGAGGGGTGTATATACTAGTAACAACCATGGTGGGACACCACACAAAGACAGGAAAAGAGGTCAGGGCAGGCGGCAGACAGGTCAGGTAAAAGGAACAGGCAAAATGTCAGAAACATACAGTACAGGAATCCCAAGGAACTCTTAGCCTAGTAATGAACTAATAGCCAGCAATGAGAGACTGGCCACAACAATACTTTATACTGGGCCAGGAGCCCGGACCAGATCCTTATTGGTCTGGAGTCCAGCCACACTGCAGCTGAGGCACTACAGGATGAATGGCAGAGCGATCTGTCACTCAGCCTGAGTGAGATGCAGCTCAGCAGGACGGACTGGGCGGCTCTGCGTTATGCAAGACCACGTCATTCCCGTTTGCCGTCGGGTCTCCGTGACCTAACTCGGCGGTGCTGAGCTCCCTTTCTGGCTGTCGGAGCTGAACCGGAGGAGGACGCCGCAGGAGCATGTGCAGGTAAGTTCCTGATAAAAGTGATGGAGACAATGATTGTCAGCAGTAACAAACATTTTTTCTTAGATGTTACAATTTAACAAGCATATTTTATACAGCCATTGTAGATTCACACCACACAATCCTTCAGTCCTTCTAGGACCTCTCTCGAGTGTTGGGAGTAAGGTTACAAGTGTCAGATGCCGACACATCCTCACCTTACAGGGTGATCACTACCATTTCTTCTAATGTTCCAAGGTGATCAGGCACTGTCACTGGCACAGGTAATCATGTGGGTGGATATAGCGGATAATAAATAATTATTTACATTATAAGACTTTGTGTATTCAGGCTCACATGTACACACAAATGCAGTCTGTTCATCCGTGTATGGAAATCAAGGCTTAATCGATTTCCATACACACCCCAAATGGGCCATATGGAAATAAATGTTCCTGCAGCTGTCTGAGCTCTGATGGCCGCAGGAACATATGTGGTGACCCCCGGTGTGGAGGTATGGCCAGTCCCTTCCTAGATGTTGAGGTGTTAAATTTTTTAACAAAGAGGTGGGCACCACTAATGATAAATAGTATTTAGAAGGGTGCCGCCTACTACCCGAGGAAAAATACATGTGCGAAAGAAAAAGAGGGAACCCTAAGGTATACAGATGAGGCGCACACCTGGAATATTATACAAAAATAGCTTTATTAAACCGGCTGCAAACAGGTTAAAAACATCTAAAATCCAAACAACGGCATCCTCATAGGATACAGGAGGATGCTCACTGTTACACCACTATGCTCAATAGGCTATACAGGGACTAGAGCAATGCATCCCACAATATGTTCAATACACAAGGTAAGCATAATACACAATGGCATACAATAAATACCACCTGAGTATGAGTAGTCCCAGTGTAACAGCGAACCAGATACCCCACGCGTATTGCCACTACCCGGCGGCTTCGTCAGGACTGGGTGTATAGTGTGAATGAGCCAGTATATATACCTAATAAATAAGTGTCCCATGCCATGGTTAACACTCAAACTGGGAGTCGGCGTGCGGAAGTGGGGACTGCGGCTGCGCATCATGGCGGGCAGAAATGAGATAAGCAGCTATATACCAAGGCGGGGTGAGAGCGTACTTACGTCAATGGTCACATGGTCGGGACAGGCATGCGCATACAATATGAACAGAGAGTAACTGCTGTAGCACGTCATTCACTACCTGTGCGTGCCGTGCCGCAGCTCACGTGATCGGAGCATCACCCATAGCCCCAATGAATATGCACAATTTGGGCCCGCCCCGACGCCATAACGGGACCCAGAAAAGCATGGTCACGTGATAGCGACGGGAGACATGGCCCCGAGGTCACAGAATATGTTACAGAGAGGTGCAAACTCCCTTACCGAATGTGAACATTAAATTATACCCCAAAAACATGCATGATGAGTCATTGTGTAAAAAATAGATATACTGTAGCAAAGATAAATCATATATAAAAAAAATAAATAAATCACAATACATGATTATAATGAATCAGCGAATAATCAAACCATGATAAATCTATATAATAAAAATGAAAGTCTGTCTGTCTGTCTGTCTGTCCCAAATAGACTTCCAAACGCCTGAACCATTTGACCCCAAATTTGGCACACAGATACATTGTGCTGGATAACACCGCCATACCAGACCTGACTAATACCGCCATACTGTGCTGGATAACACTGTCATAACATGCCTGACCAATACCGCCACACTGTGACTGGGTAACACCTCCATACCAGACCTGACCAATACCGCCATACTGTGACTGGGTAACACCTCCATACCAGACCTGACCAATACCGCCATACTGTGACTGGGTAACACCTCCATACCAGACCTGACCAATACCGCCATACTGTGAATGGATAACACTGCCATACCAGACCTGACCAATACCGCCACACTGTGATTGGATAACACTGCCATACCAGACCTGACCAATACCTCCATACTGTGACTGGATAACACTGCCACACCAGACCTGACCAATACCGCCATACTGTGACTGGATAACACTGCCACACCAGACCTGACCAATACCGCCATACTGTGACTGGATAACACTGCCATACCAGACCTGACCAATACCGCCATACTGTGACTGGATAACACTGCCATACCAGACCTGACCAATACCGCCATACTGTGACTGGATAACACCGCTATACCAGACCTGACCAATACCACCATACTGTGATTGGATAACACTGCCATACCAGACCTGACCAATACCACCATACTGTGACTGGATAACACTGCCATACCAGACCTGACCAATACCGCCATACTGTGACTGGATAACACCGCTATACCAGACCTGACCAATACCACCATACTGTGATTGGGTAACACTGCCACACCAGACCTGACCAATACCGCCATACTGTGCTGGATAACACTGTCATACCACACCTGACCAATACCGCGACACTGTGACTGGATAAAACCACTATACCAGACCTGACCAATACCGCCACACTGTGATTTTCTGGCAAGTCTGAATGGGAGGGTACTGCCCCTCTGCAAGGTGCCCCTACGCACCAGACCATGGGTGCCTAATGGTAAATACGACCCTGCAGGTATACAGGACATGACATTTTATACCCGGGCAGTGCCGGGTACATTTTCTAGTAAATATAATTTATAATAATGGAATAGAATCGGAGCCAAAAAAATGGCCCTAATGAGAACAAATATGGGTAATGGCCCATAGACTCAAGATTACGGAACACATGTTATAATACCTAAAGTGACTGTAATTCAAAGTGAGTGTGAAGTGCAAAGTGAGTGAGTGTGAGTTAAAAGTGAATAAATATAAAGTGCCAAGTGCCACATGCATTGAAACATGCAGTGTGCTAAAAACACGTCTCATGTGTAAGGTGACCACATAGTATACAAAACAGTGAAAGGAAATAAACAAGCACTAATATTATCTACCTAAAATATAAAAATATGGAAAAATAACATATGTGGTCATAATAATCTTGACTCTAATAATCTTGATTTAAATGCCGAAAAATAATAAGGGACGCTGTGCATAGTAAACTACAGCAAATAACCAAATTCGCCAATAGCTGCAAATGCTACATGCCTAAAGACCTTCTGACAGCCGCCCAGGTAAAAACATGGCCATATGATAGACACCGCCTCTGCCATATAAATATAAAGTGCTATGTCAATGTGGAACTATACAAATATATTAGTCAAACACAAATAATAAACACAACCGTCTGCTGGGAAAACACAGTAACAATAAACATATGGCTGTGAACCAGTAGGCATAATTCTCAATGCCAAACAAGTATATAACCAGCACCCATGAGTCAGAGGCTCCATTTCGGTGCATGCGACCAAGACCCATGTATCTGTCTAATGAATTCAATCATGTGTCTGAAGTTATCAATACTCAGGGGTTATTCCAATGTTATTATGACACCAAATACTAGGGTGTCCAGTCTGCTCATCTTGGAAAGCTAAATGGAGGGGAGAGCAAAGGTTATTTCTGACGCTGAAATCAACAAAGGACGAATCCAAACTTGAGTCATGATGAGGAAGGAAGACTTGACACGATCATCTGTATCAACGTGAGGGACTTCCATAGACACTTTACACCAACCGCAACTGACCAGCACACAAGAAATGTTGTCCAAGATAGTCGGGGCCAAACTGTAAGAGGAATGCATGTCACATGTTGAAATTACAACCTAGGAGAAAGTAAAGTGCAGGAGGGAAGAGGGGGGGGGGGGACAAAAAAAAAAAAGATAAATACATGAATGTATAAAAAAGTTAATGATAATGAGATATCCTGGAGATGTGTATGTGTATGTGTGATAAGTGATAAGTGTGATTGAGAGGTGAAGAATGTGAAGTGACCGATCAATATACTGTGTGAAGTGCCACCTGGTGGCCTACACTGAATCTAATTGTTACTGGGATGTGAAGAAAGAGAAGTGTAAATGCAAGTGAGAGAAAAAAAAAAAAAAAGGGGGGACACCGCATGATCAAACAAAAAACAGCAAAAAGTGAGGAGGGGGAAGGGGGAAAGAGAAAGAAAAAAAATGTGTAGTGAGTGAATATGATGCTATCAAGTACTGGTGTGAAATGTGAGTCTATGTGAGAAAAGTTTGAGTGCAAGAAACCAAATGTGAAACTGAATCCCCCCTGCTCCCCTCCTAATAACATGTTTAATACTACCTGTGGGTATGGGAAATTTAAGATGTATTATTATGAACACAGACGTGGCAATTACCCTAAGAATCCTGTAAATAAAAGTTCCTTGTTAAGCCCAGTTGGTCTTACCGAATTAAGTGAGTAAATCCAACGTTATTCTTTTCTTAATAGTTGGCTGACCACATCACCTGCACGGATACCTAGAGAAACCTTCTCCAGGCCAGTAACGCACAAACCCCGGGCCGAGCCTCCATGTGTCTGCAAAAAGTGAGATGCCACAGAGGTTAACATCTTACCTTGTCTCGTATCCCTGGCTGCCAGATTAATCGTAGATATATGTTTTTGGATACGTTTACAGAGTTCTTTAGTTTATCTGTTTATATAGTCTGTCCGAAATATATCTTCTTGCATGGGCAGGTTAGAGCATAAATTACCTGTTGGGTTCGACAATTGATAAAATCCCTAAGGTCATATCTTACCCCGTCCGAAGGATTCTCAAGGTGGTCACAGTTGGTCATGTGCTGACAGATATTACATTGTCCGCAAGAGTAACTACCAGTGATGCGCTGTCCACTGCCCAGAGAGGTCTTAGGGCGCACAAAATGGCTCCGTGTCAATTTATCGCGTAAGTTCGGGGCCCGTTTAGCCGTGATAACGGGTTTGGCAGGTATATTACCCAAAATCCTAGTATCCGCCTGTAAAATTTTCCAATTCCGTCCCAGAATGCGGGGGATGTCTTGCCATTGGTTGTTATAGACTGTAATAAACCTCAAGGAGCTATCCTGGTGTCTGTCACGTGGCTGGAGGAGATCATCTCGTTCAGCATTTCTTGCCCTCTGAAATGCAGATGAAATAATGGCACGGGGGTATTTTCTGGCCCGAAACCTAGTCATCAAATCTCGGGCATGCCGTTGAAAATCATGCATATCAGTGCAATTACGTCGGATACGTTGGAACTGTCCCACCGGAATACCCCTCCTGGTGTGGAGTGGGTGGAAGCTGTCGAAACTCAGTAAACTGTTAGTTGCCTTTTCTTTCCTGTACAGTGATGTTTTGATCCTTTGGTCCTCTAACCTCAGTTCCAAGTCCAAAAATTGGACCATGCAAGTCAAAATGTGATGAGTCAAGAAAATATTGAAATCATTGTTGTTGAGTTCCTGAATAAAGCACTCCGCCTCTTCATGTGTACCTGACCAAAGAATCACAATGTCATCAATATAGCGATGCCACTTTATCACCTTCTCTTGGAACATGAGGTTAGGGTACACGTGCGCCTCCTCTCACCAACTCAAAAAGAGGTTGGCATAGGAGGGGGCGCAACGTGCACCCTTAGCCGTGCCCGATGCCTGCCTGTAGAACTTACCGTCAAACGTAAAACAGTTGTGCTTCAGATCAATCAAACGCGTGGGATATCTGGTTTGCTGTTACACTGGTACTACTCATACTCAGATGTTGAGGTGTGACTCCAGATCTATGGTGGTTGGCCGAGATACAGCTGGTCCCAGTGATGTTATGTTGTGACGCCTGTGCTGGTTGGGCACACAGTTATGGTGGCACACCTACTTTTAGTTTAAAGGGCCGGTTGTACCTTGTTGCCCTCTGAACAGTGTCCTGCCGGGCTGCTGCGGGGTCCCTTGGGATGATATCACGGTGGGCCGGAGTGGTGTAGTGACCCTCCCAGACTATTGGAACTGCCACCCACAGAAAAGGGTAATGTCCCAAAGATGTAGTGTACACTGTGTCAGTGTGGGGCGAAGAATCACAGAGTCTCTTTATCATAAATAATCTCTTGTTTACTTTAAACGTACTTGTGTGCAGCATTTAATACAACTTTCCCTTGACAGGGTATGTTTACACTCAGTAGTAGATCTGTGATAGGAATACAGTGAAGAGTACAATTGTGCTGTACCAAAGAGGAGGATGTCGTGAGAGTCCCAACCCAAGTAGTACTGTGCTCTGCCGGGATGTTGGAGGATGAGGTAGAAGAATACTTAGAAGAAGAAAAGAATACTTGTGCACGTGTTTTGACCTATGGGTCTTCGTACCACCAAATGCCCTACCAGTGTTGAGAGACCCGTCCTAGTGGGTGACACAAGGCCACAGACCTTGTTACCTGGGATGAGCGGAATGCTGAGAATTTCCTGCTGACAACAGCGCTGTGAGATACAGTTCCTTTGCTCTATCCGGATCAGTTCCTAGCTTCTTTTGGCTTTTGTGGAGACTGTCCTGCACTGTGACTCTCCTAGTCCACGGCGTGGGTTGAGGTTTCTCTGACTTGTCCTCTCCTGTAAGAGCTTTAACACTGCATCGTGTTGTATAGAGTAAGAAGAAACTGTTAGCTTCATGTACCTCAGTCTAAGCCTAGACTGCACACTGAGTCTGATTCTTCTGTTCCTGACAAGGGGACCTGGCAGGAGCCAGGGCCCAGCTTGACTGCAGCAGTGATTGTACTGTCCTGTGTCCTCGCTGCACAGGAACCTAACTGAGACTGAGCTACACTTCCTCTACCCATGTGACTTTCTTCCCCTGCGTATGTAAGGTGCACTGTGAGTGGGTGAAGAGTGTATTAGAAGAAGTAAAGAGAGAAATGGTAGGATAGAAGAAGATGACCTTCCCATAGGTTCACAGATGCATGTGACACACAAATAAACAATAACCTTTTCCATACTTCAGCCTTGCAGCATCTTAGTACATATATCTAAAACAGCGACATCTAGTGGCGAAACTTTATCACTACTCATCACTACTTGCGCACAAAAAGTACAGGCTTTTATGAAGGGTGTAGCAAATAGCAACACCCGTAGTAGGACACCATACATACAAACACCTGCCGGTGTTCGGCCAGTATAAGAACGGCCATTGTTAGACTCTGTGTGAACATAGCCTCATAAAGACTCCAGAAATCTCTGTTCAGGATCCATCTGTGATGTTTCTTTTCTTTATGTTCGGACCATTGTTGGATTGTTCTTATAGTACATTCTCATACTGGCTACTTCTGTGACCATTAGTGATGGTGATGTGTGGGGAGTTCACAGTCTGTAATGTAACAGAACATACAGTGAGGGATATAAGTTATCAATACACAATCCAATTACATTAGACACTACAGCATTACAACTAATATTAGCTAGCATGGCCTGATCACTATGCTGACTAGTTACCTATTTAAATGCTGCTTTAAAAAATAGCTTAAAAAAGCCATCACCTGGGGTCTTGCGCTGGGATTCCCCCAACCTCCCAACCCCCTGATTCCGGCTCGGCACTTGATTATTATGGGAACCAGCAATCTTTAGTAATTGAGCACGGATCTTATAGATCAATGCAGTACATGTGTACTACATTGATCTCTATGAGAGATCAGTGTAGTATTGCACATAGAAGTCCTCCAGGTTTTTTGATAAATAAAAACCCTTCCCATATTAAAAGTTTAAATCACCCCCTTTACCCACTGGATAAATAAAATAAATAAATAAATAAATATTGCTACCACCACCTGCGGAATTGCCTGGACTAATAAACGATCACATTCCTGATCTTGCATGGTAAACAGCAAAAAAAAAAAAAAAAAGGCCAATGTGCAAAATTGCTGGTTTTGGGTCACAATCCCATCCCAGAAAAAAAATTGAATAAAAAAAGGCCCCTCTCACAGCCCCATAGACCAAAAAATACCTTAAAATAAATAAATTAGACCTTCATTTATGGAATAATGTTTATTCCATAAATGAATCCTCTAGTTCTATTTATTTACTCTCATGAATATTTATTTATTTATTTGCTTTACCCTATATTTTTTTGTAACTATTAAAAAGTCAGTTTTTGTAAAAAGTAACTGTTATGGGCATTTTTCCCCCTTTATTCCAGATGATTTTGCAGTGTTGTTAAAAGTTTCAAAGAGATACCCCATGTCCCTAAAAATCCTGAGGACTGTAATGCCTTCCCTCTCCCCCTCCCATCCCTATCTCTAATTGCCTGATTGAGTCCGGATTCTAAATCTCATTTGTACACACAATTTCTAAGCACAAGGCAGGAGGGAGATTTGGGCTCATCTTGCAGGTGACTGTCAATAAAACAGGGATGGGGAGGGAAGTGAGGAGGTGTTACAACCCTCAGCACTTTCGAAAAGTCTTTCGGACATTATGCACAGATATATGCACCTATTTTATGGAGGCAGAAATTGAAGTTACCAGGTGCCTCATTCCCCGACAGCTAGCTAACAGCGTCATCAGTTCGGAACATGCATTGTAGCTGACAGATTTCCTTTAAATCTAATGTGTATGGATACTTTTTTAGGCTTTGTTCACACTACGTAAGTCTCCGGACGTAGCGCGTTATGTGAATAAGCGGCCGGAGACTTATGTAGTTTGCGTATAATGGAAAGTATACGAAGTACGGCTGCAAAGTTCACACTACGTACAAACTTACGCGGGGATGGTAAGCGGCGCCCTAAAAAATGAACCAGACCATTGTTTGAGGACGAAAATGCCGTAACTTACGCCCGTAGCGTAACATGCGGTCCCGTACGGAGTGGTTATTTCTTCTTTTTTGCAGCTTTTTGTGCCGATCCAAAAGGTTCTGTGAGGTGTCCGGGGCTAGCCGAAGATTTCCAAGTAAAAGACCGCTGTCGGATCGCTACGTAGGGCGCTCAGGAAGTGTAAGTAGATTCCTGGCGTAAGTTCGTGCTCCGTACGTAGCCGGCCGCAAGTAGCATAAATCCCCGGCCGGAGTTTACAGCGTATATGTCAGCGTAAAATATCTTCGCGGCCGGACATATACGCAGTGTGAACATAGCCTTATTGTTATTATTATATAATATTATATTGTTGTTACAGGTACCTGTAATTGGTTATAGTCACTTTGAATGTCTTCTTTCACCAGATCTGTATATGGAGCATCTGGGGATGGTTCAGCCTTAGTGGAAAAAAATAAAATAAAATTATAATATATATATATATATATATATATATATATATATATATATATATATATATATATATATATATATTCTATAATCTTTATTTATTTGATATTATCTAATAGGTAAATCTGTTTCTGTAAGTTGTTACTGATGCATCTGTATGTATAGCCGGTCATGGGATTTCCCAAGATAAAAGATGTAATGATAATACAGCAAATCCCTCCTTACATTAAAGTGTTAAAGTGACTCTGTACCCACAATCTGCCCCTCCAAACCTCTTGTACCTTCGGATAGCTGCTTTTGATCCAAGATCTGTCCTGGGGTCCGTTCGGCAGATGATGCAGTTATTGTGCTATAAAACAACTTTTAAACTTGCAGCCCTGTGCCAATTAGCGTGGCCTGGAGTACCCATGTCCTAGGATTGTGACACCCCTCTGTCCCTCCTCCCCACCCTCTTCATCATTAGGAATGCCCCCAGAACAATTTCTCCTATTCATCACCTGTGTGAATACTGCACATGTGTTGGATCGTTAAGGCACCTGTGCAGTGTGCAGACAGCTGGTGAATAGGAAAAACCCTGCCTGGGGGTGTTCCTAATGATGATGAGGAATGGAGGGGCATTGCAATCCTAGGGCAAACACACTCAAGGCCATGCCAATTTGACACAGAACTGCAAGTTTAAAAGTAGTTTTTTAGGACAATAACTTTATCACCTGCCGAATGGATCGCTGGACAGATCTTGGATTAATAGCAGCTGTCCGATGGTAGAAGTGGTTTGGGGTGGCAGATTGTGGGTAGAGAGTCACTTTACAGTTTGGCAATGTTCTCTAAACCTGAATCTTTGGCATTTGACTCTTGGTAGCTGAAGAAGTTGGATGCCACCCTAAGGCTGCCATTAGAGTATGGATACAGAGCATGACCTTTGGATGTATCCATGTTTTCCAGGACTCCCTAGGGCTGCATCCAACTTCTCCAGACACTGAGAGTCAAACGTCGAACGTTCAGGTTCAGAGAACATTGCCGAACCTCAACAGTTGGCTCAACTCTACTAACAACCGCACAGAATGATTAGTAGAAGCTTTAGTACCTAATCACACATACCTCATTGCTTCTCAACATCTGGCATCTAATCCTGCAAAAACAAAAAATATAGTACACCTATCAATTACATCCATCAGTGAGTTACCGAAACTAGAAAACTAGAAATAAAAAAATACTGCCCATAGGTCAAACAGTGGGGTGGCGGAGTGACTATAGAGGAATGATTTCTTTAGGTCATCTCTAGTATAGATGATGGCACATTATAAGTTGGACTGAAAGAAAAATTTTACTGTATGTTACATTGCATGTAGTAACACATTGGACAACTTCTTTTTTTTTATTTTTTATTCTTACTATTTTTATTATTCTTTTTTTTATCCAAACAGATTGGTAACGTGATATTAGATCTGCTGTTTCTAGATATTAACCCTTTAAGGACAGAGCCAATTTCGATTTTTGCGTTTTAGTTTTTTCCTCCTTGTGCTTAAAAGGCCATAGCACTTGCATTTTTCCACCTAGAAACCCACATGAGCCCTTATTTTTTGCGTCACTAATTGTACTTTGCAATGACAGGCTGAATTTTTGCATAAAGTACACTGCGAAACTAGAAAAAAATTCAAAGTGTGGTGAAATTGAAAAAAAAAAGCATTTTGTTTATTTGGGGGAAATGTGTTTTTACGCCATTCGCCCTGGGGTAAAACTGACTTGTTATATATGTTCCTCAAGTCGTTACGATTAAAATGATATGTAACATGTATAACTTATATTGTATCTGATGGCCGGTAAAAAATTCAAACCATTGTCAACAAATATATGTCACTTAAAATCGCTCCATTCCCAGGCTTATAGCGCTTTTATCCTTTAGTCTATGGGGCTGTGTGAGGTGTCATTTTTTGCGCCATGATGTGATCTTTCTATCGGTACCTTGATTGCGCATATACGACTTTTTGATCGCTTTTTATTACAATTTTTCTGGATTTGATGTGACCAAAAATGCGCAATTTTGCACTTTGGGATTTTTTTGCGCTCACGTCGTTTACCGTGCGAGATCAGGAATGTGATTAATTAATAGTTTGGGCGATTACGCGCGCGGCGATAGCAAACATGTTTGTTTATTTATTTATTTACTTTTATTTATAACCTGGGAAAAGGGGGGTGATTCAGACTTTTATTAGGGGAGGGGGTTTTTTACTGTTAACAACACTTTTTTTTTTACTTTAACACTTATACTAGAAGCCCCCCTGGGGTTAGGGTTATTCCCCCTGGGGTTAGGCTTATTCCCCCTGGGGGACTTCTAGTATAAGTGCTTTGATCTCTCATAGAGATCTCTGCAGCATAGATATGCTGCAGAGATCCATGAGATAGGCACTCGTTTGCTTTCGGCTGCTGCAGCCGGAAGTAAACGAGTGCCGAGCCGGGGACGGCGCCATCTTGGAGCGGTCCCCGGCCGGCTTCAGAAACGGAGATCGCTCCTCCGGGATAACATCCCGGGGGAGCGATCTCCGCCACTAGACACCAGGGAGACGCTGGATCCGGTAATCGGATGCAGCTGTCATGTTTGACAGCTGCATCTGATTACTGTATTAGCGGGCACGGCGATCGGACCGTGCCCGCTAATACCTGCGGTCCCGGGCTACACGCGGCACCCGGGACCGCCGCGGTTCAGAGCGGGGTCGCCGCGCGGCCCCGCTCTGAACTCCCTTACCGGCATCAGGGCGTAAATTTACGCCCGATGTCGTTAAGGGGTTAAAGGGGAACTCCGGGCAGACCCATTTTTTTTAAGCGAGTGCTGGGGAGAAGTAACATACTTTTACCTCCCCCAGCTCCAGCGCTGGTGGCCGCATCCTGCCGCTCCCGTCCCCAAGTTCTCAGCCGCTACATGGTCTGAGCGGGGACATGGCGTGTCAGGTCCGCTCAGCCAGTCAGCAGCCATAATGGGGGTTCGGCCTTGGCAGCTGACTGGCTGAGAGGACGTTACACGTCACAACCTGGGTCCCCGCTCAGACCAGGAAGCAGCCGGGGGCCCGGGCACTAGAGCGGCGGTATGCGGCCACCAGCGCTGGGGTGGAGGAGGTAAGAGCATGTTATTTTATCCTCCCCCTACTCAGCATTTGCTAAAAAAAATGGGCCAGACTTCTTTAACTATGAATAAAGAAGCGGAGCTCAGCAGGTGTAAGCATGAGGGAGAATTATCATGGTGCGCCCTGGCACACTGCTGGGAAAATGCGCAGATTTTATTATTATCAATAAGCTATGTTGACACACCATCAAAATGATGGCCCTTTTTGTTGGACGGCCATCATTAAACCGTTTTTTAAAACTAGATATGAGAGCATTTACAGTAGAAACAGAGCAAAGCACTTAGTTCCTATCAGCATTCTGCTCATCCGGCTATGGGTCCTTGATGCCTGCTCCACTCCGTGCTACTCCACGGAGTAGATGGATCCAGTCCTGGCTAACTTCTCCCAGTTTCCTAGGACTAAATCCATCTTTTCCCAGCACCTGGGGAGGAGCGACACGGAGCGGAGTAGACTTAAAAGCTCACAATGCTGATAGGAGGCCCCGCCCCCTTTCCCCCGGCTGGATTCACTAAGAGAAGCACGCCTATTAGTGTAACCGGCCGGGCACCCGAACCAGTTCTTGGTGCAACAAATCTACATCAGCTTAAAGCAGGTGTAGATTTGGATCAAGATTAATGTCAGGAGGGGCAAATCTGCCAGGGAGAAGGGATGGATCTGCGCCTTCTCTCTGGTGTACACCCCGGGCGTCTGAGAGCTCTGCCCCACCCCCACCCCCATTTCCCCTGCTGCTCTTACAGGCTTCTAACAGCAGCAGGGGAGAGAGGAGAGGGGGCAGAGCATGGGACTTCATTATAATATAGGCCTAGCGGCATTAGTATCAGCCATAGATGGGATGTGCAGCCGTTCCTCTCTCTCCAGTTCGTGTTTCACAAAACTTTGTTTTAAAGCATGAAAACAAAGTAAATACTGAATAAATGTAAATTGCAAACTCGCTTTATATCACATCTACTGCTACTTTAAGCTTGATTTATATCACACTGGATGACCACTATGTTTAGGATACAATGCCTAAGCTAATAGAAGGGCCTTAAATATTTGGTATGTTCACACATTGTAAATTTAGGGCACAATATGGCCAAAATTAAATATTATAATGTGTCCCGTTGACTTCAAAATAAGAGCAGTTTTTTTTTTTTAACAGACTTTACTTTGTGTGAACATAGCCTTAAAGTGATCTATAAACAGAAAATAAGATATAATACTATAGAGTACCTCCAACAATAGAAGACAAGCAGTAGAAGCAGTAGTAGGCAGATTGTTCCAATTGTCACAGGAAGGATAAGAGAATTAGTTCTGGAGGCTTTATCTGTAATTAAATATAACATATGAATCAAGATAATAGATGAAACTATAAACCATAAGTTTATGTTCACACAATGTCAAAAAAAAAGAGGAAAGGCGTCTGCTTTTTCTATCTAGAAACACGTCCATTTTTGCTGCAATTTAATTAACTTCAGTGCAAAGCATTGAAGTCAATGGGATGACGGACGTCCAATGCACACTCTGTATTAAATAATGGACCTTATCTGCGCGGACTTCAAAATAATGATCATGTTAATTATTTTCGGACGTCTATTGCAAACAGCGGACGTTTTTTTTGTTGTTGTTGTTCACGCACAGATGTTATTTTATCACTTTCCTTTCAATGTTTTTACTATTAAATTCAATGGACTTAAAGGGAGGCCAGACAGCTAAAAGACGTCTGTTGTTTTAGACATCGTTTTAAATGGAGCTGAGAAAACGCTGTGTGAACATAGCCTAATAGAGAACCGACATTATACTAAGGCTTTGTTCCAACAACATACTAAAGATCGCAAAGAATGGAGTCATTGGCAATGGACAAAGTAATCGTTCTTTGTTATCTTTAGTACATTGTGGGAACATAGCCTAAAGATGTTGTAAGAGCGACATCAGTTAACAGAAGGAGTCTAGCAACTTTTTGTGTAACTGTAACTTCCCTCCTCCAGAGCTTAGAATTCCTCATTGACCAGAAGTCAAAATGTGAGACATTGGGCCTCATTTACTAACAATACATTAATTTTAAGCTGTTATGATGTCTTTTGTGTGTTTTTTAAGTTTTTTTTTTTTTGGTGTGAAATTCATTAATGTGACGCATGCCCTTAGTAAATCTGGAAGGTTTTTCAATGGGCAAAAATAAAACCTAACCATCCCGCCATTCTAGAAGTGGCTTGTTTTTAGAATAGAAAACCCATCAGAAATGATGTGATGGGTTGCTTAACAAATCTGTAAGTTGTGGCGGATTTTAAAGGAGAAGTCCGATGATTTATAAAAATTGGGCAGCTGGTAGGGGCAGGGGGGAAATTGATTACAAGTCTGAACTTACCTCTCCCCAGTGAGTGGCAGGACCGGCCTCGGGACCCCACCGGAAGGCATTTTTCTTTGCGTTGTGATGATGTCAAAACTTAGGGGGAAAGACCTGTCCTAGCTGATGGACTGGCCGCTCAGTTTATCAGAGGCTGGAGTGGCATCCTGCCCCAGTCACTGACTGTCTGAACGGCCAGCCGGGTCGTGATGTGTCAGAGACTATTTTAGGGACTGGCTTCTACATAAGATACTATTGGGGAGGGCTGGCTACTTTATAAGACTATTGAAAAGGGCTGCCTACTATATAAGAGACTATTTTAGGGACTGGCTTCTACATAAGAGACTATTGGGAGGGCTGGCTACTAAATAAGAGACTAGGGGGGAAGGCTGGCTACTATATAAGAGACTATTTTAGGGACTTGTTTCTATATAAGACACTATTGGGGAGGGCAGGCTACTTTCTAAGACTATTGGAGAGGGCTGGCTACTATATAAGGCTATGTTCACACTACTTTTACCGCGGTGGAACAATGTCTGTTGTTCTATGGGATCCCGGCTGGAGCGTACACACATCGCGTGCGCTCCGGCCGGGATCTCATACGCCACCGCAAACAACTGACTTCAGTGAATTCTGGCCGCAGAAAGCCCTGTCAGTGCACACAGTGAAGCGAGCGGCTCCGGCTGCTCGCTTCACTGTGGGCTATGGGAAGCTCTGATGCGGGCGCGCGCTGATGCGTCCGCATCAGAGCTCCGCGCCCGAAAAATCATCCGACCGGTACTTAGGTACTGGCCGAGTTGATCCGGTCAGAGTTCGGCCGTTCCGTGACCCGGCTGGAGTCATGGAACGGCCGGTCTCTTACGTAGTGTGTACATAGCCTAAGAGACTATTTTAGGGACTGGTTTCTATATAAGACACTATTGGGGAGGGCTGGCTGCTTTATAAGACTATTGGAGAGGGCTGGCTACTATATAAGAGACTATTTTAGGGACTGGCTTAAGAGACTATTGGGAGGGCTGGCTACTATATAAGAGACTATTGGAGGGGACTAGCTAATATAAAAGAGACTATTTGGAGGGCTGGCTATTATCTAAGACACTATTGGGAGGGCTGGCTACTATATTGGGCACTATCATGGGGGTTCGCTAGTACTGTATATTGGGCTCTATTAGGTGTGCTGGCTACTATATGGGTCACTATTGGGAGGGCTGGCTACTATGTAGGGTTCTAATAGTAGGCCTGCCTAGTATGTGAGGCACTTTTGGGAGGGGGGCTACTATATAAGACATATTGGGGGCTGGCTACTATATGGGACACTATCATGGGGGTTGGCTAGTATATTGGGCTCTATTAGGTGTGCTGGCTACTATATGGGTCACTTTTGGGAGGGCTGCCTAATATGTGGGGCTCTAATAGTAGGCCTGGCTAGTATGTGGGGCACTATTGGGAGGGGAGCTACTATGTAAGACACTATTGGGGGCTAGCTACTATATGGGATGCTATCGGGGGGTTGGCTACTATATTGGGCACTATTAGGTGTGCTGGCTACTATATGGGTCACTATTGGGAGGGCTGGCTACTATGTGGGGCTCTAATAGTAGGCCTGGCTAGTATGTGGGGCACTATTGGGAGAGGGGGCTACTACATGGGGCACAATTATGGGATTACCTACTGCTTGAGGGATAAAATGCGTAACTACCATGTGGGGACAATTACTTTAGGATAGGCAGTGCCAGAAACGCTGCATGCAATCTTCATTAAATATCATGGTTGGCCCGCAACTTTTTCCAATTTTTTAATTTTGGCCCACTGTGTATTTGAGTTTGACACCCCTGCTTTAGAAGAAGGACACCAGGGGAGCACTGACAGGTAATTATAGATGAGCGAAAATGTTTTGAATCGCACAAAAAAAAAAAAAAAAAAAAACTAAACGCTTGCAATAGTTTTAGTTTGTTTAAAGTTCGGTTCGGGCAAACTTGAACTTTACAGTTGGGGGCTCGGTTCAGACGTTGTAACTGTGCGGCTGTATTTGCGGCTGTAATTGTGCGGTGGTATTTTTGGTGGTTCGTGTGTATGCTGGGAAGTATAGGATATGCGGCTGCACAGTGCACACTATGTCTGAATCTACGGCCCTATCGTAAACGGACCCGTAAAAAATTAACAAGACCATTGTTTGCGGCTGGACATGCGGCCGAGGATTGACAGGCGGTCCGTATGGAGTACTTCAAAAATAGCCGGCAATGATGCCGAATGCCGATGCCTCTAATAGTTAATATATTAAATTAATCAAACACATTTTCTTTGTATTCAAGACACTTTCGTTGTTCAATAATTTATTTCTAACGAATCCATCATTTTGCAATTAAATATACTGTTAAAATAAATAGATATATAAATAAATGTATATTTATCTATATATTTATTTTTTGACAGTATATTTAATTACACAATGATGGATTCGTTAGAATTAAATTATTGAACACCGAAACTGAATTTATTTCAACGAAAATGTGTTTTATTAATTAAATATTAATTAGTACAGGAAGCTCCATAAGCCGTTAATTCATATTCCCGGCAATAGAGCATTCTGTACTAATCATCACTTTACTTTAATGAAAACATCAAATGTTTCTTCTAATTATGTAATGACAATAGCATTATTAGAAGAAACATTTAGAATTATATGTGCGCTCAGCTGATTGGCTGTTCGGCTGAGCGCACATATAATGAGCCGGTCCGCAGTACAGTGACTTCATTGTGCTGCGGACCAGCGAAGAGGACACATCGGGGTGAGTATAGAGCTCTCCCCACCCCCTCCCCTGCACTGCACCCCTCCCAGCAAGGAAGGGGGGTCACTTAACCCCTTCCTTGCTGGGATGGGTGCAGTCTGACATCAGTCTGGCCCCCAGGGGGTTAAGGGGGATGCAACACATCCTCCCTTAACCCCTTGGGGGTCAGACTGTAAGCAGCGATCTGTAAAGATGCTGCATACTGTAAGGAGCACAACACCGCTCACAATGATGGGTGTTGTGCTCCTGTTTGTGTTTTTTGTGTGTTTCTCCCTTTTTGTTTTTCAGATATCGGTATCCTGGGGATTACGTCGGATTCCATGGACTACGTCGATGACCAGCGGTTGTTGTTTTAATTTTTTTAATAAAATGGTCAATGAGGGGTGTGGGGGTGTTTTTATTTGAATAAAAATGTTTTTTAACTTGTGTGTTGTCTTTATTTCTTTACTTTATAGACTTAGTAGTGGAAGCTGTCTAATAGACGGAATCCATTACTAAGTTGGGGCCTAGTGTTAGCCGGTATAAAATGGCTAACACTAACCCCCTATTATTACCCCAGTACCCAATGCCACCAGGGGTACTGGGAAGAGCCGGGTGCCAGTGGTCCCGGAGCGTCAAAATTGGCGCTCCTGGACCGGGCGGCAGCAGGCTGGTAAGATTTAGGCTGGGGAGGGCCTAAACCAATGGCTCTTCCCACCCTGGTGTTACCAGGCTGCTGTCGTTTGGTTTTTAACCCGGCTGGTTATAAAAATAGGGGGGACCCTATGTGTTTTTTTTTTAAATAAATAAATAATTTAAAAAAAAACGCATAGGGTCCCCCCTATTTTTATAACCAGCCGGGTTAAAAACCAAACAACAGCAGCCTGGTAACACCAGGGTGGGAAGAGCCATTGGTTTAGGCCCTCCCCAGCCTAAATCTTACCAGCCTGCTGCCGCCCCAGTCCAGGAGCACCAATTTTGACGCTCCGGGACCACTGGCACCCGGCTCTTCCCAGTACCCCTGGTGGCATTGGGTACTGGGGTAATAATAGGGGGTTAGTGTTAGCCATTTTATACCGGCTAACACTAGGCCCCAACTTAGTAATGGATTCCGTCTATTAGACGGCTTCCACTACTAAGTCTATAAAGTAAAGAAATAAAGACAAGACACAAGTTAAAAAAAATTTTTATTCAAATAAAAACACCCCCACACCCCTCATTGACCATTTTATTAAAAAAATTAAAACAACAACCGCTGGTCATCGACGTAGTCCATGGAATCCGACGTAATCCCCAGGATACCGATATCTGAAAAACAAAAAGGGAGAAACACACAAAAAACACAAACAGGAGCACAACACCCATCATTGTGAGCGGTGTTGTGCTCCTTACAGTATGCAGCATCTTTACAGATCGCTGCTTACAGTCTGACCCCCAAGGGGTTAAGGGAGGATGTATTGCATCCCCCTTAACCCCCGGGGGGCCAGACTGATGTCAGACTGCACCCATCCCAGCAAGGAAGGGGTTAACTGACCCCCCTTCCTTGCTGGGAAGGGTGCAGTGCCGGGGAGGGGGTGGGGAGAGCTCTATACTCACCCCGATGTGTCCTCTTCGCTGGTCCGCAGCACAATGAAGTCACTGTACTGCCGACCGGCTCATTATACGTGCGCTCAGCCGAACAGCCAATCAGCTAAGCACACATATAATTCTAAATGTTTCTTCTAATAATGCTATTGTCATTACATAATTAGAAGAAACATTTGATGTTTTAATTAAAGTAAAGTGATGATTAGTACAGAAAGCTCTATTGCCGGGAATATGAATTAACGGCTTATGGAGCTTCCTGTACTAATTAATATTTAATTAATAAAACACATTATCATTGAAATAAATACAGTTTCTTTGTTCAATAATTTAATTCTAACGAATCCATCATTGTGCAATTAAATATACTGTCAAAAAATTAATATATATATAAATATACATTTATTTATATATATATTTATTTTAACAGTATATTTAATTGCAAAATGATGGATTCGTTAGAAATAAATTATTGATCAACGAAAGTGTCTTGATTACAAAGAAAATGTGTTTTATTAATTCAATATATTAACCATGAGAGACATCGGCTATACTGCAGAGGATCGCAAACCCCGGTAATAGCGATTCATGTAAACTGTTTCCCTGCTTTCCCAGATGCATCCAGAGGTGTTTCCATCACTTTCTTAACATTTTATTTGTTATTTTTAGTTGAACCAGATTTCCAAGTAAATGACCGTATGTTTTCAGCCGCATGTCTATTTTTTCCCACGGCCGGAGTTTCACCCGCACATTTACAGCCGCATAAAAAATACAGCCGCACAGTTACATCGTGTGAACCCAGCCTTAAGGAGACACATGGTACTTTTCATATATCTGTCTGTGCTTCCAGAATGTAGATAATGTTTTTGTTCTCCAGTGAAATGTGTCTGTATACATACATAGTACATGTTTCTCTATATACATACATAGTACTGGTATATCTGTATACATACATAGTACAGGTATCTGTATACATACATAGTACTGGTATCTCTGTATACATACATAGTACAGATATCTGTATACATACATAGTACAGGGATCTCTGTATACATACATAGTACAGGTATCTGTATACATACATAGTACAGGTATCTGTATATACATACACAGTACAGGTATCTGTATACATACACAGTACAGGTATCTGTATACATACATAGTACAGGTATCTGTATACATACACAGTACAGGTATCTGTATACATACATAGTACATGTATCTCTGTATACATACATAGTACAGGTATCTGTATACATACACAGTACAGGTATCTGTATACATACATAGTACAGGTATCTGTATACATACACAGTACAGGTATCTCTGTATACATACACAGTACAGGTATCTCTGTATACATACACAGTACAGGTATCTCTGTATACATACATAGTACAGGTATCTGTACACATACACAGTACAGGTATCTCTGTATACATACATGATGCAGGTAATTGTGTCAAGGCTGATTCTCCTCTCCCCATTATATTTCTGGCAGTACAGGAATAGGGCTCCATGTCTCTGGTCACTTTCCTCACTGTGATCTCCCGTCCTGTCTCCGGTAATCTGGATTTCTCTTTCCCTTTGTACCATTCATACTCGTGTACATAAGGATTGGAGAAGCTGTTACATTGTAACCTCACATCACCTCCCTCCATTCCTGCATCAATGACGGTGACAGTCACATTTTTTGGTGCATCTGTAGAGGTAAAATGTTATGGTTTAGGCAATACAATAAATAATCATCATCTGAGAAAGGAATGCAACCAAATATCGTTCTTAGAGCCGCATCTCAGCTGCTTTTATTAGCAATACTTAGTAAGTATGCAGTCAACTCATATACTCCCCCCAGTGGTGGCTGCAGGCAGACAGAATTTTTTTGTTTACCTCTATAGCTGTACAGGGGTTTTAGATAAAAACTGAGCTGTGACCATTAGATAAATTACTAGCCAGTAAAGGATGTTGGATATGAATATGACGTTGTGTAAAAAATATATATAGCCTGGAGGTGTTTGGGGTAATTTTCCTGTTAAAAAATAAATGATGGTCCAACTAAATGCAAACCAGATGGAATAGCATGCCGCTACAATCTACAATTTTCATAGTCATGAAAATAAAGAAAACTCTTTGAACGAGAAGGTGTGTCCAAACTTTTGGTCTGTACTGTATATATATATATATATATATATATATATATATATATATATATACATATATATTAAAGGGATTAACATATTTTCAAATTAGTTTGGAGCAAAATACACTCAGTAAAGCACATTGCTACATTCAGAGAAAAAAATAAAAAAAACACGTAGGCTATGTTCACATACGAGAGTAATGGTAAAGTCGGAATATCGCTGTGTTTTCAGTGTAATAATGCATTCTATTGACGTCAATGGGAAATTAGACAGCAGTTAACAATGTTGTAAATTAACAGCTGTAATTGATTACCATCTTGAAATTGGTTTAGTTTGGTTAGTTTATGGGCAAATAATGTAAAATAATCTACATAAATCTAGTGGGGTTTTTGCCCACCTTTCTGCCTGTAGACAAAAAATAATTTGACAAAAAATAAGATGAATTCGGTGTTTCAAAAATTTTTGCAGAAAATGTACGAAAAGTCCACCATAAAAACTGGAGGGCACAGAGAAATAAATGTGGGAACATATTATCAGTGATACATGTCTTGAGCATATTAGCCACTCTCTAGCATTAGAGGAGCCATTTATTAAGATCGGCATTCTCTACACAATCGATGCACACCTCTTAGGTAATCTATACTGTTTGCCTATGTTTTTTTACCCAGTGATTCTTACTATGCTGAAGCCTTATAAGGATTCTAAAATTGTGATAATGTGCTGACTTTATTTCATGATGAATTGCAATCAATAACTTAACTAAAGGGAAGGTTAGGGTGGACACATCTGTGCATGTTTTTGTGCTTTCTGAGTACAGAGATACAGTAAAAGTCAAAGGAGCTTTCTTTGAAGTATGAGCAAAGCAATAGGCTATGTTCACACATCGTTTTTCAGCTCTGTTTAAAATGTCGTCCGTTATTTTAAGTCTTAAATAAAAGACGTCATTTAGCAGCCTGGCTTCCCCTTAGTGCAATGACTGGTGTTTGCACATTATTTTAGTTTGGGATTACTAATTGGCCTTTGGATGCAGATTAATTGAAAAGTTCATTGAATTTACGGAGAAAAAACAGTGACAAAAGAAATACTGTGTGTGAACTACTAACAGAAAACGTCCACTGTTTGCAAAAGACGTCCGAAAATAATGATCATGTTCATTATTTTGACGCCCACGGCAAAAACGTCCATTATTCAATACTCTGTGTGCATTGGACGTCTGTCTTCCCATTGACTTCAATGCATTGCCAATGTAGTCAGTTAGTAAAAACTGACGTTTTTTTTAAATATGAAAATCGGTCGCCTTTTCAATATTTTTGACGTTGTGTGAACATAGCCATAGATGGATGGGAATGCCCTTGTTGTCAGTCTTGTTTAACATAAATTATATGTATACAGGTAATTTGAAGCGATTTGTAAATACAGAGCAACACAGGGGAAGAGAGGACAGGAAGCTTATGTTATCACATATACAGTATAAGCAAACATTTTGCACATTATATACAGTCATAAATAATACTTACATTTAACATTCATCAATCCTGATGTCCAAAAAGTTAATAGATTATGATATGTAGCTATGCACTCAATAGAACCCCCATCATCCTTATACAAAGGAATGTATTTAAGAATTGATTCTATTCTCCAGGATCCTCTCATAATCACTGACTTCTGTTGGACATAACCATATCTGTTCCATTGTAGAGAAGGAGGAGTGGAGCCGCATATGTTTTCTACTATACATCGCATAGTGGTGGCTTCTCCTTCAGTCATTAATCCAGATCCATAAAGTTCAATGTTTGCTTTATCTGTGAAGACAGTGAAACCAGAAACACCTTATGGGCCTACTAAAACTTATTGTATAGAGTGTCCAGATAAAACAGGGGTCATTTTATCCAGCAAATATAACTGGCTTATTACTGGCCTCAATCATCCTGCAAAGTGACAGACAGAGAGCTGTGACTAGTCATGGCCCAGATAACTAGTTCTCGGCTCTCTGCCTGTCTCGCGTGCAGCTAAAGTGTCAACAGAACCTAAAGGTGAGCCCTTGAAAAAATAATCTTGAGGCTCTTGAGGTGAGCCCTTGAAAACATTTTATGGATGGCCCTTGAGGTGAGCCCCAGAAAAAAATCTATTCATGGCCCTTGAGATGAGCCTTCTATAAATTAGCTTAAGGCACTTGAGGTGAGCCTTTTAAAAGCAGAGTTAGAAGTGTGGGGATTAGTTCAAATGGCAATAGAAAAGTCTTTCTCCATATTTCATAAGGCAACGGAAATCCAGCCTGGAGTTTGTGGGGGCAGTCATCCTTCCCAGCGTTAACACTGCTCCAGCGACAGACCGGCCAGGATCAGCTGTGCAAACAGACATATTATTAGGGGAAAAATTGTCAGTAACCTAGGTTTACTGACAAAAGCTACTGGTTCACTTCTTTTTTTGCACACTCTTAGTATACAGCCCTATACCCTATATAAGATTTTTTCAGAAATCCCTTCAGGCAACAGGCGTTACAATGGTTAATGTTAAACACCTCTGTATCCCAAAACCACATACCTTTACAGAGTCAGTTCCTGAAAAAAAATTCAGTTTTTTTTTTCCTCCTGTCCTATCTAGTCTATCAGGGATCAATGCAATCTCACATTTACACCCAGCTGCCTCACTACACACATCAATACACACAATAATAACATACAGTAATCAAACACAGTCACAGATGTTACCATTGAATATAACGGTACCACAAGTTACTGGTGAGAAGATTCTAAGTGGTTCCTGTTATTAGTCTTTTCATATATTTACCTGTGACATTGAGAAAAACTCCAGCTTCTTTTTGAATTTTATCTTCTATGGTCCCTGGATAATAATACCTGCCGCCATCTTTTCTTCTTACAGGATCTATCCGCAGGGTACAGCTGTTCTCTCCTGGTACCAGGGAGGTCCGGCCTCTGTATTCCTCCAATACTGATGAGGAGTCCTTGGTGTTTAGGATCTCTGGATAACCACTTCCACCATATACATACCATATAATGCCAGACCGTTCTGAGGCCCAGACAGGATCATATGTACAAGGAATCTCCACACAGGAGCCGAGCAGAGCAGTGATTGTATAAGGGAACATCCTTTGCTGACATACAGAGCCCAGATAGAAGCCTGGAGACAATGACACAACATGAGGCTGGAGTCACAGAATCTCATTCTATCCGATTATTCTGGAATTGTGAGACTATTTACCTTGACAGATGAGGAGAAGATAAACCTGCTTCACTGCCTCCATTCTGTATGAGGATGGTCGGCGACTAAATCAGGAAACATGCAATACATGCAATAATGTTACTATTGTTTCTTTTTCGTTTCATAATTATGCAATAAACATATACACATATATTTGGCTATGTTCCCACTACATAAAAAAAGAAAGAAAAAAAACGAGAGAGAAAAGGCGTCCGCTTTGCTATTTAAAAAGACGTTTGTTATTTCTGCATATTTATTCACCTCAATGCTCTGAAGTCAATGGAAGGACGGACGTTGCACAAACTACAATGCACACGGAGTGTTAAATGACGGACATTGACGTCAAAATAATGATCATGCCAATTATTTTACAACGTCTTTTGCAAACAGTGGACGTTATTTTATAGATTTTCAAGTACAGTTTTTTTTTTTTCACTGTCTTTTCACTTTCTTTACTATTAAATTCAACAGACTTTTCAATTAAAGACACATCCAAAGGCCAATTAGTCCACCTGACTTAAACAGCGGGCAGCCAAACAGCTAAATGACGGACGTCATTTTTTTCTATATATATATATATTTTTTTTACAGAATAAAAAACATTGTAAGAACATAGCCTATAAGCTATGTTTACACAACGTTTTTCAGCTCCGTTTAAAATGACGTCCGTACTTTCTGCGGAGTGGAACACGGCCTCTGCTTCAATGGGATCGTATACATTGTATACGCTCCGGCCAGGATCCCGTTCAGTGCAGCAAATAACTGACATGTCAGTTTTCTGCGGCCGCAACTCAATGAATTGCGGCCGTAGGAAACCCTGTCAGTTCACACAGGGAAGCGAGCGGCTTCATCAGAATCCTGTGGCCAAAAGATCATCCGGCCGGTACTGCAGTACCGGCCGGGATAATCCGTGCAGAGACCGGCCGCTCCGTGACGGAGCGGCCGGGGTCACGGAACGGCCGGTCTCTCACATTGTGTGAACATAGCCTTATTATTATTAATAATATTATTATTATTATTACAGTAATTGTTTGTAAATAAATAAAAAACCTGCTCACCGCTGCTTTCTGGGTCTCAACACCTGTGCACAGCCAGACCAAATGTAAGGAAAGCGAATGTCCAGCACCAGAGCGGGGAAATCCAATGTAAATCTTCCTTTATTGTTTAAAACACGAACACTCCATAGTCCACGACCAACATGTTTTGGGCCGTTGATGGTTGATGGTGTTTATGTTTTAAACAATAAAGGACGATTTGCATTGGATTTCCTGCTCTGGTGCTGGACATTTGTTTCTATTAATTATTTGGACACATATTATTTATTTATTTATTTATTTTTATTAAAATACCAGTCATTATTTGGAGCATGGCCAAACTACGCAAATCTCTCCATTATAATTTTGCCCTGCCTCCTGATTTTAGTTGAAGAAAAGACTGACGAAAATACTTTGTGTGAACATAACCATATAGATAATCTACACTGTAGTTTAATCTCCTCCACTTTCTTCGCCTGATAACGTAGACAAATCTAAAAAAAAGCAAGTCAATTGTTTTGCCGTTCACAGATTCTTCCGAACTTACACATTATGGCCAATTTCAGCACAATATAACATAGAGTGAATATGCAGGCAAAACTTAATATATGACAGTAGGGATTATAATATTTGGAAGAAATAAATTACAGATCTGTCTGATAATATATATATATATATATATATATATATATATATATATATATATTTAATAAATCACTACTCACATGCCGAGTCCCCAGTACAAAGTGACACAACTCTGCTACGTGCCTCAGGCATATAAGGAAGTGACTTGGTTGTTTCCTGTAATCTGTAATATCCGGTACTATGATTCCCTTACTAATCCTACAGATGTGTTTTTATACATAGTAAATTTATGGAAGAAGCACTGCACCTTGTTGTCCCGTCTTACGTGAGCTGGCTGTTGGAAACCTTGTGGTTTGAGGACAGAAAAAGTTTTTCACCATCCCTAGGAGTTGTGTACACAGTACAGCAGGGAGCAGGGAGGCTTCCTTCTTCTGCTGATCGCGTGATTGATGTATGATCGGGAGCTGCAGAAGTTGCTGGATCTTTGCAGACCATCTCTCTCTCTCAGGGAGCTAATGTATCAGGGGAAATAAGCAATGAAAAATTACAAAAAAACTGGTTCTTAGTTTTGCTGATTAGATTGTGCTCGTGTAATAGTGAGCAGGGAACGAGGAGCAAGCAAGTGCTGACCTGAGAGGTCAGGACGTGTAATAGGGGCTTAACTCCTGATGTTAGTAGAATATGGTGGTGAGAAGAAGATAGAACAATGATAAGTTTATGGATGTGTGACACCGATGATGTCTGTTTTTCTCTCCATATAAAATCTTTAAAAGTGTAGATAGATAGATAGATAGATAGATAGATAGATAGATAGATAGATGATAGATAGGAGATATATAGATAGATAGATAGATAGATAGATAATAGATAGATAGATAGATAGATAGATAGATAGATAGATAGATAGATAGGAGATAGATAGATAGATAGATAGATAGATAGATAGATAGATAGATAGATAGATAGGAGATAGATAGAAGATAGATAGGAGATAGATAGGAGATAGATAGATAGATAGGAGATAGATAGATAGATAGATAGATAGGAGATAGATAGAAGATAGATAGGAGATATATAGATAGATAGATAGATAGGAGATAGATAGATAGATAGATAGGAGATAGATAGAAGATAGATAGATAGATAGATAGATAGATAGATAGATAGATAGATAGACAACGTGATATCTATAGATATACAAGTTTGCTATTGTTTGCTGTGCTGCATTTCTGAAGATCGAATAAAATACACATTGTTTGCTATTGTTTGCTGTGCTGCATTTCTGAAGATGGAATAAAATACACGTTTTTTCTTCACTACTCTGGAATGCTGTTGGAATACTTTTACTAGATAGATAGATAGATAGATAGATAGATAGATAGATAGAAGATATAAAAAGAGATCATTTGGCTCCTATCTGCCCAGTTGTAGCTTATTCAGCCCAGGAGAGGCCATTGCTAGTGTGAAAATGCTAGAGTAGGGACCGTGTCTCTGAGGACACCTTAACGTGGCGACATGGTACACTCTGTTTGATCAAATAGTTTGCTAAGTAGTATGTACGGTAAGCACAGGGATAAATAATACTGTCAGTCCAGACTCTGCAGACAGAGGGTATCTTCTTGGATCGGAAGCGCACTCCTCCTTTTACCTCAGGCGCTGACCACCATCTTGGTTTGTTTCTGCAGAATCTCTGCGCTTTTTCTTTATTTTTTATGATTATTCTTACCATTTTTCCCACCCATAATGTCTGAAATGCTAAAAACACCCCTGTTATATAGGTGTTCCCCAGTAGGCAATAACCCTCCCCCCCCTCTTTAGATAGGTGACTTACATCTTATAAATACATATATACTTTATTCTTACTTGCCCTTCAATCTCTCACCATTAAGACCTAAACATCCCCCATTCTGGAGGGACACCATCACCATGTGTGTGCCTGAGTCGGTGGCAATCTATAGACTACAGTTCCAAGGCAGCCTGCCGCCTACAATGTGAGTTCTTACCTACAACGGCCCTCTTGCAGTGCATGGCGTAACACAAAACCTCCACAAATAAGAAATATTGTGTTTTACTTTCAATTTCACTGCACATATAATTTTTTTTAATTCTGGTTTTGCGGCATATTTTATGCAAAAATTAAGTCTGCCATTGCAAAGTAAAATTAGTGGCGTAAAAAAATAAGGGCTCATATGGTTCTGAAGGTGAAATAAATGCAAGTGTTGTAGCCTTTTAAACACGAGGAGAAAAAAAAAAACGAAAACGCGAAAACGCGAAAATGAAAATTGGCTCGGTAGGAAAGGGGTTAAGTGCCCTATATGTTTTGGTTGTGTAACACTTAATAAAATATTTTCGAGGTGCAGTCCTTCTGTACTAGCTTTTTCCTTCTATATTGTCACCCTTACCTTCCTTTGTCTAACGCTGTAGAATTATTCTCACAATAATTTATGTGACGCATTATTTTCTCTTCTTCTTCTTTATCATACAGTATATCTTTGTGTATAAATTTGCGTCTATAAGGCTTTGTTGTTACTTCACGCCGCTGTTACTGCACAGTTTCTCCGGAACATCCAAGGAGCTAGAACTTCTCCTTTTATGAAGACTTCCTTAGAAATGGTCACATCTATTTTCAGTCTGTGGCTGCTAGTTCTGAGAAGGTGTTTGTCACTCTGACTTCTTGATGTATCTCAGAATGCAGAACCAAAATCTCTTCCACCTAGATCCTGTGATTTCATGTAAGTGTGAACAGTGGTTTGAGGCCGGACTGGAGGAACGAGACACAAAAGGCTTGTGGCAGCCAGCCCCTGTATTACCCTACCACAGCCGCGATAATTCTGCCCCCCCCCAGACAGAGCTTCCACTCCACCACTCTGTCCCTTCCCTAAGCCTGAGTATACCCTAGATAAAGAGTGGCTGCCTAAAAATGGCGTATATAATTGGAAAAATCCTGATGCATTTTATTCCCAGCGGGTAATCCTTCATGGGATAAATAGATCACGCAACAGAGAGGGCAACAAATATAGCATTTATGGTGCAATAAGATGTGACTATCTCCAGACACTAACCCGTACTCCCAACTACACATCACACTAAAACATCACAGTGACACTGTTATATAGAAATCCCAACAGAAGTGTCCTCCCCAGCTGGCTCCTCATAGAACCAAGTCTGGTCAGTACATAAGGAAGTGCTCTCTGCTGCCACCTCTGTCCATGTCAGGAACTGTCCAGAGCAGGAGACGTTTTCTATGGGGATTTGCTGCTGCTCTGGACAGTTCCTGACATGGACAGAGGTGGCAGCAGAGAGCACTGTGTCAGACTGGAGAGAATACACCACTTCCTGCATGACATGCAGCAGCTGATAAGTATGGGAAGACTAAGGATTTTTAAATAGAAGTAAATTACAAATCTACTGTATATAACTTTGATAGCTGCATTTAAAATGCTGATTAGCGGGTACGGTGATTGGACCGTGCCCGCTAATAGCGGCGGTCCCGGGCTGCATAAAACATCTGGGACCACAGCGGCGACCCCGTTCTGAACCGCCACGGTCCTGGGTGCTTTATGCAGCCCGGAACCGCAGCTATTAGCGGGCACGGTGCGATCTCATTACCCGCTAATCAGCATTTTAAATGCAGCTGTCAGAGTTGACAGCTGCATTTAAAATGCTTGCTGTCCCACTCTCTGGTGTTTAGTGATGTTGTCGTGGAGGAGCGATCCCCACGTCTGAGGCCATCCAGGGTCTGCGCCGTAATGGCGCTGATCCTGGCTCGGCACTCGATTGCTTTCGGCTGCAGCAGATATCTAAACTGCATAGATCTCAATGAGAGATCAGTGTGCATGTACTAGAAGTCCCCCAGGGGGGAATAACCTTAACCCCAGGGGGAATAACCCTAACCCCAGGGGCAATAACCCTAACCCCAGGGGCAATAACCCAAACCCCAGGGGGGCTTCTAGTATAAGTGTTAAAAAAAAGTGTTATTATTAATTAAAAAAAAAACTCCCCTAATAAAAGTTTGAATCACCCCCCTTTCCACATGTAATAAATATAAATAAATAAACATTGCTATCGCCGCGTGCGTAATCGCCCGAACTATTAATTAATCACATTCCTGATCTCGCACAGTAAATGGCGTAGGCGCAAAAAAATCCCAAAGTGCATTTTTGGTTGCATAAAATTCAGTAAAATTGTAATAAAAAGCGATCAAAAAGTCGCCTATGCGCAATCAAGGTACCGATAGAAAGAACACATCATGGCGCAAAAAATGACACCTGACACAGCCCCATAGACCAAAGGATAAAAGCGCTATAAGTCTGGGAATAGAGCAATTTTAAGGAACATATATTTGTTAACAATGGTTTGAATTTTTTTACAAGCCATCAAATAAAATAAAAGTTATACATGTTATATATCATAGTAATCGTAACCATTTAAGGAACATGCATAACAAGTCAGTTTTACCCCAGGGCGAACGGCGTAAAAACAAATACCCCCAAATAAAAAAAAAAGTGTTTTTTTTTTACAATTTCACCACATATTGAATTTTCTTTTTTGTTTTGCAGTGTACTTTATGAAAAAATTCAGCCTGTCATTGCAAAGTAAAATTAGTGGCACAAAAAATAAGGGTTCATGTGGGTTTCTAGGTGAAAAAAATGCAAGTGCTATGGCCTTTTAAGCACAAGGAGGAAAAAACGGAAGTGCAAAAATGCAAATTGGCCCGGTCCTTAAAGCGTAACTGTCATTTCAGGGCCATTTTTCTGAAAACATTAAATATCAACAGTTCAAGCGATTTTAAGAACTCTGTAATAGGTTTTATGTACTAAAAGAGTTTCCTTCTGTACTGAAAAAGCAATCTCCCAGCCTCCCCCCTCACATCAGATGAAGCAGGATTTCTGTCTCCATTATGTGGCTATGGAGAGGGGAGGGGCTGAGAGGAGTGAGTAAGCACGGAGCAGTTCCGTACAGCACAACACCCTGCAATCTTCTCTCAGTAAGTTCATAGATAAGCACTGACCTTTCTGACACCTGAATTTAGCGTTTTAGGTGCCCAGAGAGTCTACAAACAGCTGACCTTCATGTCACCTCTTTCTGCTCCCTCATCTCCCTCAGCCCCTCCCCCCTTCATAGGCTTACAATGGAGAGAGCAGAGCCCGTCTTCACTGGCTTCTCTGTAATGAAGACGTGTTTGCCTGATAATGCACAGATAAGAAGTCAGGGGGGGAGGCTGGGAAATTGCTTCTTGAGTACAGAAGGAGGCTTTTTTGGCTGATAAAACCTATTACAGAGTTTCTTAAAATCGCTTATACTACTGATTTCTGCAATAAAATAAAAAAACATGACAGTTACGCTTTAAGGGGCTAAGGTACAATGTTAATTGCACATAGCCCCTGACATGTGGGTTGGCCAACATGTCACATATTCTCTTACCCTTCAGTTCGGAAGTTGCATTGCAGTAAATAGTAAATACAAATATTGCACATATTATATAACATATATATATGCACATTGTTCCTACTTCGGGTATATGCACACAGAGTAATTCCTGCGGAAAACTCAGTGTGGAATCGGCCATTCGTCCCCGGGCGCTCCCGCTTCCCTCTCCATCGGCTCCATTCTAATGTCGGGCGGATTTCACATGTCATTTCTATGGGCTGAGGACGGAATCTGCCCGGGCATATAATGGAGCCTATGTGACGGGCGGAACTTCAAGTGGGAGTGCGGGGGAGCAAGCGGCGGATTTTGCGCAGAGTTTTCCTGCAAGAATTACTCTGTGTGCAGACATCCTTATAGCAGTGTTACAAACATTATTACATATGTTATTATAGTATAGTCAGTGTTATATAGCAGCACTGTATAATTGGGCAGTTGGAGAGCTTGTTTATTATGCATTTACTATAAAAATTAGTCAGATCATAGCTGGGTTGTAAACAATGACTATTTAGATCCAATTTCACTGGAAACTGACATTGCACAAGCCCATAACCCAGATGTAAAGACTATGGGCAGGGCTCCACCACCATATGCATAACCATCATTTCAGCGTGCAATGGGGAAGCGAAGTGATATAGTTATTAAAAAAGCAACACCACTTGAATATATTGTCTTAAAAGGGAGGCAAAAAAAAAATTCTGGGCTGGGTGTGGGGAACATTAAAAAAAAAGTTAGAGTCACCTGTCCTGGTGCCTAAGCAGTGCCCCATCCTACTCATGGACCCCAACCAGCTGTCTTCTTAACTCCCCTCCATCTATTTCACAACCCGATTGACAGATGCCTCACTCAGCCAGTCAGTGACTGGGGCGGGACAACGCTGCAGTGACTGATTGGCCAAGCAAGCTTAATCCCACCCGCTTGTGATGTTCAACCAGGGTCGTGACATACCCAGAAACTGGGAGAAAAGAACACCCGGTGGGGTACAGGAGCCGGTAATGCGGCACAGAGCGGGCACGGGGACAGGTGAGCATATTGTCCTTTTTAATTTCCTACCACCACCTGCCCATAATGACCCCCTTCCCCATGCCCCTCTTTTTCCCAAATTCCCTTATGGTTTTACCCACATATTTAAATGGCAGGTGCATCTCACCTTGTATATAATTCCCTTTGTACAACATCCTATGACGTCTCCAATTTGGAAGTTATCACCTGTCATTACACAGGAGAATTGTTTAGATTTTTTTGTACAAAGGGACAAGTAGAACAGGAGCCACATGGGTATCACCCTTTATGGGGATCAGGTAGCCATATGATACTCCTCTTAGTGAAGTAACTATAAATTATTCTAAGCCTGTAAAGTAAAAAAATAAAGACAAGTGAATAAAAAAAAAAAAAAATCTAATAATAACAGCTCCTTGTTGACCATTTTATTAAAAAAAAAGAAACACTGGTCATTGGCATAGTCCACCAAATCCGATGTAATCCTTAAGAGACTGATGTCTCAAAAACAAAAAGGGAAAAACACAAAAAGCATTCATACCCTCAATATCTTCCCTCTTCTTCACCAGAGCGTGGCACACTGAGCTTGATGTTTGCTGGGCTCTGGCTCCTCATATGTCCGCCCAGCCAATCAGAGGCTGAAGCCGGACACTGGCCTGGACCCCCTTTGGAAAGAAATACTGCAGGCATGCTAGAATCTCAAATAATACTGGAGAATTGGAAATAGCAGAAGGAGTTCTGTAGTCAGAAAAATAGGGATGAGCGAATTTTTGAAAAGTTCAGTTCAGTTCGATCCCTCGAACTTTCCTGAAGTTCGGATTCTTACGAACCGAACCGAAAACGAACCTTGCAATAACGGCTGAATAATTGCAGCTACAATAGTGGGAGTCTGATAGGGTAGAGTTTCGTGTACTTGCAGTTGCTAATACAATAAAAAAAGTCGAAAAAATCAAAGTGCAAAAATAGTGGAAAAAAATAATGCCGATGCCTCTAATGGTTAATATATTTAATTAATAAAACACATTTTCATTGTAATAAAGTCACTTTCGTTGTTCAATAATTTAATTAAAACAAATCCATCATTGTGCAATTAAATATGCTGTTAAAATAAATATATTTAGATATATAGATATATATATTTTTTTTACAGTATATTTAATTGCACAAGTATAGATTTGTTTAAATTATTGAACAATGAAACTCATTTTATTACAACAAAAATGTGTTTTATTTATTAAATATTAATTATTACAGGAAGCTCTATTAAAGCCGTTAATTCATATTCCCGATAATAGAGCTTTCTGTCATAATTAATACTTTAATTAAAACATCAAATGTTTCTTCTAATTATGTTATCACAATAGCATTATTAGAAGAAACATTCTGAATCATATGTGTGCTCAGCTGATCAGCTAAGACTATGGGCAGGGCTACACCACCATATGCATAACCATCATTTCAGCGTGCAATGAGGAAGCCAAGTGATATAGTTATTAAAAAAGCAACACCACTTGAATATATTGTCTTAAAAGGGAGGCAAAAAAAAAAATTCTGGGCTGGGTGTGGGGAACATTAAAAAAAAAGTTAGATTCACCTGTCCTGGTGCCTAAGCAGTGCCCCATCCTGCTCATGGACCCCAACCAGCTGTCTTCTTAACTCCCCTCCATCTATTTCACAACCCGATTGACAGATGCCTCACTCAGCCAGTCAGTGACTGGGGCGGGACAACGCTGCAGTGACTGATTGGCCAAGCAGGCTTAATCCCACCCGCTTGTGATGTTCAACCAGGGTCGTGACATACCCAGAAACTGGGAGAAAAGAACACCCGGTGGGGTACAGAAGTCGGTGATGCGGCACAGAGCGGGCACGGGGACAGGTGAGCATATTGTCCTTTTTAATTTCCCACCACCACCTGCCCATAATGACCCCCTTCCCCATGCCCCTCTTTTTCCCAAATTCCCTTATGGTTTTACCCACATATTTAAATGGCAGCTGCATCTCACCTTGTATATAATTCCCTTTGTACAACATCCTATGACGTCTCTAATTTGGAAGTTATCACCTGTCATTACACAGGAGAATTGTTTAGATTTTTTTGTACAAAGGGACAAGTAGAACAGGAGCCACATGGGTATCACCCTTTATGGGGATCAGGTAGCCATATGATACTCCTCTTAGTGAAGTAACTATAAATTATTCTAAGCCTGTAAAGTAAAGAAATAAAGACAAGTGAATTTAAAAAAAAAAATCTAATAATAACAGCTCCTTGTTGACCATTTTATTAAAAAAAACAAACAAAAAAAAAACACTGGTCATTGGCATAGTCCACCAAATCCGATGTAATCCTTAAGAGACTGATGTCTCAAAAACAAAAAGGGAAAAACACAAAAAGCATTCATACCCTCAATATCTTCCCTCTTCTTCACCAGAGCGTGGCACACTGAGCTTGATGTGTGCTGGGCTCTGGCTCCTCATATGTCCGCCCAGCCAATCAGAGGCTGAGGACATAAAAAAAAAAAACGCGTAGGGTTCCCCCTATTTTCATAACCAGCCAGGTTAAAAACCAAGCAACAGCAGCCTGGTAATACCAGGGTGGGAAGAGCCATTGGTTTAGGCCCTCCCCAGCTTAAATCTTACCAGCCTGCTGCCGCCCGGTCAAGGAGCGCCAATTTTGACACTCCGGGACCACTGGCACCCGGCTCTTCCCAGTACCCCTGGTGGCATTGGGTACTGGGGTAATAATGGGGGGGGGGGGGTTAGTGTTAGCCATTTTATCCAGCTAACACTAGTCCCCGACTTAGTAATGGATGCTGTCTATTAGACGGCTTCCACTACTAAGTCTATAAAGTGAAGAAATAAAGACAAGACACAAGTGAAATTATTTTTTTATGCAAATAAAAACACCCCACACCCCTCATTGACCATTTTATTAAAAAGAAAATAAAAATCCAAACAACCGCTGGTCATTGACCTAGTCCATCGAATCCGACGTAATCCACAGGATGCCGATATCTGAAAAACAAAAAGGGAGAAACACACAAAAAACACACAAACAGGAGCACAAAACCCATCATTGTGAGCGGTGTGTTTCAGCTTGGGACTTGCAGACTGTGTTACATTCATTGATGAACGCACCATTTGAACCTCTAGAAGAGGTAGAAGTAAAGTGGCTAACCTTAAAGACGTGTTCCCTAGTGGCTATAATGTCTGCAAAAAGACTCGGCGAGATTCAAGCCTTATCCTCTAGAGAACCCTTCATTAAGTTTGCGCCAGAAGGGATGCTGTTAAGAACCATTCCATCCTTTATACACAAAGTAGCTTCAGTACAGAACATCAATAAGGAGATTCGGCTACAGTGCTTCTTCCGTGAACCATCCAATGAGGAAGAACAAAGGTTACGGCTACTAGATGTTGGAAGGGCTCTGGCCTGTTACATCACCAGGGTAGAGACTTTCAGACGAGATGAGAATCTCTTCCTACAGTTCACCGGTGCAAAGAGAGGGAAAAAAGCTTCCAAGGACACCTTGGCAAGATGGCTGAAAACTGTAATCATAGAAGCCTACAGGAAGGCAGACAAGGAACCAACTACCTCCTTAAAGGCGCATTCAACTAGATCAATGGCAACCTCTTGGGCAGAAAGGGCCCAAGTGCCTGTGGTGGATATTTGCAATGCAGCCTCATGGTCTTCAGCATCCACATTCGTAACTCACTACAGGCTTCATAATCTAAGCAGAGATCCAGCCTTCAGCACCGGAGTGCTAAGTGCTGCAATCTAATCTACCCTCCCCTATTTTCAGCAGCCATCTAGCTCCCATGTGTGCTGCCTCTATACGAAGAAGAAAGCTAAAATTTTTATTACTTACCGTAATTTTGCTTTCTTCGAGAATAGAGGCAGCACAGATATACCCTCCCAATAAAAGTGTGTTTAGCATCATATTGGCTATTTTATTGTACACAGTGTATGAATGATGCGGATGCGTACTTATGAGGTGTCATTAAGTTTAATTGGTTAACCTGTTGTCAGGTATTTTTTGTAGGTGGGCGGTCCTGAGAGTAAGTAGAAGGGACCTATATCCCCCCATGTGTGCTGCCTCTATTCTCGAAGAAAGCAAAATTACGGTAAGTAATTAAAATTTTAGCTATAATACTGCCTCCTATATGCAAGAATATAACTACTATAATGGAAACAAAGAGACAGAGAATCTCGCACTCACCGACTTCACAGATGCTGGTGGTTTATTTGCGGGTACATCAGAATCAAGTGCTGCGGGGAGAGGGGAGATGGAAACGCAGGTGTGTTCACAGGAACACACCTGCGTTTCCATCTCCCCTCTCCCCGCAGCACTTGGTTCTGATGTACCCGCAAATAAACCACCAGCATCTGTGAAGTCGGTGAGTGCGAGATTCTCTGTCTCTTTGTTTCCATTGTTTACTTGGCTTTCTCGTCTCTGCACCGCGACTTGTGTGGATAGGATACATCTGGGACAGTGGCGCTCTCCCGTCCTCTGTATACACGTACCGAAGTGCGTTTTATCGGTTGGTGCCGGTCGACTTTTTCTATACCTTACCCATAACTACTATAATACTGCTCCTATATACAAGAATATAACTACTATAATACTGCTCCTATATACAGGAATATAACTACTATATTACTGCTCCCTATATACAATAATATAACTACTATAATACTGCTTCTATATACAAGAATATAACTACTATAATACTGCTCCTATATACAAGAATATAACTACTATAATACTGCTCCTATATACAGGAATATAACTACTATAATCACAAGCAAGTAGATGTGTTGGCACTATCAGTAACCCGTAGTTTGTATGGAGCTATTTATGTGTTCAGGTTGAGTGACCTTTCGTGATAAGGAGCGTTGTAGTCCTTGTTAACTGAGTAATCTCAGTGACATTCCTGCATCACAGTGGTGCTCAGCGTAAATGAAAAAGCAGTTCATTTAACCAGCACAAGCCATTGAGAAAGTAAAAACCAGCGGCACTCACCGGGTTAATGCAGTGATGGTGATTTATTGGTAAGATGTCATCTTGCAGGCAACTTCAGGGCAGGGGGAGACAGGTCCAAAGGTGCTGTGCACCGTGGCAACAGCCGTTTCGCGGGCTAACTTTCCCGCTTCATCTAGCCTAGAGGCTAGATGAAGCGGGAAAGTTAGCCCGCGAAACGGCTGTTGCCACGGTGCACAGCACCTTTGGACCTGTCTCCCCCTGCCCTGAAGTTGCCTGCAAGATGACATCTTACCAATAAATCACCATCACTGCATTAACCCGGTGAGTGCCGCTGGTTTTTACTTTCTCAATGGCTTGTGCTGATATAACTACTATAATACTGCCCCCTATATACAGGAATATAACTACTATAATACTGCTCCTATATACAAGAATATAACTACTATAATACTGCTCCCTATATACAGGAATATAACTACTATAATACTGCTCCTATATACAGGAATATAACTACTATAATACTGCCCCTATATACAGGAATATAACTACTATAATACTGCTCCTATATAAGAGAATATAACTACTATAATACTGCTCCTATATACAGGAATATAACTACTATAATACTGCTCCTATATACAGGAATATAAATACTATAATACTGCTCCTATATACAGGAATATAACTACTATAATACTGCTCCTATATACAAGTCTATAACTTCTATAATACTGCTCCTATATACGAGAATATAACTACTATAACACTGCCTCCTATATACAAGAATATAACTACTATAATACTGCTCATATCTATAAGAATATAAATACTGTAATATAACTACTATAATATTACACCCATGGACAAATATTTATATTGTGAACTGTGAATATTGTGAATTTTACATTGTGAACAGGAAGTTTTTTTTTCTGTCCCATATTTAAAGTTCTCCTGCAAGATACCAATAACTGAGAAAATGTAAACTGTATTATTACTTCTGTTTTTTTATCATGTACATTTTTCATATACACGTCCCTTGTGTAGTAATAACTTATGTTATGTACCTAAAATATATATACTCTTATTTATAGGGATTGTCAGGTTTGTAAGCTCCAAAACATCATGAAATATAAAATATCTATAACGTTTATTATCAATGTAAGCAAATCGGTAGACTGAAATAACACACATGACTATAGTGAATGTACAGGAAAGATCTTAAAACAGTTGAACCCCCGGGATGGATCCCGGACTTGTGGTTCAAGAGGATTGAGGCCCTTTTGAATAAATTGCTCTGGGGAAGGAAGAAGGTTAGAATAAAATATCGGGTGTTGACTAGGCCAGAGGGCGGGGGGGGGGGGGTCTGTCCTTGCCTGACTTCGGTCTCTACTTCATTGCATCTGGAGCCCGGAGGCTGGCGAGGGGGACCTCTGCTCCCGCTCTAAACTATATAGTTAGGTGGATTGGGATGGGTAGAAATATGTTTGAATTATTAGAAACATACTGAGGAGAGAATGGGCTCCTTTTCTTTTTCATTTTTTTTCTTAAAAACTTGGAATAGGGTTAAAAAATATGCGGTATTAAGGGTAGTTTGGTATACACACCAATCTGGGGGAACCCAGAGTTTAAAGAATTTTTTAATGATGAGATTGCTAAATTTTGGGAGCGAAGGGGTGTTACATGGGTAGGACACTTATTTAATGAAGGGAAGTTAGTTGCTCTTGAAGTTCTTAAGGGTCAATATGCACTTAAAGATCACCATAAGTATCAGTCCATGCAAATTGCACACGCGTTTAACACAATGGAGAATAAAAGTAAAGAAGAGGTTAGTTGACATGAGGTGATAGTGTGTTTAGAGGGTGAGGATAAGCGGAAACTTCTAACCAAACTCTATAGACTATTGATCCTAGAGGCCAAGACGCCGCAGATAGACAGAGCAAGAGGGAGATGGGAATATGCAATGGGACAATTCTCCGACGACACTTGGAAACTGTGTGTTATGAACATCAGTAGGGGATCCAGTAGAATGTCACATAGGATAATTTTTTTCAAGTGGATGTATTGGCTTTACTATATGCCGAGGTCTTTGTCAAGGTTCCATGAAGATATTATATGTTGTAAAAAATGTGGGATGGAAAGGGCAGATATGGTACATTTGGCCTGGGACTGCCCGAAGATTAGAGTTTTTTGGAGGGATGTGATATCGCATATGGAACAATGTTTGGAAAAAAACCTTCAGCTTTCGGCTGCGGAAGTGGCTCTGGGGGGAATAAATGATGATGGTGAAAATGGTACCCTATTACTGAAGGTCTTTGGTTGCTTATTTTTCAGATATCGGTATCCTGTGGATTACGTCGGATTCGATGGACTACGTCGATGACCAGCAGTTGTTTGGATGTTTTTTTATTTTTTAAATAGGAATTGCTGGCTATGCTGTAATATCACTATCAGTGCTTGAATTTTTGTGTTGATTCCCTATGTTTTTATATTTGATATAAATATAGTTGAAATAAAGAATAATAATAATAAAAAAAAACAGTTGAACCCTTTTCCTGAATGGGCTGTCTGCCTTTGAAATACACCAGGATACTTAATGGTCATCTGTAAGCAGTGTATGATCTCAATGCAGCGCCACCTCAGGGGAAATAAAGCATGACAAGGTCCTCAGTGAACTCAATGATGTCTAATGTACAAGCATGCTGGGTCCTCCAAGGAGATATACTCTTCCTGCAGATTCTCTCCTCGATAGCCATTGAATGGACCAAAGATTAGATCTCTAATGTCTCAAAGTTGCATACTCCACATCTGCATGGTTGGCGCTTGAGGTTAGCCGCTCCTGGTCACGTTGTCTATGTGAGATAATGGAATATTCAACCTCATTTGATGGCTGCATGGCCTGCAAAATGATAACCATAATAAACAAAGTGATCATCAGTCATAGGTAGTCTCTCCTCTTCCCTGTCTACAGCAATGTCCAATCTGGGGCTTCAGGATGTCTATCAATGTGGTCAAAATAAAATCATATATTTTTAAAAATTATTATCCAGTGTATTATCCAGTTTTCTACACTCAGGACCCATCCCCCAAACCTCCAGTCGGTCCATGACCCACCCTTCATTAAACCCCTGAAGCCAAAAGTGGCCCACCTCCTTTCCTTAAAGGAGAAGTCTTTTGCAAAATTTTCGATCGCACAGGGGCAGGGGGAACATAACAAACTATCCCAACTTACCTAGTGCCTCTCCAGTGCTGGATTGCTGCTCCAAGTCCTCCATGCGCAATCCATGTGGCATCATCAGAACTTGAGGGAAAATGCCTTCCAGCAAGCAGGTAAGTAAAGATTGTTATATTCCCCCCTGGGCCCAAGCCACTCATGTTCATAATGTTACTTCTATGCCCATGCCCATATACAGTATACGTATATACAGCTGCGGCATGTTTCCAGGCATCTGCATACAAGTAACATCATGCAAATGAGTTTATGGCCTCAGAGTCTTTATTACTGCAGTTTTTTTTTTTTTTTTACCCTGTGCCATTATGCACATTTATAGAAATTCTACTGATTCTTTTTATATAACTATAGTCCTCTCCAACTAAATTACTTACTTCACTATTGCTGTAAATCACATAGTTGTCTCCAATGTTTGCATCCACCGATGCCCTATAGTAAATATTAAGAAAGTGTTAGAAAAACATCATTTAAAATAACTTTGTCAACACCATTCCATGTGGCTAGGCAGGTTCCTCTTAGGAAGGTTGTGTTAGGCAGGTTCCTCTTTGTCTGGAATAGTAGATAGTTGCTCCTTGCATTTTAATATGACCTGTAATGCTTTTATTATCTTAGTAGTGGTAGTAGTAGTAGTAGTAGTAGTAGTAGTAGTATAGTAGTAGTAGTAGTAGAAGTAGTAGTAGTAGTAGAAGTGGTGGTGGTGGTGGTGGTGGTGGTGGTGGTAGTAGTAGTAGTAATAGTAGTGGTGGTGGTGGTGGTAGTAGTAGTAGTGGTGGTGGTGGTGGTAGTAGTAGTGGTGGTGGTGGTAGTAGTAGTAGTAGTAGTAGTAGTAGTAGTAGTGGTGGTGGTGGTAGTAGTAGTAATAGTAGTAGTGGTGGCGGTGGTAGTAGTAGTAGTGGTGGTGGTGGTGGTGGTGGTAGTAGTATAGTAGTAGTTGTAGTAGTAGTAGTTGTAGTAGTAGTAGTAGTAGTAGTATAGTAGTAGTAGTAGTAGAAGTAGTAGTAGTAGTAGAAGTGGTGGTGGTGGTGGTGGTGGTGGTGGTGGTGGTGGTAGTAGTAGTAGTAATAGTAGTGGTGGTGGTGGTGGTAGTAGTAGTAGTGGTGGTGGTGGTGGTAGTAGTAGTGGTGGTGGTGGTAGTAGTAGTAATAGTAGTAGTGGTGGCGGTGGTAGTAGTAGTAGTGGTGGTGGTGGTGGTGGTGGTAGTAGTATAGTAGTAGTTGTAGTAGTAGTAGTTGTAGTAGTAGTATACCAGTAGAAGTAGTTGTTGTTGTTAATATAAATGATAAAAAAATTGCTATAGAGCACAGTGTGCTACCATGGCTTTTCAATCTAATAAACCATGGTGAAGCTGTATCCTGTATTAAACTATAACAGTGGACTTAAAGGGAGTGGGATTCAGGTAACAACTCATGGGTAAAGGGTGAATATGATCCCTAGGATACTCGACTATAGAAACGACACTGATATTGATGACAAATCCTTGCCAACCTAGAAAAATGCCATCAATAACTAATAGTACAAACCCTTATAAGTGGACTGCTTTGTAAAAATAGACACATTATATATATAAATATATATATATATTTTTTTTTTTTTCCCCCTCCGGCCCAGAGGTATAATTTAAGGGCTATGGGCACCTATGATACACAGATGTATCTTTTAGTTAGGGTCCATTTACACAGAAAGATTATCTGAGAGATTGTCTGCCAAAGATTTGAAGCCAAGGCCAGAAATGGATTTGAGAAGAGGAGAAATATCAGGCTTTCCTTTATGACCTGATCTCTGTTTATAGTCTGTTCCTGGCTTTGGCTTCAAATCTTTGGCAGATAATCTGTCAGATAATCTTTCTGTGTAAATGGACCCAAAGAGAGACTTTTCCAACTTCCTTATCTGCTACAGGCCTGATCTGATTGATTGATTGATTGATTGATAGTCAGCCGTAAGCTGAGCTCCGAGCTGGGTTAGGAATAGGTGCGGGTGTGAGGAGGTGTTACATCTTGAAGCAGACCAGGAGCTTAGGAGCATGTCTCTGAGAATAAAGGTGCTTTTCTATGTTCTGAAAGCACAGGCTCATATATGAAAGGTGCCATATGTCTCCTTGTCCTAACTGAGTTTATCTTGTTGACAGCTCGGAACTTGACGTGCAGCTGACAGATTCATTTAAGCAAGACTGCTTTCTCAGTGAGGCCCTCTACATTGTCTCTATTACTTGCTGCATGATTATTTCATAGGGATAAGTAAAATGTTTGAAATTCTTATAAGATTATACCTATGATTATATAGATTCAAAGAGAAACTCACGATGATCTCTTGGAAGGAAGTTGACTTTTGTGATTATTCTGGATGTTTCCATACTCATTTTCAACCTTAGATGTTGTCTTCTAGAGGAAAGCATTTTGTTAACATTTTTTTTTTGTAAAGTACTGGAGAAGTATTAGCCTTGGATCTGCTGGACATAAGCTCAGATTACAGGAGTTATACATATTTGCAGACAATTCACAATGACATATGGGGCAAGTTAAAGTATAACAAAGGAAAATAAGAATTGGTCATGAATAAACACTCACATCATTAAGAATCCTGACAGGTGCTGTCCCATGAATTGGAGAGGTTGGAGGAGCGGACTTCTTGTTTCTGCAATTAAAAAGAATAAAATTAAGAATTTGAATCAAGATGTATAATATAACATACAGAGCTAGAGGACTTTGAATAAAAAGAAATGTCCTAAAATTTTAAAATACAGATGTGTCCATCCTTACCTTTCCTTTGATTAAGATTTTTTTTCATAAAGCCAATTAAATGCAACATTGCTTATACACATTAGAACACATTAGAACATTAAAAAAGGAAAACAATGTTCCTTTTTTTATTTATTTTTTTTTTATTTAAAAAATCCCCACAATCAAAATGTCTCAGAATGACAATTTTGGCATACACATTGTAACAGGTCTAAATTTACTGCATAGATCCAATAATACAAGAACCAGGCATACTGCATAGATAAAGCAACATAACTAAGCCTATAATAAATTAACAGTATCAAGCACAGTGAGTATATATGGTTACATCACTCAGCTTATTACCTGTCTCTACTTCTGTGGTCATAAAGGAGGTATAAAGGTTCTATAGTAGCACAGCCAATAAACCAATTATATTTTCCAGGGACTATTTTACTTTAAAAGGCAAGTTTTCTACAATATTTGAAGCGTTTCCATGTATAAAAGAATAAGGGTACAAATAGTCCCTAAAGCAATGGTGAGAATGCCCTTATCATTATTTATTCTCACCTTAGATATAAAAAGATGATCAGAATAAAAAAACAAAGAAAGAAAACTCCAGCGACAATCCCCAAAATCAGAGTTAAATCCATTGGATCATCTGTAAGAAAACAAAAAATTTAAAGGGGTTAGCCACTTTATAGTAAAATAGGTCAGTACAAAGTATTAGTAAGTGTACTCACTGTATATACTGACAGCAGCTCCCTGTGTACCTCATAAAGCTAAAATCAGACTCCCCTTCACCAGGCTGGGGTGCCCTGCTCTGTTTTGTTTCAGTCCACAAAATGGCCGACATGGAGGAGCATGTGACCAGGCCCTGTCCTCTGTGTTCTCCATAGACATATACAGGCTGTGTGGTGGACACTGGGGGGCGGGGCCTGGTCACATGCTCCTCCATGTCAGCAATCTTATGGACCAAAACACCACAGAGCAGGGCAGCCCAGCCTGGAGGAGGGGAGTCTGATATTAGCTCTATGAGGTACACAGGGAGCTGCTGTCAGTATATACAGTGAGTACACTTACTAATACTGTACACTGAGCAATTTTACTATAAAGTGGCCAACCCCTTTAAGGAGGTTGTGAATAGAGATGCAAATATTAGATCATTTATTCATTTTTTTTCTCCAAATTTATATTCAAACCTTTTACCTTTATATATTGTGGTTTGGTTTGAAATATAGTAAAAACTATTAAAAAGCTGCTAAAGGACTTTGACAAGAGGCTCAGCTGAGTAGTCGTAGATCCCTTGTGTTACGAAAAATTTGGATAGGGGGTAAAATGAGGAGGAGAGCCTAAGGGGTTGTGCCCTTTAAATGTTATAAAGGGAATCCAGAGGTCACTATTAGAGATAATCGAACATCGGGAAATCTAAGGTTCTAAAGAACTTGAACCTTGTCGAACCTTCTGCATTTGATTCCCGCTGCCTTCCTGGTCCCTGGGGAAGGAGGAGACAGCCCGGGTACCGCCTGGAATTCTGGGATACAGCCTATTACCTACGCTGAATCCCGGAATTCCAGGTGGTACCCGTGCTGTCTCCTTCTTCTCGACAGACTGGGAAAGGCATCGGGAATCAAATGCAGAAGGTTCGACAAGGTTCGAGTTCTATAGAACCTAAGATTTCCCGATGTTCGATCATCTCTAGTCACTATCCTCAGAGTAGTCAGACAGCCTAAGGTTAGGGCAGATGGCATGCATTCAATGCAGTAGATGGTCAGGGCAGGCAGATTTGACTTAGAGGGTTATGGTCAGATACGCACAGAAAGGTACAGTAGTGCGCAAAGTCAGAAATTGTATAGGCCTTGCTGGAGAACCCTGCAGTTAAAAGACATCTTAGAACCTAAATGTTTAGGGGGGAAAAAAAGGTTGAAAGAGAGGTTGAAAAATTCTGTAGAGAGGGTGGAAAACTTTGCAAAGATTAGTTTTAGTTGAAAGAAATGTCCATGTTGTTCAGGGTTGTATGGAGTAGAAATGGAAAGTAACTGATTCCAATAAAAAATATTCCTTGTGTAGTCACGGGAAGTAACTGCACTGTAATCACTTATATAGGATGAACCTCTGTAGTTGTAAACATGTGATACTCTGGGTGGTAGCCCACAGATTTGTTGCACCTCACTCTTTTGTGGAACCCTTAGTTATGCCCAAACTAGTCAGGAATTGTAGAGGTGGCCTCTGGTCATACGCAACTGTTTTGAACTCTTAGTTTTGCCTCCAGGGAACCAGCTGTTGGTCTTTGGCCAATTTAGTCTTTTAGCCTAACCCTGAAAGATATCAAAAAGGAAAAACAGTACTATAGGTTTTTCTATTGTAGATACAGACTTTCCATTTTCCACTTCACTCATGCTGCCATCTCATGCCAAGATTCTGCATCTTGAAGCATCAAATTGCAGCAGTTACAGTAGTAAAGATGTGGTCTTCCTATATACTAAAATTAGAAGCCACATGACAACCAGACACCGGCACTTTTATGAAGTATGAACCACCAGAACAGAGGACACTTACGTTTTACGTGGACCTCAACCGAGGAGGCATTCCCAGCTTTGTTGTGAGCGATACATGAATACTGCCCATTGTTCTCCCCATTGTTATATAGGGTCAGAGTCTTCCCTCTCTCACTGTGTAATATAGCTCCGCCCTTCATCCAGGTGTAGTGAGTGACATCAGGACGGCTGCTCAGGAAATCACAGATCAATGCTGTGAATTTACTCTCATTCTTCATGGTGATGTAAACTCCAGTTGGGGCATCTACAGAAAGGAGAAAAGTCAATTCAATATTCTCAGTGACAAATGTAATTATAAATATATTCATTATTACTAGTGATGAGCGAACATGCTCGTCCGAGCTTGGTACTCGATGGAGTATTAGGGTACTCGATGGTACTCGTTACTCGGACGAGCATCTCGCGATACTCGAGGAAATCTGTTTCCTCATCCGTTTCCTGTAAGTTTGGGCGCTATTTTGCAGCCAATAAACATGCAGGAGACTCTTTGGTACATCCTACGATGACGTGGGACCCATACATGTCGATAGCAGCGATTGGTTGGCCAGATCAGATGACCCTGCCATATAAAACTCGGCGCCGGCAGTGTTCGCTTCAGACGCATGCTGTGAGAGATCAGGGACAGAGCTGCTGCTGGTCAGGGAGAGCGTCAGTGTAGGATTTAGCGTTCCAGTAGGCAGGGTATATACTAGCAATATAAACAAACAGACCTTTTCTGGGCTTAAAAGCTTTTATTAATACTATTACTACAGACTGCTGGCTGGGAGTTGCAGTGCTGCTACCGCGATTTCACCAGCACACTGTGGTGATCGGCTGCTGGCAGAAAGGGGACATTAGGTGTTGCATACACACCCCTAAGAAGTGCTCAGTGTACTCCTTTTTTATTTTGGGGCTGGTGGTCCTGGTGTACTACACTGTATAGCTGGGATTTGTAGTGCATCTCGCATAGAACTTCACTGCTCATTGTATTGGGGTGACAAAGTGTGTACAGTTGGTGCCCATACCAGATAACACCACCTAAACTAGTGTGTACTACACTGTATTGCTGGGATTTGTAGTACATCATGCATAGAACTTTACTGCTGATTGGAAGGGGGTGTCAGAGTGTGTATAGTTCACGCCAATACCAGATTGAAACGTCCAGCCCCCCTAAACTAGTGGGCACTACACTGTATTCCTTCTGTATCACTTCTAATGGTTCTCTGTATCCTCACTGCCATGCTCTGAGGTCACACTACGTCTGCAGAGGAGCGGGACTGGTTGCCGGAGGCCCGCCGATCGCGCCCCCGCCAACCAGCCAGCTGTTTTATTTTATTTTTTTGTCTAGCCGCGGCTGGAACCTCACCACCCCCGGTCGAGAGGCATCAAGTGTACTCTTGATGGTGAGTGGTGACTGATAGCAGGCCTAGCTAGTTAGCTGTCAGCACCCGGGTTCATGCACCCAGGTTCATGTCCACTACATATCCCAGCCCCTGGACTCACTCTAATTTTTGAGTGGGCTCACTTGATTCCTCACTCACTTGTAATGGCTCTCTGTGTGCTGAATGCCATGCAGTGTCTGGCCTAATTTTGGGGAGCCTCATTTGCTTTCTCACTCACTTGTAATGGCTCTCTGTGTGCTGAATGCCATGCATTGTCTGGCCTATTTTTGGGGAGCCTCACTTGCTTCCTCACTCACTTGTAATGGTGAGACATTTGCCAGATCCTCAAGGATCAAATTCAATTTCAAAATAAAAAAAAGCGGTGGGGGGAGAGGTGGTGAGTCACATTATGCAGGGAATGCTACCCCAACTGCTACATTCAATTTGAAAATCGAAAGGGTGGTGGGGGTAGGAGTGGGGACTTACGTGATGCAGGGAATGTTACCCCAACTGCTACAGGAGCGGGACTGGTTGCCGGGGGCCCGCCGATCGCGCCCCTGCCAACCAGCCAGCTGTTTTATTTAAAAAATAGCCTCACCACTCCCGGTCGAGAGGAATCAGGTGTACCCTTGATGGTGACTGACAGCTGGCCTAGCCAGTTAACTGGCATCCATGTTGACTACTGTTGTGCCTGCCCTTGCCTCCTTGTTGCTGGGCCTTAACTGGCATCCAAGTTGACTACTGCTGTGCCTGTCCTTGCCTCCTTTTGGCTGGGCCTTAACCGGCATCCTTGTTGACTACTGCTGGGCCTTTACTGGCATCCCTAATTTAGCCTCCTTGTTTTGTCCATTTCGTACCAAATGATTTGTGGTCCATATGCCTATCTCTCACATCCATGTTGACTACTGCTGTGCCTGCCCCTGCCTCCTTTGACTGGGCCTTAACTGGCATCCATGTTGACTACTGCTGTGCCTGCGCTTGCCTCCTTTTGGCTGGGCCTTAACTAACATCCATGTTGACTACTGCTGTGCCTGCCCTTGCCTCCTTTTGGCTGGGCCTTAACCGGCATCCATGTTGACTACTGCTGGGCCTTTACTGCCGTCCCTAATTTAGCCTCCTTGTTTTGTCCATTTCGTACCAAATGATTTGTGGTCCATATGCCTACCTCTGGCATCCATGTTGACTACTGCTGTGCCTGTCCTTGCCTCCTTTTGGCTGGGCCTTAACCGGCATCCTTGTTGACTACTGCTGGGCCTTTACTGGCATCCCTAATTTAGCCTCCTTGTTTTGTCCATTTCGTACCAAATGATTTGTGGTCCATATGCCTATCTCTCACATCCATGTTGACTACTGCTGTGCCTGCCCCTGCCTCCTTTGACTGGGCCTTAACTGGCATCCATGTTGACTACTGCTGTGCCTGCGCTTGCCTCCTTTTGGCTGGGCCTTAACTAACATCCATGTTGACTACTGCTGTGCCTGCCCTTGCCTCCTTTTGGCTGGGCCTTAACCGGCATCCATGTTGACTACTGCTGGGCCTTTACTGCCGTCCCTAATTTAGCCTCCTTGTTTTGTCCATTTCGTACCAAATGATTTGTGGTCCATATGCCTACCTCTGGCATCCATGTTGACTACTGCTGTGCCTGTCCTTGCCTCCTTTTGGCTGGGCCTTAACCGGCATCCTTGTTGACTACTGCTGGGCCTTTACTGGCATCCCTAATTTAGCCTCCTTGTTTTGTCCATTTCGTACCAAATGATTTGTGGTCCATATGCCTATCTCTCACATCCATGTTGACTACTGCTGTGCCTGCCCCTGCCTCCTTTGACTGGGCCTTAACTGGCATCCATGTTGACTACTGCTGTGCCTGCGCTTGCCTCCTTTTGGCTGGGCCTTAACTAACATCCATGTTGACTACTGCTGTGCCTGCCCTTGCCTCCTTTTGGCTGGGCCTTAACCGGCATCCATGTTGACTACTGCTGGGCCTTTACTGCCGTCCCTAATTTAGCCTCCTTGTTTTGTCCATTTCGTACCAAATGATTTGTGGTCCATATGCCTACCTCTGGCATCCATGTTGACTACTGCTGTGCCTGCCCTTGCCTCCTTGTTGGCTACTGCTGGGCCTTAACTGGCATCCCGGGTTTGTGTGTAATTAGTAGTGAGCTTGGTTGCGTGTGACCTGGTAACCTGTTGGTGGCTCTGCAACTCAGCAGCCTCACGCATGTACCATACCTGGCCCACGTCTTCAACCTAGTGTTGCTGCGGTTCCTTAAAACATTTCACCCAATGTGGCTGACTTGCTCACAAAGGTGCACCGCATCTGTGCACATTTCCGCAAGTCAACCACTTAAATTAACCCCAACTGCTACAGTCAAATTCAAAGTCAAATTCAAACTCAAAACAATGGTGGGGGGAGAAGTGGGGAGTCACATGATGCAGGGAATGTTACCCCAACTGCTAGAGTCAAATTCATAGTCAAGTTCAATTTACCTTCCTTGTCTTGTCCATTTCGAACCATATAATCTGTGGATGTCATCTTATCTTAGGAGGGTCCTCTGCCATTCTTTCACCAGTAGCTTCTATCCTTCCTTGGATGTTGTAGTAGCCTTTTTGAAGGCGGGATTGACCGGGCCTTTCAACAGTACCGTCTACTTTCCTTGGATGTTGCAGCCTTTTCGAAGGCAGGATTGAGCAGGTCTTTTTAATAGACACTTGCCCTCTCTTAGAGACTCTTTAAAGGATTGAAAGTGTATTCATTCGTTCAAATCAAATTCCAGGGCCTCTTAAGAAGACTGTATTGTTATTCTTCTTCTCTACCTCCAAAGATATGCCTCTCACGCACAACTGCATGTGGGTGTGAGGCTAAATCTAGCCATAATTGTATTGTCCATCTTGGTCTGGGTCTGTGGTGTCAGGCTAAGTTTTTGGGTGGTCCATATGCTACCAGTGTTTGAATGGTTCATTGTGTTCTCACCACCATGCTGTGTCAGGCTAAATTATGGGTTGGTTCAAATGCTAACTCTGCTTTAATGAAACTCTGTGTCCTCACCGCCATGCTGTGTCAGGCCTAATTTTTGGGAGGCTCACTTGCTACCTCACTTTTAATGGTTCTCTGTGTCCTCACTGCCATGCTCTGACGTCACACTACATCTTGGAGGAGGGGGACTGGTTGCCGGGGGCCCGCTGATCGCGCCCCCGCCAACCAGCCAGCCAGCTGTTTTATTTTTTTTTTTTTTTGGTCTAGCCATGGCCGGGGCCTCACCACCCTCGGTCGAGAGGCATCAAGTGTGCTCTTGATGGTGAGTGGTGACTGACAGCAGGCCTAGCCAGTTAGCTGTCAGCACCTGGATTCATGAACACTACATATCCCAGCCCCTGGACTCACTGCAATTTTTAGGTGGCCTCACTTGCTTCCTTACTCACTTGTAATGGTTCTCTGTGTGCTCAATGCCCTGCATTGTTTGGCCTAATTTTGTGGAGATTCAGTTGCTTCCTCACTCATTTGTAATGGTTCTCTGTGTGCTCACTGCCATGCTAGGTCTGGTATAATTTTGGGGAGGCTGACTGGCTACCGCTTCTACCTTGTTCACTCTGTCCTCACTGCCATGCTGTGTCAGGCTGAATTTTTGGCTGGTTCATGATATGCTACCTCTGTTTTAATGGTTCCCTTTAATGGTTTTAATGGTTCTCATTGCCATGCTGTGTCAGGCTGAGTTTTGGGGTGGTCCATATGCCTACCTCTGTTTTAACCAGGCTGTTGCACAGAATTAGGCATAATGGTGCCATTAGGCAGCCTCATAGGCATGCATACATGCTGCCACTGCTGTTTCCTGTCAATTTCCGTTGTGTTTCCATCAATTTCTGAGGTTGACAGGTTTTCACATGACCTTCCCTCTACCGAACCTGAGTCCCCTCAAAAAATGCTCGAGTCTCCCATTTACTTCAATGGGGTACGTTACTCGAAACGAGCACTCGAGTATCGGGAGATATTCGTTTCGAGTAACGAGCACTCAAGCATTTTAGTACTCGCTCATCACTAATTATTACCAATATAACCAGCACAATTTGAACACTGTGACTGAGCATATCATTGATCTAGATTTAAAGAGTCATCCCTGCTACTAAAATGTTATATCTACCGAAATGTTATATATAGCATTAATTGACCTGGTAGCTCATATTTCTGTGGAGCCCACAACAAAGCTAATCCTTTTCTCTCTGTTTAAAGGGGTACTACAGTAAAAAAAAATAGTTTTTGAATCAAATTTGAATCAGAAAGTTATACAGATTTGTAAATTATTTGTAAATTTTCTATTTCAAAATCTCAAAAAGTGGTATATTCTTTCCAGTCTGACATGGCGCTCTCTGTTAACTTAACGTCAAAGTTAAGTAAATGTCTTCAAACCTCAATGACTTCCGACACTGCTGGGAGCTGTTGGAGTTAACCAGTGACGTAGAATATTTTTTTTTCTTTTTGTAGCTAGAAGTGAAATGTGGATACCTTGAGACAAAAGAATACCTTAATAGGGTCATGAGGACACTGAGGAATGTAATGAAATAGACATGTATTTCAGGCAGTATTTGGTCCTCATGTCAGGTCCTCATAGTAACCAAAACCAGGAGTGGATTAAAAACACAGAAAGGATCTGTTCACACAATGTTGAAATTGAGTGGATGGCCGCCATATAACGGTAAATAACTGCCATTATTTCAATACAACAGCCGTTGTTTTAAGATAACAGCAAATATTTGCCATTAAATGACGGCCATCCACTCAATTACAACATTATGTGAACAGAGCCTTTCTGTGTTTTCAATCCACTCCTGGCTTTGGTTACTATGAGGACCTGACATGAGGACCAAATACTGCCTGAAATATACTGTGTGTGAACCCAGCCTTAAAGCTACTTTATCAGTAGTATAAATTAGAATATGTCACGAGAAGACATCGCTAGGATAGGTAAAAGCATTCCCAATATTAAAGTCATGCATGTCATGTTTGAAAAATATGGCTGTTTTAGATTGTATCATGGAAGGGTGAAAGGGGTACTCTAATTAGGAAAGATTTAACCCTGTTCAATCCCCACCCATAATCTAAGCTTGTGTGTAATATGCTTCTGTTACATGAATTTGTCGGTTTGTCTGTATCACGTCCTGATTTACCCCCTGAAGCTGCTTAAAATCCTCACTGCCTGGTCCACGCTGTCTCCACTTCTTTGTCCTCCCCCTCCCTTCTGAAACAGAGGACATGTGATCACTGTCTCTTCTGTGGGCCAGGTAAGCTGTATGATGTCTTCTGTAACTGACTCACACCTATCAGTGATCAATCGCCAAAAGCCAAAGCAGAATGATCCAGTGGTAGATGGGTACCAGGCAGTTGGATTTAAGGTGCAATACATGTTGGGAGATTAGTTGGGTACCATAATGTAAAAGTGGGATTATTTCTAAAAGTTTGAATCTGGGGCTAGGAGCATTTTACACAAGTGGGAAACATTTTTTTAATGGGATAGCCAGAATACTCAGTTGTTGGGCCTTACTTTCCTTTCTGGCCCCCCTGCAGGGCATATGTACTAATGCACTGCTTTACACTGTGCTTATGTAATGGTGCTGTCAGGTATGGGACTGGGGACACAGGACAGGTGACACCCTAGCACTGACACCTGCCACACTGTCCCTGCCTGTCTATCACAATTGGCCTAAGTGGCCGCATCATCAGCCGCTCAGCCGCGATTGGCTGAGCACAGTTATGCTCAGCCAATCGCGGCTGAGCTTCGGATGACGCTGCAGAGGGCGGCTGGCACTCGGGAAGATCCGCCGGCCTCCCGAAGAAGACGTCACTGCTGAGGATCGGAGACCGTGGTCGGCACGTGACAGGTAATGTATAGCGCACCACACTTCCGGGTACACGGGTGGGGGTGGTGGGACACGGGGAAGGGGGCCATTCACAGACATAACATACATTACAAAGTTGTATAACTTTGTAATGTGTGTTATTCTGTGAATAATTTTTTATCGCCGGACAACCCCTTTAAGTGGAGCCCGAGGCACGGCAATAAAATAGACACTAGCCAACGCATCCCTAGCAACCTGGCTGGCTGGTAGCCAGGGACACCATTGGCGCACTTTTTGCACCCAGCTGGGCCGGTGGCTAGGGACGCCATCAGCGTTGACAGGGGGCCATCCGTACACTCCGGCGATGCCGGGAGCCGGGCATGACTAACAAGTGACCTGTAGCTACTGACTGGCTGACAGATATGCCTCGCTTTTACCACAAACCAGGAAGTGGAAAGTGGGCACCATTACACAAGCACAGTGTGGCATCGGGCTCCAGTACAGATGACTTACAGAGGAGCAAGAAAGGAAAGTATAGTTACCCCCACTCCCACCTTCCGCAGCACTTGGTTGCCATAAGGCTCCAAGTAGTAGCTAGGAATCCTAAAGCTCCTGAGTAGTTTTTAATGCATATTAACTCACCGATTTAAAAACTATAAAGTGGTTATATACATACATGGTACACGTATCTCTGTATACATACATAGTACAGGTATCTGTATACATACACAGTACAGGTATCTGTATACATACACAGTACAGGTATATCTGTATACATACATAGTACAGGTATCTGTATACATACATAGTACAGGTATCTGTATACATACATAGTACAGGTATCTGTATACATACATAGTACATGTATCTCTGTATACATACATAGTACAGGTATCTCTGTATACATACATAGTACAGGTATCTGTATACATACACAGTACAGGTATATCTGTATACATACATAGTACAGGTATCTGTATACATACATAGTACAGGTATCTGTATACATACATAGTACAGGTATCTCTGTATACATACATAGTACAGGTATCTGTATACATACACAGTACAGGTATATCTGTATACATACATAGTACAGGTATCTCTGTATACATACACAGTACAGGTATCTGTATACATACACAGTACAGGTATATCTGTATACATACATAGTACAGGTATCTGTATACATACACAGTACAGGTATCTGTATACATACATACATACATAGTACAGGTATCTGTATACATACATAGTACAGGTATCTGTATACATACATAGTACAGGTATCTGTATACATACACAGTACAGGTAGCTGTATACATACATAGTACAGGTATCTGTATACATACATAGTACAGGTATCTGTATACATACACAGTACAGGTAGCTGTATACATACATAGTACAGGTATCTGTATACATACACAGTACAGGTAGCTGTATACATACATAGTACAGGTATCTGTATAGATTCATAGTACAGGTATCTCTGTATACATACATAGTACAGGTATCTCTGTATACATACATAGTACAGGTATCTCTGTATACATACACAGTACAGGTATCTGTATACATACATAGTACAGGTATCTCTGTATACATACATAGTACGGGTATCTGTATACATACATAGTACAGGTATCTCTGTATACATACACAGTACAGGTATCTGTATACATACATAGTACAGGTATCTCTGCATACATACATAGTACAGGTATCTCTGTATACATACATAGTACAGGTATCTGTATACATACATAGTACAGGTATCTGTATACATACATAGTACAGGAATCTGTATACATACACAGTACAGGTATCTGTATACATACACAGTACAGGTTACACAGTACAGGTATCTCTGTATACATACATACTATAGGTATCTGTATACATACATAGTACAGGTATCTGTATACATACACAGTACAGGTATCTGTATACATACATAGTACAGGTATCTGTATACATACATAGTACAGGTATCTGTATACATACATAGTACAGGTATCTGTATACATACATAGTACATGTATCTCTGTATACATACATAGTACAGGTATCTGTATACATACATAGTACAGGTATCTGTATACATACATAGTACTGGTATCTGTATACATACATAGTACAGGTATCTGTATACATACACAGTACAGGTATCTGTATACATACATACATACATAGTACAGGTATCTGTATACATACATAGTACAGGTATCTGTATACATACATAGTACAGGTATCTGTATACATACACAGTACAGGTAGCTGTATACATACATAGTACAGGTATCTGTATACATACATAGTACAGGTATCTGTATACATACACAGTACAGGTAGCTGTATACATACATAGTACAGGTATCTGTATACATACACAGTACAGGTATCTGTATACATACACAGTACAGGTATCTGTATACATACATAGTACAGGTATCTGTATATACATACATAGTACAGGTATCTGTATACATACATAGTACAGGTATCTCTGTATACATAGTACAGGTATCTCTGTATACATACATAGTACAGGTATCTGTATACATACATAGTACAGGTATCTCTGTATACATACACAGTACAGGTATCTGTATACATACATAGTACAGGTATCTCTGTATACATACACAGTACAGGTATCTGTATACATACACAGTACAGGTATCTGTATACATACACAGTACAGGTATCTCTGTATACATACACAGTACAGGTATCTGTATACATACACAGTACAGGTATCTCTGTATACATACATAGTACAGGTATCTGTATACATACATAGTACAGGTATCTGTATACATACATAGTACAGGTATCTCTGTATACATACATAGTACAGGTATCTGTATACATAAACAGTACAGGTATCTCTGTATACAAACACAGTACAGGTATATCTGTATACATACATAGTACAGGTATTTGTATACATACACAGTACAGGTATCTGTATACATACAACATACAGGTATCTCTGTATACATACACAGTACAGGTATCTCTGTATACATACACAGTACAGGTATCTGTATACATACATAGTACAGGTATCTGTATACATACATAGTACATGTATCTGTATACATACATAGTACAGGTATATGTATACATACATAGTACAGGTATCTGTATACATACACAGTGCAGGTATATCTGTATACATACACAGTACAGGTATCTCTGTATACATACATAGTACAGGTATCTGTATACATACACAGTACAGGTATCTCTGTATACATACATAGTACGGGTATCTGTATACATACATAGTGCAGGTATCTCTGTATACATACATAGTACAGGTATCTGTATACATACATAGTACAGGTATCTGTATACATACATAGTACAGGTATCTGTATACATACATAGTACAGGTATCTGTATACATACACAGTACAGGTATCTATATACATACACAGTACAGGTATCTGTATACATACACAGTACAGGTATCTGTATACATACATAGTACAGGTATCTGTATACATACATAGTACAGGTATCTGTATACATACATAGTACAGGTATCTGTATACATACATAGTACAGGTATCTGTATACATACACAGTACAGGTATCTATATACATACACAGTACAGGTATCTGTGTATACATACATAGTACAGGTATCTATATACATACATAGTACAGGTATCTCTGTATACATACATAGTACAGGTATCTGTATACATACACAGTACAGGTATCTGTATACATACACAGTACAGGTATCTGTATACATACACAGTACAGGTATCTGTATACATACATAGTACAGGTATCTGTATACATACACAGTACAGGTATCTGTATACATACATAGTACAGGTATCTGTATACATACATAGTACAGGTATCTGTATACATACATAGTACATGTATCTCTGTATACATACATAGTACAGGTATCTGTATACATACATAGGACAGGTATCTGTATACATACACAGTACAGGTATCTGTATACATACATAGTACAGGTATCTCTGTATACACACATAGTACAGGTATCTGTATACATACACAGTACATGTATCTCTATATACATACACAGTACAGGTATCTCTGTATACATACATAGTACAGGTATCTATATACATACATAGTACAGGTATCTCTGTATACATACATAGTACAGGTATCTGTATACATATACAGTACAGGTATCTGTATACATACACAGTACAGGTATCTGTATACATACATAGTACAGGTATCTCTGTATACATACACAGTACAGGTATCTGTATACATACATAGTACAGGTATCTATATACATACATAGTACAGGTATCTCTGTATACATACATAGTACAGGTATCTGTATACATACACAGTACAGGTATATCTGTATACATACACAGTACAGGTATCTCTGTATACATACATAGTACAGGTATCTGTATACATAAATAGTACAGGTATCTCTGTATACATACATAGTACAGGTATCTCTGTATACATACATAGTACAGGTATCTCTGTATACATACATAGTACAGGTATCTCTGTATACATACATAGTACAGGTATTTGTATACATACATAGTACAGGTATATGTGTCAGGGCTGATTCTCCTCTCCCCACATAATTTCTGGCAGTACAGGAATAGGGCTCCATGTCTCTGGTCACGTTCCTCACTGTGATCTCTCGTCCTGTCTCCGGTAATCTGGATTTCTCTTTCCCTTTGTACCATTCATAGTTGTATACATTAAACTTGGAGAAGCTGTTACACTGTAGCCTCACGTCACTTCCCTCCATCACTTTATCCATCCCAATGATGGTGACAGTCATATTTTTGGGGGCATCTGTGGAGTAAAATATACCTGTTATTATAATTGCATGTCTATTACCCAGTGTACACACATATAGGTTAGTGTGGTGCATGTGACCATTTTTTTTTTTAGTAACTTTTGAGGTAAATGTACGTATTGTTTGAAAACAAGTTTTCATTTTTGCGGCCTAATGCCAGAACTGTTCCTCACATTTTGTGGGGTGTAAACAATTAATATACCACTTGATGACTTCCCTTTAGTTTCAAAAATTGGGGGCACTGCAAATGCACATAGAAACCCAAAAAATATTGCAGGTAAGGCCATGTTTACACTTTGTGTGAACATCAGCCATTGTTTGACCCTGCTGGGTCAAACAATGACCATGTCTGAGATGCTCGCCCAGCCAATACTACAGTATCGTCCGGATGATCATCAGTTTATTTGAATTGGAATCAGGGCACATTCGGGAGTGCCCGCACTCAAAACAGCCCTAGAGCACAATGTAAAGTATGACCGGGAGCCATACTTTACATTGTGAGTACAGTGTATCTTGTGCGGCTACTTTTCACTGAATAGCAGTGGCAGAGTATTACGGCTATAGTGTATTAAGTGTATTTACACTACGACCATGATTCCATAGGCAGCAATGCAAGCACTCCCTATAATTAGAAAATGGCCGTTGTTTAATGCAAAAATACAATGTGTAAACATGGCCTAAATTTATATCAATAATCCCCTTACTGCTATCTGCCCAAACAGTCAGGGCTTGCTGTGTGGCGTCTTATAACCTACCATATAATGTATGCCAGAACCCCGAAAATATTATTTTTGGGGTGAAATTAGGAAAAATGCATTTTGCACCATATGGCTATGTTCACACAACGTCCAAAAAAGGAAAAAGGCGTCCGCTTTTTGTGTTTAAAAAGACATACTTTTTTTGGACGTTGTGTGAACATAGCCTTTGAGTGGTTCCCGTGTCTTCATAATGCACTATTTTACAGTATTTTTTTTTGCTAATAGTATTGATTAAAATTGCCCTATTGTAGCGGTTTTATTTTTTTCACCTACGGGGCTGTATGGGGTGTAATTTTTATTACCATGATTTGTTTAGTTTTTATTGATATCATCAATCCTGTCTTTTTTTTACTCTTTTCATCTATGCTTTTCACTGTATGGATATTGTTATATTTTACTAGATCGAACAATTTAGCCTAAGGCTATGTTCACACAACGTTTTTTTCAGCTCCGTTTAAAATGACGTCCATTATTTTGAGTCTAAAATAACGGATGTTTTTCGAAGCCTGGCATCCCCTTAGTGGAATGATGGGTGTTTGCACATTATTTTAGTTTGGGGTTACTAATTGCCCTTTGGTTGTGGCTTAATTGAAAAATCCATTGAATTTAATAGTAAAAACGGAGAAAGAAGGGTGACAAAAGAAGAACTGTGTGTGAAGAACTAATAAAAAACGTCCGCTATTTACAAAAAAACGTCCGAAAATAATGTTCATTATTTTGACTTCCGTGGCAAAAATGTCCGTTTTTCAATGCATTGTGTGCATAGGACGTCCGTCTTTCCATCGACTTCAATGCAATTGCATTGAAGTCAGTTAAATTGCTGCAAAAACGGCCGTTTTTTAAAATAGCAAAATCTGACGTTTTTTTCTCAATTTTTGATGTTGTGTGAACATAGCCTGACACTGACAGCTCATACAATATATAATGCATTACAGCACAAATCATGTGTTGTAATGTATTATATATGTAGCCGAGAAAGTAAAACACACAAATAAATAAGTAAAATTAAATAAAATAAAAAAATAAATGTACACAATCCCAATCCCCCCTTTATAAATGATCCCCTATAAATGAAATACACATATTTGGTATCGCTGCATCCACTATGACCCCGTCTATTAACCCGTTACATTAATTATCCTGCTAGATTAACGCCGTAAAAACATAAATAAAAAAACTAACCAAAATGCCATTTTTTTTTGTAAATCTCGTCCCCTACAAAATATAGAAAAAAAAGCTATAAAAACGTCACATGAACCCAAAAGGTGTACCACTAAAAATGTCTGCTTATGCCGCAAAAAAAAGTCCTCCATTGGCGAATAAAAAATAAAAGTATTACAGCTCTTACAATATGCAAGACATAAACAGTTTTTATAGTATAAATGCCATAAAAGCTATATAAAATGGATATCGCTGTAATTGTACCAACCTGACAAATAACGATAACATGTCATATGTAACATTTAAGTACAAAAAATGATGAAAAACAGCTAAATAATAAAAAAAAAAAAAAAAAAAAAAAATTATCAGGGTGTCCCATGTTCCCCAGAATCGTACAGATGGTATTGAGGGCGACATATGTATGTAAGAGAATGGGAAGTGTGTTCTTCGCTGTACCCAGTCACATATAATACTTACATTTGATGTTCAGTGTGATGGATCTTTCAGCTGTTATTCCATTAGGATATGTAGCCGTGCACTGAATACGACTCTCATCATCCTCATATGAGGCAATATAAGTGAGTTCTGACTCTTCTTTCCAAGAATTTTCAGAAACCACTACTGACTGATGTGTAACTTTTCCTGGTTTGTTCCACTGTAGAGAAGGAGGACTGGAGCGACATGTATGTTCTGCAGAACATCGCATAGTGGCGGCTTCTCCGTCAGTCAAATATCCAGATCCAGAAAGGTGAACAGTCATTGTATCTGTGGAATTATATGTTATACATCAGACACCATTACTCCTTCTTCTTCTCTTTTAAAATACGTCCATCAGAGATTGTGTTTAATAAGGATATAAAGGATTTAGAAACTATATAAATTAAGTTCCTGTAATCCTACTGATCAGCAGAAGAAAGATTAGAAATAAAGAAATATAAATCATTTCAGGTGAAACCAAAACTGGTGTAATTTGCCTATAGCTACTAATCATATCTCAGGTATCACATAGTAACAAGATCTGGTAAAATAAAGGACGAGCTGTGATTGGCTGCTTTGGGTAAAGAACACAAGTTTATGTTTCATCAAGAGGATTTGTTTTCTCATTTTAACACTATGTATAATTTCTTCTTCATTTCTTGGTACATTTAATGGTAAAATGAAGGATATTAATTGGTCCTGCAAAAAACAAGCCTTTACATTTCTCTGTATTTCTCTGATGTATAAATAGGAGTTATTGCTCTTAATATGTGAGGATGAGAAAATTGAATCACAGGCAGTGGTGGAACTAGAAATGGCTGGGCCCCATAGCAAACTTTTGATTGGGCCCCCTCCCGACTGACCACTAAGCCGTGAAGTGTAGTCCTAACTGCAGTGCTTTCAGTTAAAGGGACATTTGCAGATCCCAGGAGGCCTGCTCGGCCAACTTGAGCTGCAAATGATGGCAGCTCAGGCGGGCCCCAGGGTATTGTAGGAGCAGACCAAGGGGCCCCCTAATGCTGTGTGCCCCATAGCAGCTGCTATGGCTGCTACAGTGGTAGTTACGCCCCTGATAACAGGTTTAGAACCTGGGCCCACTACATATCCTTGCTCCAAAGCTGATCATTCAACTGTTTAAGTGATGTGATCAGTAATGATGATGGCAGTTAGCCTTTTATTGAACAAGTTAAAAATTTGGGCCTCTTCTCTTCCTCCTCACCCTCTAAGACCCATAACTCCCCCCCCCCACACACTGATGGAGCCATAGCAGGACCTATTTTTGCAGAGGCTATGTATTTGCATTTGTCATATCAGTACCAACCAAATGATACCAAACTTTTGTTTTACCAAATAAAAACTTAATTCAGCACCCTGCTTATTAACGTCTGCTAGAGGCAAACCATATCAGCTGATCTGTCATGGCAGGACTGTCGGTACCTTGCATGGGTGTTGATTGGACCCATAAGTCAAAACTGTTAGATGACAATGAATGACTGGCAGAGTGATCTCTAATGTTAGTAATTTATGACGGGTGCCATCTTCAGCAAGGTATATTGCTGGCCCGGAAATCAAGGGGTTAAAGATTTTTGGCCTGCATCCCTTGTGGTCTAAAAGCCCCACTGGAACTCCCACAATGTAACTGTCAGCTGCCCACTGGTTGCCATGCCACTCTGAGGCCTTTACTAAGCTTCTTTCAAATCACACCAGTTCACAGAATCAGTCTATATGTCTTTTATTCGCCTCATTTTGTAAATTTAAATTTGTAAATCCAGTCTGTGGGTGCTGTGGGTGAAGTTAACCCATTGATATCCCAAAGTGTGGGTAATGTGAAGTCAGTGTACAGTGAAAACAGTCTGTTGGTGTTTTGGGTGAAGTGAATCCAGTGTTACTGCTCAGTGGAGTTCCTGCTGTACTGGAAAAAAAAAATAAAACATGGAAAAAATCTTATAAACCACATTCAAGTCCTCATCACACCCATTCCAACCCCTGTATAATAAAGTATTAAACCCCTTCCGTTCTCAGTGACCCCCTCATTAAGGTATATGTATTATCTACCACCTAAAAAATGTATGTTGCTCCTTCTAAAATTAAACAAAAAATACCAATATGTCCAAGTGAGCTAAACAAATTCCGGCTATTTTAAGGGTATGGCCAGTGTCAGTGGCCAAGGTGGCACACAAGGTGGTCCCAGTGGAACACAGGCTTTTGGGAGTGGTGATCCTAACCATACTGAAGGAGGATTTGAGCTCCCCGTTACACCTAGTGGACAGGTGAAAAACAGCCAGGCTGGGATTATTGACTGAATCCTTCAAAGTTCCAGCTACAGTGGCAGGCAGAAGCCAATCCTGGAGACAGCAGTCATATGAAGGGTAGTTCCAGAGTAGTGCCACCACCATTTAATGGGAAGGGCAGTATGCTTTCTCTTCCCCATTTCCTGTGGTGTCTCAGACCCATTTCCACTTGCCAGGGCCGTCAGCAAGAAAGCTCCTGGCGAGCCTAGCGATCCCCCCAGAGTATCAGTTGCTCTACTCTGGGGATCTTTTGGAGAAATGTGCTGACAATCAAGAACTCGAATGTAATGTTGAGATGATAATGTCACAGATCCCACATGGAATCTCGGTCTACAGTTGACATCCTCAGTAACATCATCAGGGGATGAAGCTCTCAAATTTCCATTGACCCAGCACCTAGGAAACAAGGGTAGGCATAAAGAGGCAGACAGTAGACGTCATCAAGGCCAAGGCACTCAGCGGTACCTCAATACAGCAGTGGCACTCTAAAGCAGGCTAGTAGTTTGCCCACTGTGGTCAGTGGTCTGGCAGTATTTCCCTGTCAGTGGCGGAAAAGACCATGCAGCTGTCTGCAGCACATGTGGCCATAAAGTGGGTCGGAGTTTGGGTTTAAACCCGGGCACCATTTCTATATGGAGTGCCACCACCCCACTGCCTGGAAGAACTGGGACCCCCACTCTACGTCTTGCTGGGAAGAACAAATGGCTTTAGCTACCACTGCACAGCCCATCGGTGCAAGACAGGATTTTCCATCAGGGGTATCCCCCGTCCCAGTTAATTTAAGCTGGAGACAGCTCAAACACGCCAAGAGATGCATGAATGGCTTGCACTTTGTTGAATCAATAACCCAGTGTCGGTATGTATGCACTAGAGATGAGTGAATTTACAGTAAGAATGGATCGAATTGCTTTGTTCCTATCTGCGTTCTGCGTTCTGCCGCTCCTCCCCGGGGGCTAGGAAAAGCTGGATCCAGTCCTGGTAAACTGGGAGACGTTTTCCAGGACTGGATCTAGCTTTTCCCAACGCCCGGAGAGAAGCGGCACAGAGCAGAATACAGATAAAAACAAAGCGATTCACTCAATTCCTACTGTAAATTCGCTCATCTCTAGTACTGTATGCTTGACTTGGAAAAGGCCAGAGGCCCAGCTTCAGCAAGGTTTTTGAACACATTATTTTGCGCCATAAGTTACAGTATAGTGGTAAAATCTTCTCCAACTTTAAGTTGTCGTAAAATTTGCTACTCTTTATTTAATACATCAGAGAAAGCATTCTAGAATCTGGGCTCTATTGCATTCTCCCTGCGCTTTTGTAGGTGGGGGTTTCTGGTTTATTTAAGTATATCCTAATTGACCAGGTGTTCATTTGAATTTTTTATTTTTTTTTCTTATCAGTTGGATGGCTTATTCAGCTCAACTATCAGGTTACAGGAATTTACCGTTTACACTGGGTAAAAGAAAGTCGGAGTGCTGCCACTTCCGGATGTCTATTCTAGGCCTGTCTAATTCTATACAAGTGCTGGTGCTGCCACTTCCAGGTGTCTGTTCAAGGGCCTTCTAGGTACAGTATACAATATTTCCCCTGATTGTGCTGCCACATTACAATTGTAATATCCCAGTACAAGTTTTATTCCACCTGAATAAAGTATCTTTGCCAGGTATGGCACAAAGGGAATGTGTTATAAGAGAAAGGGCTGATACATGTTTTCCCCACAGCCCCACCAATCACAACACAGGTACCCTTATAAAAGGGAGGTTAGTTCCTGGTGCAAGGTCTTTTGACAGTAAAGGTGGGGAGGGACGAAGACAAAGGCTGAGAGAGTTCCTTCTACATTGAAGCTGAGCCTGGCCAGGACCCTTATCAGGGAACAGAGAGACTCAAACAGCTACAATGGTTCGGCTGTTTTATTGAGATTCAATTAAATGAGATTCACGAATATTCACAAATCTGACCGAATATGCGCAAATCTCATGATTTTAATTTTTAACTCATTTGCTCATCTGTAATTCTATCTAATAGAAATAAATATGTTAGCAGTGAATATAATGATAGAAGACAAGATTCCCAGTGGTTCCTGGTATCAGTCATTATATATATTTACCTGTGAAATAGAGATAAACTCTTCTAGTTTGTTCCTCATACGCATTTATATTTATATCCTCTGCTATTCCTGGATAATAATATTTGCCGCCATCTTCTCTTCTCACAGGATCTATCCGCAGGGTGCAGCTATTATTCCCTGGTACCAGTGAGGTTCGGTTTCTGTATTCCTCCATTACTGAAGATGAATCCTTGGTGTTTAGGATCTGTGGATACCGCACAGAGTCATACAAGTACCATACAGTGCTGGACGCTCCTGAGGTCCCGACAGGATCATATGTACAAGGAATCTCCACACAGGAGCCAATCAGAGCAGTGATTGTATAAGGGAACGTCCATCGCTGACATACGGAGCCCAGATAGAAGCCTGGAGACAATGACACAACATGAGGCTGGAGTCACAGAATTTCATTCTATCCTATTGTTCTGGAATTGTGAGACTATTTACCTTGACAGATGAAGAGAAGATAAACCTGCTTCACTGCCTCCATTCTGGATGAGGATGGTCAGCGACTAAATCAGGAAACCAGTCATAGAAATATGTCAAGTATCTGCAACAATATAATTGTTTATAAAATGCTCTATTTGTATATAATTGCCTTATGTGAGTGGCCTGTCATGTGACCTCATATATCCAGATCAGCTAGAAGGAAAGTGATATACTATATATTGCAGCAGCATGCTATTCCATCCAGTTTGCCTTTAGTTGGACCATCATTTATTCTTTAACAGGACAATGACCCCAAACACCTCCAAGCTGTGTAATGGCTATGTGACCAAGAAGGAGAGTGATGGGTGCTACACCAGATGACCTGGCCTCCACAGTCACCAGACCTGAACCCAATCCAGATGGTTTGGGGTGAGCTGGACCGCAGAATGAAGGCAAAAGGGCCAACAAGTGCCAAGCATCTCTGGGAACTCCTTCAAGACTATTGGAAGACCATTTCAGGTGACTACCTCATGAAGCTCATCAAGAGAATGCCAAGAGTGTGCAAAGCAGGAATCAAAGCAAAAAGTGGCTACTTTGAAGAACCTAGAATATTGTTTTAGGATGCTTTCACACGTACCGGATCCGCAGCGGATTTCACGCTGCGAGTTTGCAGCGAGATCCGCTGCGGATCCTGGTATAGTGAAGGCCTATGGGGTTACATACCCACAGCGGAATTTTTATTCCGCTGCAGATATGAGACCTGGCCTCTTTAACCCCCCTGCATCCCGCTGCCTGCAGCCCCGGCCCGGAGCATGCATTTCCTGCTCGGCACCACAACTGTGTGTGAGGCTCCTGGCTCCCCTCGCTCTCTATCAGCCAATCAGTGCACGGCGGCACTGATTGGCTGATGAAGAGCGAGGGGAGCTGGGAGCTTCACACAGCCGTGGCGCCGAGCAGGTAATGTATGCTCCGGACGGGGGCAGCCCTGTAGCATCATCACCTGCTCCAGGCTCCTGCTTGCTTTGGAGCCTCCCGTCATCTCCCGGCGGTCAGCCAATCCGTGCACTGCCCCTGATTGTGCCCCTGATCAGTGCACAGCGCACTGATTGGCCGGGAGATGCTGAGAGGCCCCAAAGCAAGTAGGAGCCTGGAGCAGATGATGTATGGTCCGGGCCAGGGCTGCGGGCGGCCGGGGGTTAAAGGGGCTGGGTTAAATATCCGCAGTGGAATTAAAATTCTGCCGCGGATGTGTAACTCATAGACCTTCATACTGTATGGATCCGCAGCGGATTTCGCAACAAATCCGCAGCAATCTGTAGATCTGGCAATCTGTAGATCTGGTCTGCTGCAGATCATTGCTGTATTAAGTATACCACAGTGATCTCTATGGGAGATCACTGCAGTAATACTGAAAGTCCCCCAGGGGAACTCAAAGTTAAAGTATAAAGTAAATGAAAAAAAGTGTTTTTATTAATGAAAAATCCCCTCCCCTAATAAAAGTTTAAATCATCGCCTTTTCCCATTTTATAAATAAATAAATAAAAATAAATAAATGAACAAAGTTATTTGGTATCGCCGCGTGCGTAATTGCCTAAACTATTAAATTATCACATTCCTGATCTCGCATATGCACAAAAAAAATGCCAAAGTGCGAAATTGTGCATTTTTGCCACATCAAATCAAGAAAAAATTGTAATAAAAAGCGATAGAAAAATCGAATATAAACACACATGGTACCTATAGAAATTACAGATCAAAGACACCTAACTCAGCCCCATAGACCAAGGGATAAAAGCGTTATAAGTAGAGATGAGCGAACCGGGTTTGGGTTCAAGTCCAGCCGAACCCGAATGATCGACATTTGATTAGCGGTGGCTGCTGAACTTGGATAAAGCCCTAAGGCTATGTGGAAATCATGGATATAGTCATTGGCTGTATCCATGTTTTCCAGACAACCTTAGAGCTTTATCCAAGTTCAGCAGCCACCGCTAATCAAATGCCGAACGTTCGGGTTCCGCTGGACTCGAACCCGAACCCGGTTCACTCATCTCTAGTTATAAGCATGGGAATAGAGCAATTTTAAACACACTTAGGGGGAGATTTATCAAACTGGTTTAAAGTAGAATTGTCTTAGTTGCCCCTAGCAACCAATCAGATTACACCTTTTATTTCTTAGACTCTTTGAAAAATAAAAAGTGGAATTTGATTGGTTGATAAAATAAAGTTTGATAAATCTCCCCCTTTAGTTTTTTTTAAAAAAGGTTTTAATTTTTTTAAAAGCAGTCAGTTAAAATAAAAGTCATCTAAATTACATATCATTGTAATCATACAGACTTGAGAAACATAAGTAACATGTGAGTTTTACCATAGGGCGAATGACATAAACACGAAACCCCCCAAAATGAAATCAAATTCCTTTTTTTTTTTTTTTTTCAATTTCACCACGCATATAATTTTTTTCCAATTTCACAGCATACTTTATGGAAAAATTAGGTCTGTCATTATTAAATACAATTAATGGTGCAAAAATAAAGGCTCATGTGGGTCTGTAGGTGAAAAAATGCAACTGCTATGGCCTTTTAACCCCTTGCCTCTAAAGCCTGTTTTGGCCTTAATGACCAGGCTCATTTTTCAAAATCTGACCTGTCTCACTTTATGCGCTTATAGCTCAGTGATGCTTTAACGTATGCTAGCGATTCTGAGACTGTTTTTTCGTCACATATGGCACTTTATATTAGTAGCAAAATTTGGTCATTACTTTGTGTGTTTTTTGTGAAAAACATCAAAATATCATGAAAAATTTGAAAATTTTGCATTTTATGAACTTCTGAAATTATCTGCTTCTAAAAAAGGAAGTCATAGCACATAAATTAGTTGCTAAATCACATTACCAATATGTCCTCTTTATTCTGGCATAATTTGGGAAACATATTTTACTTTTTTAGGCTGTTATGGGGCTTAGAAATTTATTAGCAAATTATCACATTTTGTGAAAGTTTCCAAAACTGATTTTTTTTAGGGACCAGTTCTTTTTTTAAGTTGATTTAGGAGGCTTGTATGCTGTAAACCCCCATAAGTGACCCCATTTTGGAAACTAGACACCTTAAAGAATTAATCTAGGGGTATAATGAGCATTTTAACTCTACAGGGCTGGAGGAAACTATTCACAATTAGGTCGTAAAAAAATCGAAAATTTTAATTTTCTAATAATATATATGTTTAGATTAAAGTTTCTCCTTTTCAAAAGGAACATGAGAGAATCTGCACCCCATAATTTGTAACACAGGTTCTCTTGAGTACAACGGTACCCCATATGTGGGTGTAAACCACTGTATGGGCACACAACCGGGCTCAGAAGGGAAAGAGCGCCAATTAGCTTTTTTAATGCAGATTTTTCTGAAAAAGTTATTGAGCGCCAGGTGCGTTTGCAGTGCCCCTGTAGTGTCAGCAGAATAGAATCCCCCCAAAAGTCACCACATTTTTGAAAGTACACCCCTCAAAGAATTCATCTTGGGGTAGGATGAGCATTTTGACCCCACATGCATTAGAGGAAAGTATTCAAAATTAGACAGTGAAAATGAAAAACACGAATTTTTCCAATAATATATTCGTTTAGTTTGAAATTTCTCAATTTCACAAGGAAAAAGAGAAAAAAAGTACCACAAAAATTTGTAACGCAGGTTCTCCTGAATACAACGGTACCCCATATGTGGGCATAAACCACTGTATGGGCACACAGCGGGGCTCAGAAGGGAAGGAGCGCCAATTAGCATTTTCAGTGCAGATTTTGCTGAAGAAGTTTCTGAGCGCCAGGTGCGTTTGCAGCGCCCTTGTAGTGTCCGTAGAAGAGAACCCCCCCAAAAGTCACCCCATTTTGGAAAGTACACCCCTCAAAGAATTCATCTTGGGGTGTGGTGACCATTATGACCCCACAGGGATTAGAGGAAAGTATTTAAAATTAGACAGTAAAAATGAAAAACTCGAATTTTTCCAATAATATGTTCGTTTAGTTTAAAATTTCTCAATTTCACAAGGAACATGAGAGAATCCGCACCACAAGATTTGTAAAGCAGGTTCTCCTGAGTACAACGGTACCCCATATGGGGGCATAAACCACTGTATGGGCACACAGCGGGGCTCAGAAGGGAAGGAGCGCCAATTAGCCTTTTCAGTGCAGATTTTGCTGAAGAAGTTTCTGAGCGCCAGGTGCGTTTGCAGAGCCCTTGTAGTGTCCGTAGAAGAGAACCCCCCCAAAAGTCACCCCATTTTGGAAAGTACACCCCTCAACGAATTCATCTTGGGGTGTGGTGACCATTTTGACCCCACAGGTATTAGAGGAAAGTATTTAAAATTAGACAGTAAAAATGAAAAACTCGAATTTTTCCAATAATATGTTCGTTTAGTTTAAAATTTCTCAATTTCACAAGGAACATGAGAGAATCCGCACCCCAAAATTTGTAACGCAGGTTCTCCTGAGTACAACGGTGCCCCATATAGGGGCATAAACCACTGTATGGGCACACAGGAGGGCTCAGAAGGAAGGGAGCGCCAATTAGCATTTTCAGTTCAGATTTTGCTGAAGAAGTTTCTGAGCGCCAGGTGCGTTTGCAGTGCCCCTGTAGTGTCCGCAGAAGAGAACCCCCCCAAAAGTCACCCCATTTTGGAAAGTGCACCCCTCAAAGAATTCATCTTGGGGTGTGGTGACCATTTGACCCCACAGGTATTAGAGGAAAGTATTCAAAATAAGACAGTAAAATTGAAAAACTAGAATTTTTCCAATAATATGTTCGTTTAGTTTGAAATTTCTCAATTTCACGAAAAAACAGGAGAGAAGCTGCATGCCAAAATCTGTAACGCAGGTTCTCCTGAGTAGAATGGTACCACATATGTGGGCATAAACCACTGTATGGGCACACAGCCGGGCTCAGAAGGGAAGGAGTGCCAATTAGCATTTTCAGTGCCGATTTTTCCGAAGAAGTTTCTGAGCGCCAGGTGCGTTTGCAGTGCCCCTGTAGTGTCAGCAGAAGAGAACCCCACCAAAAGTCACCCCATTTTGGAAAGTACACCCTTCAAAGAATTCATCTTGGGGTGCAGTGAGCGGTTTGACCCCACAGGTATTAGAGGAAAGTATTCAAAATAAGACAGTAAAAATGAAAAACTCGAATTTTTCCAATATATGTTCGTTTAGTTTAAAATTTCTCAATTTCACGAGGAATGGGAGAAAAAACGTACCCCAAAATCTGTAACGCAGCTTCTTCTGAGTAGAACGGTACCCCATATGTGGGCATAAACCACTGTATGGGCACACAGCAGGGCTCAGAAGGAAGGGAGCGCCAATTTGCTGGAGCAAAACCGCAGCTAGTAATGGTTATTAGAATAGCGCAGTTACTAAAATACAATAAAAAATGAGATTACAGGTAATGTGGGGTGGTTACGGGTAATCTGGGGTGGTTATGGGCAACCTGCGGTGGTTACGGACAACCTGCGGTGGTTACGGGCAACGTGGGGTGGTAACGGGAACCGTGGGGTGGTAACGGGCAAAGTGGGGTGGTTACGGATAAACTGAAGTACTTATAGGTAATCTGGGATGGGAACCTGTAATTTGGGGTGGTTACGGGCAATCTGGAGAGGGTCACTGGCAATTTGGGGTGGTCGGGGGCAACGTGCGGTGGTCGGGGCAACGTGCGGTGGTCGGGGGCAACGTGCGGTGGTCGGGGGCAACGTGCGGTGGTCAGAGGCAACGTGCGGTGGTCAGAGGCAATCTGAGGGGAATTAAATGTGATTAGGGTCAACCTGGGGGGGTTACAGACAATCTGCGGTGGTTATGGGCAATACGGGGTGGTTACAGACAATCTGCGGTGGTTACGGGAAACATGGGGTGGTTACAGACAATCTGGGATGGTTACGGATAAACGGAAGTGCTTATAGGTAATCAGGGGTGGGTACATGTAATTTTGGGTGGTTACGGCAATCTGGTGTGGTTACGGGCAATCTGGAGGGGGTCACTGGCAACGTGTGTGAGTTAGAGGCAACGTGCAGTGATTGGAGGCAACGTGCGGTGGTTATGTGCAATATGGGGGGTTACGGGCAATCGGGGCTGATTACGGACCATCTGGAGGGGCTCACTGGCAATTTGGGGTGGTTACAGGCAACGTGCGGTGGTTATGGGCAACGTGCGGTGGTTATGGGCAACGTGCGGTGGTTATGGGCAATGTGTGGTGGTTATAGGCAATGTGTGGTGGTTATAGGCAACGTGCGGTGGTTATGGGCAATGTGTGGTGGTTATAGGCAATGTGTGGTGGTTATAGGCAACGTGTGGTGGTTATAGGCAACATGCGGTGGTTTTGGGCAACGTGCGGTGGTTAGTGGCAACGTGCGGTGGTTATGGGCAACGTGCGGTGGCTATGGGCAACGTGCGGTGGTTATGGGCAACGTGCGGTGATTACGTGCAATCTGGGGCGGATACGGGCAATCTGGGGTGGATATGGGCAACCTGCGGTGGTTACGGGTAATTTGGGGGGGTTAGGGGTAATCTGGGAGTAAACTGCAATTATTACTATAATAAAAAGTGTGTGTTTTATTTTTTTGTATGTTTGTCACTTTTTGTACTTTATACATTAATTTTCACTGTATTACTATGATTACTGTGATATTTTCTATCACAGTAATCATAGTTCAGTGACAGAGACCAAATTGGTCTCTGTCACTTTAAATTTTCTGAGATAACTGATTCTGGAGCGCATGCGCACTTCAGAATCAGCCTGGACGTCGAGGAGGACGGACCTCCCTGGATCAGGTAATGTATGCGCAGTAGGGAGGGTGACTGGGGGACGGGGGTGACTGGGGGGGTGGGGGGCGACTTGGGGGGTGGGGCACGGTGACACATTTTATCCCCTGTCACCAATGATTTATGGTGACAGGGGATAAAAAGTGCTGATCAGCACTGGGAACAGGCGATCGGCGGTATATAGTATATACCGCCGATCGCCTGCTCCGGGACCACACGGGGGGGGGTCCCCGATCACTGCCCCATGTTCTCCGCTACCTCCGGTGGCGGAGAGCATGGGGCTTTGATCACTAATTCATTTCCATCCCTGTGAACAAACATTGTTTGTTCGCAGGGATGGAGGCGGCCATCTTGGATCTGATGGCCACCCGGGTAGGGTGATCTGGGGTCTGATCGGGGGGCTGATCTGGGGTCTGAGGGGACATTTTTCATCTCCCCCCACCGTGGATTCACGGTGGGGGGAGATGAAAGCTATCGGCGGTGCCGGTAATGCCCGGTACCGGCGGATCGCCGCTAAAACAGTAGTAGCGGCGATCCGCCGGTATCGGGGGACGAGGGGAGGGGGCCGGGGGACACATATTGAGTGGCGGTGGGGGGAGGCAGCGTTCTGCAGCCTCCCCCCGCCGCTCTATCGGTGGGGGACACTGAATCTCCCCATAGACGCTGCGGTCGCATTGACCGCGGCGTTTATGGGGTTAACTGCCTGGGGGGGAGTGCGGCTCCCCTCCGGGCAGTGGCAGCAGGAGGATGCTGTGTGACATAGCAGGTGACGATCTCACCTAGGGACAGACGGGGGAGGCAGGGAAGCCATGATGTCCAGAAAAGCAGTGGCAGAACGCATCATGACGTCCCTGGACGTCATATTGGGGGAAGGGGTTAAACATGAGGAGGCAAAAATGTAAACACAAAATTAGCCCTGAAGGGGTTAAAGGGAAACAGACAGAAGAGATATGCATATATCCGCGCTTGTTTCTGATTACTTACTGAGTGGGCTTCTCAGTAACTTCCTCTTCTTTTATCCGGCATTTTTGGAAAAATTATCTTTATTACAGTATCACCGGCCACCGCTCTATCCTTAGGCTGCCTCCACCTCTTTTAGGATGATTGACAGCTGGCTTTCACCAAACATTGGGGCGGGCGTAAACAGTGACAGACCACCACCAGACAGTGACATATACCACCACCAGACAGTGTCATAGATCACCGCCAGACAGTGTCATAGTCCACCACCAGACAGTGTCATAGACCACCACTAAACTGTGTCATAGACCAACACCAAACAGTGTCATAGACCACGATCAGACAGTGTCATAGACCACGATCAGACAGTGTCATAGACCACTGCCAGACAGTGTCATAGACCATCACCAGAGAGTGTTGTAGACCACAGACAGTGTAACTGACCACCAAAACAGTGTAACAGACCACCAAACAGTGTCATAAACCACCACCAGACAGTGACATAGACTACCACCAAACAGTGCTATAGAACACCACCAAACAGTGTCATAGACCACCAAACAGTGTCATAAACCGCCACCAGACAGTGCCATAGACCACCACCAATCTCATAGACTACCACCAGACAGTGTCATAGACCACCACAAGACAGTGACATGGACCACCACCAGACAGTGTCATAGACCACCACCAGACAGTGTCATAGACCACCACCAGTGTCATAGACCACCACCAGACAGTGTCATAGACCACCGCCAGACAGTGTCATAGACCACCGCCAGACAGTGTCATAGACCACCACCAAACAGTGTCATAGACCACCACCAGACAGCGTTATAGACCACCACCAGACAGTGTCATAGACCACCACCAGTGTCATAAAGAACCACCAGACAGTGTTGTCATAGACAACCACCAGACAGTGTCATAGACCACCACCAGTGTGATAGACCACCACCAGACAGTGTCATAAACCACCACCAGACAGTGTCATAAACCCCCACCAGACAGTGTCATAAACCACCACCAGACAGTGTCATAAACCAGCCCAAGACAGTGTCATAAACCACCACCAGACAGTGTCATAGATCACCACCAGACAGTGTCATAGACCACCACTAGAGATGAGCGAACCGGGTTCGGGTTCGAGTCCATCCGAACCCGAACTTTCGGCATTTGATTAGCGATGGCTGCTGAAGTTGGATAAAGCCCTAAGGCTATGTGGAAATCATGGATATAGTCATTGGCTGTATCCATGTTTTCCAGACAACCTTAGAGCTTTATCCAACTTCAGCAGCCCCAGCTAATCAAGTGCCGATCGTTCGGGTTCGGATGGACTCGAACCCGAACCCGATTCGCTCATCTCTAACCACCACCAAACACAAATCAACAATCCGTTGTAAGAATTTATTGTTACCATTACCGCCACAGTTTCACACAGTTGAACACAGTTTAGCGCAGTTGCATTTTAAAATTTCAAACAACATACAATTTTTTATTTTTTTTTTAAAAACAAGGCTGTTCTTTTCATACTGCAGTTAAATGCATTGTAGTCAATGGAACAATGGCCATTGTTTTCACACAATGTGTTGAACAGCGGGCTTTGTTTTGAGTGCAAAACAACGGCCATTGTTCCATTGACTTCATTGCATTTCATTGCAGTATGAAAAGAATGGTTCTTTTCAAAAATAGTACCTTGTGTGAACATAGTCATATAATGACAAGATGTATCACATTATTATGGTGTTACACTCCTACAGAGGAAGTTGGGGAAAAAAAAGTTAAAATAAAATAAAAAAAAGCACAAAACGTAAAACTTTAAAGAGTGGAATATTCTAATAGAAAGGGGAGGGCTGACCTCCAGGAAATTGAGGTCACCATGAGGAAGAACAATTACGTGCTATATTACGTGGTATATGCTTGTGACCACTGCAGTGCTCAGCTGTATGTTTCTGTATATATATATATATATATATAGAGAGAGAGAGAGAGAGAGAGAGAGAGAGAGAGAGAGAGAGAGAGAGAGGAGGGGGATGCAGATGCTAAATATCATTTTAATGAAATAAAAATTTGAATATAAAATAATAATAACTAATGACTTACCTCCCGTGTCCCTTACTATGACAGCTCAGAGATCAGCGCACATCCTACACGTCCTCTCTTCTCTGTATTTGGTATTTGGGGAAGTGACTTGTGTTGTAACTTCCTGAAAAGGTGCAATTTCCCTTGCCAAACAATATATCCAACACACTTAAAGTGACACTGTCCCCCCCCTTTTTGCATTATGACTTCTCTACACAGGTGTAAAGGATACATTTTGTGGTTTTCACACCTTATTCTCTGTCGTACGTCATGGTGCTTGTTCCAGTTAAAAGTAATCTTTTATCATTTGCGGATTGGGCTTCTTGACCAAAGCGCCACTTAGACCCCCCCACACAACGGCGCCCTAGACCCCGCCCCTCTGTGACATCATAGCCGTCTAGGCCCTACCCCCTGACGGCCATTGAAAAAGGCTGGCCTAAAGGTCTTGGCCCCACCCCCTCTAGGTCGGCCTATATCAATGGCCACTGAGGGAGCGGGGCCTACACTCGGATGAGTAGCACAATGCGCAAATGATTAAAGATGACTTTTAACTGGAACAAGCACCATCACGTATGATATAAAATAAGGTATGAAAACTGCAAAATTTACCCTTTACACCTGTGTAGAGATGTCATAATGCAAAAAGGGGGGGCAGCATCACTTAAAAGGGGTGGTATAATGAAGCGGAGAAGGTAAAATCAGATGTACACCACATACATATAGGTAAATGAGAACAAATGTACTGTTTTAGTAAAGTAACTTACATCACTGTACTGTTTTTATTTCCCCATGGATTTATTCACTCTCTGGTTTCCTTTTTGAACTGTGGCCTATGGTTGCCATGCAACAGTGTAGACATTTTCCCACAATTCCCTTTGCTGCATGTGAAGTAAAAACCAACTGCCAGTACTAATGGGACAGATCATGTGACTGGGATTGAACAGAGCATGAGTGACCCAACCTAGTGGATGCCTGGTGGGCCGTAACCAACGGCAACAGGTTATCAAACATAGCAGCACATGGGGGATTAGTGATTATAGCTTGTACATTTGAAATAGGTTTCATTTACTGAAAGACTGACGGAACTACTATGTGTTAACATAGCCTTTGGCTATGTACACACGTCTTTCTATGCAAAATAATGACCATTTTTTTTAAAATGACGGCCAACAATAATGTTCATGAAATGGTCATGGTCAAACAACGGCCGTTATTTTGCTTAAAATATATGTAAAGTGCTGTAAACGTATATGTGACCATACATGAGAGGACCCGGGAATGAGTAATTGGCTAAATCTAAAGACGGATCCCAAGGTATTTGTTGAAGTGCTTTCAACAAAAAGGCAGTGGCCTAGTGCACTCCTCTGTAAGGGGGCATTCACACTACGGAATCCGCACTGACAACTTCCCGCAGATTCCACCGCTACCCCCCCCTTAGACTTCATTCTATGCTCAGGCAGTCAATTCTGTCAATTGGTGGAATCTGCCTGAGCATAGAATGGAGCCTATGGGAGGAATAGATCTTTAAGCTGGAGCGTGCACGGAATCCACTGGAGGTTATCTGTGCGGATTCCATAGTGTGAATACACCCTAACAGGGGGTACTTAATAATTTGGTCCATATTTTAAAATCAAGATTTAATAATAAGATAGATTAGTAGCTCCCACGGTGTTATGTTATTGTTCTTCTTTTCCAAATGAGGGTGACCTCTTTTTTTTTTTTTTTTTTCTGCAAGTGTGGTTCTATTTGATTTTACTGGATTGGATACGGAAAATAAAGGGCACCTCGCATATTTTTTTTATTTTATTTTTTCATATTAAAGGGGGGGGGTCATATGGCAGACAGAGGTGGCAGCAGAAAGCATTATGTCTGATTGAAAAGAATACACCACTTCCCACAGGACATACAGCAGCTGATAAGTACTGGAGGGCTGGAGATTTTTAAAGAGTAATTTTAAAAAAAAAAGTAAAAGCAATAAAACAAAACATCTCTGGAGTACACTTTTTGAGAGCTTTCCAGTGGTCAGAGCTTTGTGTTCCTGATCCAACAACATCCAGTCTGCCTGGAACCAGCAATAGTGGAAGTGAGGAGCTATTATTCAGTTTATTGTATGTACAGCATGTCCACATTTCTTTTGGCTCCCTTGCTGGTGGCTGATGGTATTATTGTATGTACAGCATGTGCACGTTCCTTTGGCTCCTCTGCTGGTGGCTGATGGTATTACTGTAAGTACAGGATGTACACGTTCCTTTGGCTCCCTTGCTGGTGGCTGATGGTATTATTGTATGTACAGTATGTGTACGCTCTTTTGGCTCCCCTGCTGGTGGCTGATGGTATTACTGTACACCTCAACAGGGCATTTCTTACTAAAGACTGGCATTTTCTCTTTGCCCACTGGTCTTTAGCTCAGTTGTGACTCAGGATGTAACTCTGTGACTATTGTAGGCTTATGTGCCAGGGTTATCGCCATGAGAGTATGTTATTGGTTATGTGACACTCCTGTCATGTCTTCCCAAACTTGGCATGTGCTTGGGTAGTGCTGATGTTTTCTATGGCAGCTGGGGATCCTCAGGTGCCATCTTTATGTTTTCTGGCATTATACAGAAATAATACTGTGTAGTGATGAGCGAATAGTGAAATATTCGAATATTCGATATTCGTACGAATATCTCCCTGATATTCGACTATTTGATCGAATATTCGATCCCATTAAAGTCTATGGGAACAAGTATTCGATTATTGAAAAACATCTATTCAACCACTTGGAGGTCACCAAGTCCACAATGACACCTCAGGAAAAGGGAAGAGAGATTAGAACGCTTGTTGAATATTTATTGAATATTCGGCGTACTATTCGATAATATTCGATACTATCGAATACCTTACTATTCGATCGCATATCTATTTGATCAAACAGTATTCGCTCATCACTAATACTGTTTATAGAAGTGATCTTATATTCCAGTCTCAAAAAGCACTAAGAAACTTACAAGAATCGAATAAAATGTCAGAGGATATAAAAGACAGTAAAAAAAATGGCTTGCTTTATGAAAATAAAAATCTAAAAATAATAAACATCCCATAATTAGTGTGGTACCTTTCATTACAACACAATGTATAAAGTTCTCATGTAGAGATGAGCGGTATTACAGTAGTAGTAAAGCGCTGTAATCGGCTGCTTTTGAACTCCATGCTTCTCCTCTCCAGGTGCCGGGAAAAGCTGGATCCTGTCCTGGGAAACTTTTCCTGGCACCCGGAATGGAGCAGCATGGAGTTCAAAGGCAGCAGGTTAATAAGCGACCACCGAGACTAGTGAAGCGCTTTGCTTCGTTTCTACTGTAAATTGGCTCAACCCTAGTCTCATGGTCTGTACCCGCATGATGAACACTGTACAAAATGAAAGAAAAAAAAAAAAAAATAGGGCCAAATTTCTGTTTACACTGATCCTCAAAAAAATAGGAAATAAAAAATTGTCAAAAGTCATATGGATGGCAAAATGGTAGCAATAAAACTACTGCTCATTCCACACAAAAAAAAAAAAAAAAAAGCTCAGTGAAACAATAAAAAATGTTACATATTAAGTTTTTGAGTGCAAAACAAGTTTAAAAATAATAAAGGAAAATAATATATATAGCAAAATTTGATGGGGGGCAGGGGGGGCGGCCGCCCCCGGGCCCACTCTGGCAGCCACAGCTCCCCCGGCCGCCGCCATCTTAACCTGATGCGTACGGCCTCAGCGCACCGCTGCTGGTATGTGGGCCGCACTGGCCCGCCCACCTGTCAATCACCTGGCCGGCCACCTATGACTGCTGCTGCCGCTGCCGCCCCCATTATGGTGTGACGCCGCTGCCCGCCATAGGATGGGTGAGTCACAGTACAGCCACAGCTCCCCCGGCCGCCGCCATCTTAACCTGATGCGTACGGCCTCAGCGCACCGCTGCTGGTACGTGCGCCGCCCTGGCCCGCCCACCTGTCAATCACCTCTGGCGCCGCGCTGTTCCGTCTCCCGCACTCGCACCAGGTCAGTGCCGGACGGCCGCCTATGACTGCTGCTGCACACAGGGACAGACAACCCAGCTGGTAAACAGGCCGACCTGGACATGTGGACACAGGGGGAGCTGGACATGTGGACACAGGGGGAGCTGGACATGTGGACACAGGGGAGCTGGACATGTGGACACAGGGGGAGCTGGACATGTGGACACAGGGGGAGCTGGACATGTGGACACAGGGGGAGCTGGACATGTGGACACAGGGGAGCTGGACATGTGGACACAGGGGGAGCTGGACATGTGGACACAGGGGGAGCTGGACATGTGGACACAGGGGGAGCTGGACATGTGGACACAGGGGGAGCTGGACATGTGGACACAGGGGGAGCTGGACATGTGGACACAAGGGGAGCTGGACATGTGGACACAGGGGGAGCTGGACATGTGGACACAGGGGGAGCTGGACATGTGGACACAGGGGGAGCTGGACATGTGGACACAGGGGGAGCTGGACATGTGGACACAGGGGGAGCTGGACATATGGACACAGGGGGAGCTGGACATGTGGACACAGTGTCCAGTGTCCAGTGCAGGTGTGTCTGGTGGTGGTGGTGGTATAGTGTATGGGGCAGATGTGCCTAGCAGTGGTGGCGTTACACTGTGTGGGGCAGGTGTGTTTAGTGGTGGTGTTACAGTGTACAGGGCAGGTGTGTCTAGTCTATACAGATCTTCTCTGCACTTTGTGAATGGTACATGGAAAAGTCCATAAGTAATCCAGTTATTGTCTCTGCATGCAGGGCCGGCTCCAGCTTTTTGTGGGCCCTTGGGCGACAGAGCCTCGGCGGGCCCCTTTGAGGAGCAAATCATGGAGAGACAGGCGAGGAAAGATTTGCAGCAGAAGAAACATGCGGCTGCTGCATATCTTTCTCCTCCTGTATCTCCTGATCTCTGCAGTAGTCAGGACTCTGGAGGAGTCAGACACAGTGACAGGAATATATATATATCATGCTGGTGCTGCTAGTTCTCTAGTATACAGCTCCTTCTGTGTGTGTGTGTGTGTGTGTGTGTGTGTGTATATATACATACACACACACAGAGCAGGAGCTGTATACTAGAGAACTAGCAGCACCAGCATTATATATATATATATATATATATATATTTATAATATGAACATGGTGAGACCTCTAGTTCTCCTATATTCAGGCCCTGCAGTGATATACAGTGTGTGTATATATATATATATATATATATATATATACACACACACACACACACACACACACACACACACTGTATATCACTGCAGGGCCTGAATATAGGAGAACTAGAGGTCTCACCATGTTCATATGATAGATAGAAGATAGGGAAATAGATAGATAGATAGATAGATAGATAGATAGATAGATAGATAGATAGATAGATAGGAGATAGATAGATAGGAGATAGATAGATAGATAGATAGGAGAGAGATAGGAGATAGATAGATAGATAGATAGGAGATAGATAGATAGATAGATAGATAGGAGATAGATAGATAGATAGATAGATAGATAGATAGATAGATAGATAGATAGATAGATAGATAGATAGATAGGAGATAGATAGATAGGAGATAGATAGATAGGAGATAGATAGATAGGAGATAGATAGATAGGAGATAGATAGATAGGAGATAGATAGATAGATAGATAGATAGATAGATACAGATATCTAGTTGTTTTGTGTATAGAGGTCCTGCTGTAATATATATATATATATATATATATATATATATATATATATATATATATATATATATATATCCTGCTGTAATAGATATAGATATATTACAGCAGGACCTCTATACACAAAACAAGTAGAAGAACCAGCACATACAGGACACTTAGTTTGCAGAGCCTACCTGCTGCCCTCAGGTCATGTGTCCGATCACATGACCCGTGACATCATCAAAGGTCCTTCAGACTCAAAGGTCCTCTTTCCTACTCGGCTGTAGGGAAGATTTGTGATGGAGGACAGGTGCTCGGGGGCCCCAGTATGGATCGGCGGGCCCCTAACTGTCACATGCGGCCTCTAGGGGCCCAGTCCTCTTTGTTACTACACTTTTTTTTCTTTTTTACTAACAAAAAAAATGTAGTAACAAACGGGAGTGGGCCCCTAGAGGAGCTGGGGGCCCCGGCATTTGCCCTACTTAGCCGGGTGCTGACGCCGGCCCTGTCTGCATGAACAACCTCTGCTAGACTGGGGGACCTCACATGGAGCTGCTGCTGGAGACTGGGGGACCTCCACATGGAGCGGCTGCTGGAGACTGGGGGACCTCCACATGGAGCGGCTGCTGGAGACTGGGGGACCTCACATGGAGCTGCTGCTGGAGACTGGGGGACCCCACATGGAGCGGCTGCTGGAGACTGGGGGACCTCACATGGAGCTGCTGCTGGAGACTGGGGGACCTCCACATGGAGCTGCTGCTGGAGACTGGGGGACCTCACATGGAGCTGCTGCTGGAGACTGGGGGACCTCCACATGGAGCTGCTGCTGGAGACTGGGGGACCTCACATGGAGCTGCTGCTGGAGACTGGGGGACCTCACATGGAGCTGCTGCTGGAGACTGGGGGACCTCCACATGGAGTGGCTGCACTTGCTTCAGACCTGAATCGCATAGAAAACCAGCTGGATCAGCTGAGTCCAATGTAGAGGCTTGTAACTCTGTACCCCAGAGCCTCAATGACCCGAAGGCTGCCATGCCTCAGCAGACATTAAGGCGACTTGTGGACAGAATGAGACTTCGTTGTCAGCTGTAGTTGATACTCAATGGCACATGACAAGTTATGCAGACAGTGACATGTTGTTGTTGTACCACTGGTGTTGGCTTTTGTTTCAATAACTTGTTTGATGAGGAAATCACTATTGCTGCTTCTACCTTAATGCCCTGTGGTATAATATCACTAAAGCTTGAACTTTTTATGTGTATTTCACCCCCAAGCCAAATATTCCTAACTTTTTGTGAGTAGTATATGATGACATATTCTTTTCTGTCTGATAGAAAACAATTGTGTGTGTGTTGGCCCAGCTGTACATGTGATTTGTACTCACCTACTTCTGTGATTTGGCAGGCATCTGTTTAGTATTCTAAACTGTATGTTATGACATAAAACTGATATCCTACTTTGAGTTTGGTTCATCTACTGTTGTCAAATCTTGTTAAAAGGGCCCTCACTTCTCTTGTTTGATTTATTGTTAAATGTGCAATCTGTATCTGTAAAAATGTGATTTTTTTTTTTTGTGTATGTATGTACTCCCAAAATTGGTGAAGTGCTGTGATATGTTTGTGCTATACAAATAAAATAATAATTATTTAATATCAAGGTGGTGTGGATGTACATTTCCTTTTAGGCAGCTGGGCTCAGTATATCAGTCTGCTTCTATACTTTGAAAAGCATTTATGATTAGTACTTTAAGGGGTTACCCAGGATTAGTACAGCATAGCCACTTTCTTCCAAAAACAGTGCCACACTTCGTGCCGCATTTCATACGGCGCCGTACATGTACGGCTGAAACAACAGGCGTGCGAATATTCGATGTGCGGGCGGATGCGTACGCATTGCGAACGTACGCCCGTAGTCTACTTACGCTTCCCGAGCCCCCTACGAAGCGATCTGACAGCGGCTTTTACTTGCAAATCTTCGCCTAGCCCCGGACACCCCACATAACCTTTTGGATCAGCATAGAAGAGTGGAAAAATGAAGAAATCACCACTTCGTACAGAGCCGCGGGATACGCTACGGGCGTAAGTTACAAGCCTTCCGGCTGGAAACAATGGTCTGGTTCATTTCTTACGGCGCCGTATACGATCCCGGCGTACATTCGTACGAAGTGTGAACTGTGCGGCCGGGATCGTATACTTTGCATTGTACGCTAACTACGTAAGTTTCCGGCCGCATATTCACGGAGCGCGCTACGGCCGGAAACTTACGTAGTGTGAACATAGCCCCAAAACTCATCTCCATTTACTTCAGTAGAACTGAGCTTCAACACAACACACACACACACACAAGATAAAGACAGGGGTGGTGTTTTTTTCTAGAAGAGAGCAATCATGTTTTTCTTATCCTGAAGAACAGCTTTCATTTTATGTGTCTATATATGTAAATGTAGAAGCCTCTAACACTGCTCTTAATCTTAATTCACTATGAGTAATGGAGTAGAATATACCCTTTATTATTTAGAAAGCATTGTTGTCAAGTGAGGTTCCCTTTGGGTTGGGGGCCCACTCAGACTTGCTGGCCCCCCCTAGGCTGAACCCCTAGCTACGCCCCTGATATATATATATATATATATATATATATATATATATATATATATATATATATATATATTGTAGATATGTCACAGGAAAAGTGGTCGAGGGGGTGTACATCTCACCTAGGTTACAGCTTAGTGTGAGATGGTAAATCTGGGAGAGATCAGTTGCTCAGCAGTGATATGCTGCTGAATCGTTGTTTAATTTTTCCGGGCCGGATTTACTGGAATGGCGAATAGGTGGGTAGTGGGATCTGCCATTCCCTCCCCCTCGATCCAGTGTGGGTTTTGGGATCAGGTGAGCTCTGATCCCAATCAGCCTGAGAAGGCAAAAAGCTCACACAGTGTACAGGTCCTTGCTCTCAGCCAGGAGGAAACAGCCTGCATGCTGTATTTGCTGGGAGCAAGGGATACCACTGCTGCTGGGGATTGTCCATACCCTGCGATACTGTTATCGAAGTGCCAGAGAGGTAACCTGTTGTGTTAGTTAGCGCCCAGACGGGCAAGACCTTTTGTTTTGTTCCTAAAGCACAGTGTTGCTATATTTCTGTTATGGACTGTTTATGCTACAAATAAACTCCAAGCTGTTTTATAAGTCCAAGTCTGCTGCTGAACTGTGTCCAACACACCATCCCCCGGGAAGATCCTTACAATTGGTGCTGCGGAGCGGGCAAAACGGTTGCTAGGGGCAACGGTGTGCATCAACTTGGCTACAGCTGCTTATGTCCTGGGTGAAGGCTGCGGCTTCACTCCAAAAACAGCCAAGCAACATGGAGGAGATGATGAAGCAGTTAATGCAAGTGAGTTTGCAACAACAACAGGCTCTGACAGACGCTAACCTGCGCCATGAACAGGCATTGGCCGCACACCAGCAGGCTAATAGGCAGCAACAAGCTCTGACAGACGCTAACCTGCGCCATAAACAAGCAATGGCTCAACAACAGAGACTTATTGAGCACCTGATAGCAAAGCAAGAGGCGTCTGCAGGTGCTAATCCCCAGCTGGTGGCAGCAGCCGCGCCAGAGACTTTGTCTGTAAGAAGAGCTGTGCAGCGAGCGTTGCAAAAGATGACTGCTGATGTCGTATTGAGGCCTACTTAACTGTCTTTGAGCGTGTGGCTGAGCGAGAAAAGTTACCCTCCACTGAGTGGGCAGAGGTCATTGCTCCCTATTTAACAGGCGAACCTCAAAAGGCCTACTATGACCTCAGTGAACAAGAGGTCAAGGACTATCCTCGGCTAAGAGCAGAGATACTCACCCGCCTAGGAGTTACTGCTGCTGTCTGTGCCCGGAGGGTCCGCAACTGGAGCTACAGTTGGGACAAGTCAGCGAGGTCCCAGATGTACGACCTGATCCATTTGGCAAGAAAGTGGTTGGAGCCAGACACCTCTACTCCTGCCCAGATCTTAGAGAGGGTCGTGATGGATCGCTACCTACGAGCACTCCCTGCTGATCTGCAACGCTGGGTGGGACAAGGTGACCCTAGGAGTGCCAACGAACTTGTCAACCTTGTCGAGAGGTTCCAGGCGACCGAGGACTACCTCCGTGATGTTCCTGCAGCACCTTCACCTCCCCGGAGTGCCAGATCTGTGCCATCATCTGGTAAGAGACTTCCATCTATTGGGGGATTGTGGAGGGGTGCTGATAGAGGGAAGAGCGCTCAAGCGGTGTCTCAAGGGCAAAAGACTGGTGATGGTCCCAGGTGGCTAAGTGGCCCTAAAAAGGACTCCCTGCCAAGGAGACCAGGCCCTATCCAGTGCTGGAGATGCCATGAGACGGGACATATGTCTGCCCATTGCCCTCTTACCACTGAGCCCATGGAGTGTGACGCTAGCCGGCGTCAGTCGCTATTTGCGGAACCGTCATGTGTTGCAGTTCCTGGACTAGAGACTGAACCACAAGTCTGCCACATTACTGTCAATAACTTCCCTGTTAAGGCGTTGCTGGACTCAGGAAGCCTTGTCACCTTGGTGCATGCCAGCCTGGTGACTGGGGACTTTGTGCCAAAAAGACATATGAGTGTGGTGTGCATACATGGTGATACAAAGGTGTACCCTATAGTACTGGCTAATGTCGGGACTGAACTAGGCGCTGTACAATATGAAGTGGGTGTGGTTAAAAACCTTATGCATAATGTGATATTGGGGCGTGATTTTCCATTGTTCTGGGCTCTATGGGGAAAACAAGAATCCCCTGAAAGGAGTGAGGAGACCCCTAAGTCTAATGCATTACCCACGGTCAATGATAAAAATGTACAGGAGGAATATGATGCTTTTCCTTTACAGGTCCTGGCAGTTGAGGAAGAGGCTCCTCCCACTGCGCAGAATGTTCCAGACTTAGAGGTGTCTAGGGATAATTTTGGTACTGCACAATTACAGGACCCCACTCTCAAAATGCGAGAGAGCAGGTCACTGTTATGAATGGGGTACCTCAGGAACCAGAAGCTGAGAAAAAGTTTCCACATTTTTCTATGACTAATGATCTCTACTATAGAGTCACTAAGATTAATGACGAGGTTGTGGAACAGCTTCTGGTGCCTAAGTCGTACCGGCGTCAGGTACTCGACATGGCCCATAATCATGTCCTTTGGGGCCACTTGGGGACGGATAAAACGCAGGAGAGAGTCCTCCAGAGGTTTTATTGGCCTGCGATTTATGCTGATATAAAAAAATACTGTGAGTCGTGCCCCACATGTCAGCTTAGCGCTCCAGTGTCGCATTTTCGCAGTCCTTTGGTCCCGCTCCCCATCATAGAGGTACCGTTTGACCGGATCGCAATGGACTTGGTGGGTCCCATTGTAAAGTCGGCAAGGGGACACCAGTACATTCTAGTGGTGTTGGACTACGCGACCCGCTATCCTGAGGCTGTACCCCTAAGAAACACTGCCTCTAAAACAATTGCACGGGAATTGTTTTATATGTTTTCCAGGGTGGGGATCCCCAAGGAAATCTTGACTGACCAAGGTACCCCATTTGTGTCAAAGGTGATGAAAGAGCTATGCAAACTGTTTAAAATCTCACACCTACGTACCTCTGTATATCACCCACAGACAGACGGGTTAGTGGAGAGGTTTAATAAAACCCTGAAACATATGTTAAAAAAAGTGGTGGAAAAGGATGGTCGGGATTGGGATCACTTACTACCTTACCTGATGTTTTCTATTAGGGAAGTACCCCAAGCGTCCACAGGGTTCTCTCCCTTCAAATTGGTCTATGGTCGTCACCCTAGGGGTTTATTGGATATAGCGAAAGAGACATGGGAAAGTGAGTCCACCCCGTACAAGAGTGTTATAGAGCATGTAGCACAGATGCAGGACCGTATAGCCACTGTAATGCCCCTAGTAACGGAACACCTCCAGAGGGCGCAAGAGGGCCAAAGCAGAATTTACAATCGTTCGGCAAGAATCAGGACATTTAGCCCAGGTGACCGGGTACTCATACTTGTTCCCACGGTAGAAAGCAAATTCTTAGCAAAGTGGCAGGGTCCCTATGAAATTGTAGAGAAGGTCAGTGAGGTCAACTACAGGGTACACCAACCAGGTAGAAGGAAGCCTTTCCAAGTTTATCACATAAACTTGATCAAGCCCTGGAAAGACAGGGAATCCTTGGTGGCGACAAAGCCTGTTGGTCATCTGTCACCACCAATCCCTCCGGTCAGGATTGGTGACACCCTATCAGTATCCCAGAAGCAGGAAGCTAAGGAGTTCCTGCAGAGAAATAAAGACAAGTTTTCTGACCTCCCAGGGCGTACGCATCTCATTAGTCATCATATTGAAACTGAGCCTAGAAGCAGAGTAAACCTTAAGCCCTACAGGATACCGGAAGCACGGAGGGAGGCGGTATCATCCGAGGTAAAACGTATGCTTGACCTAGGAGTCATTGAGGTGTCCCAGAGCGAGTGGTCCAGCCCGATTGTGTTAATCCCAAAGCCCAATGGAACTTGGAGGTTCTGTAATGACTTTAGAAAGTTAAATGAGATCTCCAAGTTCGATGCCTACCCCATGCCCAGGGTAGATGAGTTGATAGAAAGGATGGGTAATGCCAGGTACATAACTACCCTCGATCTCACTAAGGGCTACTGGCAGATCCCACTCACTCCTAAGGCTAGAGAGAAGACTGCATTCTCCACCCCTGATGGGCTCTTCCAATACGTAGTGATGCCATTCGGGTTACATGGAGCCCCTGCCACTTTTCAGAGGTTGATGGACTTGATTCTGCGACCACATCGAGATTACTCCGCTGCCTACCTCGATGATGTGGTCATTTTTAGCCCGGATTGGGAAAGTCACCTCTGTAAGGTCCAGGCGTTGTTAGATGCCATAAGCGATGCGGGGTTAACCATCAATGCAGAGAAGAGTGCACTAGCCTTAGAGGAGGCCAAATACTTGGGCTACATTATTGGGAGGGGGTTAGTGAAACCACAACTAAATAAAATTGAGGCAATACAGAATTGGCCTCAACCCCTCACAAAGAAGCAGGTCAGAGCTTTCCTGGGTATTACGGGCTATTACCGAAGGTTTGTGCCGAATTTTGCTTCAGTTGCAGCCCCGCTAACTGACCTGACAAAGGGTGCGAAGTCCGCAATGGTGACATGGACTCCAGAGGCCGAGAAGGCTTTTCAAAGCCTTAAGTCTGCCCTGTGCCAACAGCCTGTGCTAGTTACCCCTGACTTTAGGCGAGAGTTTCTAGTACAGACAGACGCCTCTAATACAGGGTTAGGAGGTGCCGTCCTCTCACAGGTCGTGAATGGCGAGGAGCACCCGGTGATGTACTTGAGTAGAAAGCTATCCCCGGCCGAGAAAAACTACGCCATTGTGGAGCGAGAATGTCTGGCAGTGAAGTGGGCCCTAGAATCCCTTAGGTATTACTTACAATGCAGGAGATTCAAGTTAGTGACAGACCATGCCCCCCTAACATGGATGAAGTTAAACAAAGAGAAAAACGCAAGGGTGACTAGATGGTTTCTGTCTCTACAAAACTTCAATTTCACTGTGGAACACAGGCCAGGGAAATTACAGGCGAATGCTGACGCCCTATCAAGGGTACACTGCCTGTGGGAACGAAACGCTCAGCCCTCCGGTCTGAAAAAGAGGGGGGGGATATGTAGACATGTCACTGGAGATGTGTTCGAGGGGGCGTACATCTCACCTAGGCTGATGCATAGTGTGAGATGGTAAGTCCAGGAGGGATCTCTTGCTCAGCAGTGCTATGCTGCTGAGTTATTATTTATTTTTACCGGGCCTGGATTTACATGGAATGGCAGGTAGGTTTTGGTAGTGGGATCTACCATTCCCTCCCCCTCGATCCAGTATGGGTTTTGGGATCAGGTGAGCTCTGATCCCAATCAGCCTGAGAAGGCAAAAGGTGGGCTCAGTGTACAGGTCCTTGCTCTTAGACAGGAGTAAACAGCCTGCGTGGTCTGTTTGGTGAGAGCTGGGAAGACAGCCGCTGCTGGGGCCTGTTCACACTCCGCAATACTGCCGACTGAAGTGCCAGAGAGGTAACCTGCTTTGTTAGTTAGCGCCCAGACGGGCAAGACCTTTTGTTCTGTTCTTAAAGCACAGTGTTGCTATATTTCTGTTATGGACTGTTTATGCTGCAAATAAACGCCAAGCTGTTGTTTTACAAGTCCAAGTCTGCTGTGAACTGTGTCCAAACACACCATCCCCTGAGAAGATCCCTACAATATATATATATATATATATATATATATATATATATATATATATATATATATATTTACCTGAGACATAGAGAGTAACACCTCTAGGTTGTAGGGGATATCCACTTATAAATATTTCCTCTGTCATCCCTGGATAATATTTGCCGCCATCTTCTCTCCTCACAGAGTCTATCCGCAGGGTACAGCTATTATTCCCCGGTACCAGGGAGGTTTGGCCTCTGTATTCCTCCGTTACTGAGGATGAGTCCTTGGTGTTTAGGATTTCTGACTTCCATAATCCACCATATATGTACCACACAATGCTGGATGATCCTGAGGTCCAGACAGGATCATATGTACAGGGAATCTCCACACAGGAGCCGAGCAGAGCAGTGATTTTAGAAGGGAACGTCCATCGCTGACATACAGAGCCCAGATAGAAGCCTGGAGACAATGACACAACATGAGGCCGGAGTCACAGAATCTCATTCTATCCGATTATTCTGGAATTGTGAGACTATTTACCTTGACAGATGAGGAGAAGATAAACCTGCTTCACTGCCTCCATTCTGGATGAGGATGGTCAGCGACTAAATCAGGAAACGTGAAATATCTGCAACAACATAGATGTCCATAAAATGCTCTATTTGTATATAAACCTTATGGGAGTGATCTGTCATGTGACCTCATGTTCTTCTAATTCTGTTAGTTACAGCCGTATATAAAGAGCATGGTCATTATTTATGTTCATAATTATCAAACTATGGTTGTATTTTCACCTTAAAATAAGTTGTGTGAACATACCCTAAGGCTTTGTTCCCACATCATCTATTGTAGGATAGTTTTTCTGACAGACGTTATTTTCAGTCTTTAATCATTTCCACTGAAGAAACACAATGCATAGAGTAACAGCCATTGTTTGCAGCGGCCGTGAAATCAATGTTCAGGACATTTATTGGTGGACGTTATTTAGCGATTTTTTTTTTTTTCACTGTCTTTTCAATAAACTTCAGTGCACCTTTAAGCCACATTCACACACTGTATTTTTAGAATAAACAACAACACTGTTTATTAGCAGTATGCATTCACACTAGTGTGTATGGGACAGCGGCCGCAGTGTATACACAGAAAACTGACCTGTCTCTTTTGTGCAGCCGCTATTCAAGGTGTCTTCAGCCATCTGTAGAGTGACGGCATGCTCAGCCAAAAAGACGTCCGAAAATAATTGTCATGATCTTTATTTTGATGTCCGCGCAGACAACGCCCGTTATTTTATACACCGTGTGCATTGGACGTCTGTCATCCCATTGACTTCAATGCATTGCAGTAAGTTAAATCGCAGCAATAAGGGACATATTTTATGTTTTTTTGACGTTGTGTGGATATAGCCTTACAGAGGAAGTTGGGGTGGGGGGATTTTTTGTTGTTTTTTTTTTTTTTTTATTTTGCAAAGTAGTAAAACATAAAATAAAATAGCAGGAAACAAAACTTTAAATTGTCACTGTTGTTTGTTTTTTTTTTTTTTTTCAGAAATCAATAGTCCAGGCGATTTTAAGAAACTTTGGGTTTATTAGGCAAATCTGCCATTATCTGCATTCACAAAGACTTTCCCCAGGTCCACCCCGCCCCCTCCTCTCATTCACTGCTCATTATCTGGAAATCTCTACTCTTTTACATCAATCGGGCCCTGTCTAACCTATGCAGAGGGGGGGGGGGGGGGAGGAAAGAGATTAGTCGGTAGCAGAGAGCAGAGTACAAAGGATTACACAGTGGGACCTGTGTGAAGCTGGTATTCAGAGGTCAGAGAGGTCAGTGTTGACTTCAGAGGAGATAGCGGGTGATGTAGCTGTAAATTATTTCTTTGTTGTCCTGTTTTGGTGCCTCACTTCCCTCCACCCATCCCCTCTCCATAGACAATCATGAAGACAGGGGGGAGAGCTTCAAACTTTTCCATTATAAAAATGCATTTTCCGCCTAAAAAACCCAATTACAAAGTTTCTTAAAATCGCCTGGACTATTGATTTCTGCAAAAAAAAATTAAATGACAGAGACACTTTAAAAAGTGAAATTTTCTAACTAAAAAGGGAGGGCTGACCATCAGGAAATAGATGTCACCAGGAGGAAGGACGATGATGTGAAATTAATGAAGAAAAACATCAGGACATCTGGCATAAAGCTGAATCCTGCTCATAACTGGTCCAGATACTAAGTATAATACTAATACAATAGCTCCCAGACAGTATAATAAAGGCCCTATTTTTAGAACAGAAGAGATTAGAAATATCATAGAATGTATACGCTTGTGAACACTGACTTGAAATATTTTCAGCCTAAGTATACAGTGCTCATATATATATATATATATATATATATATATATATATATATATATGAGCACTGTATACTTAGGCTATATATATATATATATATATATATATATATAGATGCTAAATGTCATTAAATTTCATAGAAATGTAAATATAAAATAATAATAATAAGTAATGACTTACCTCCCGTGCCCCTTACTATGACGGCTCAGAGAGCAGCGCACATCCTACACGTCCTCTCTTCTCTGTATTGGGTATTTGGGGAGGTGACTTGTGTTGTAAATTCCTGAAAAGTTGCAATTTCCTTTTATTTGTGCTTTCACGATTTTATACTTTTGTTATTGCTATATATAAATAAAATAACTTTAATAAAAAAAAACAGTTGAACAGCAATTTCCTTTGCTGCCTAATAATATATCTAATACACTTAAATGGATGGTATAATGAAGCCAAGAAGGTAAAATCAGATGTACACCACATACATATTTGTAATTGAGAAGTTTTTAGTAAGGTCGTTTACATCACTGTACTGTTTTTCTTCACCATGGATATATTCACTCTCTGGTTTCCTTTCTGAACTGTGACACTTTCTCACAATTCCTTTTGCTGCATTTGAAGTGAAAATCAACTGCCAGTACTAATGGGACAGATCATGTGACTGGGATTGAACAGAGCATGAGTGACCCAACCTAGTGGATGCCTGGTGGGTCGTAACCAAGGGCAACAGGTTATCAAACAAAGCAGCACATGGAGGGGGGATTAGTGACTCTATATGATTAAAATGATACACTTTAGGACACACTTGTACATTTAAAATAGGTTTCATTTAACCTAATGCATCAGTATAGACTGAATTTTGTTTGTGACATGGCCCCTTTAAAAGGAACCAATCACCATGTTTTGGAAATACAAATGTTTTGGAAATACAAACGGTGCCTAAATCTGTTCTTACATACTGTACATCTCATGTGTTTCACACTGGCAGCAAACCCCAAAAACATACTTTCATTCTTAGCTGTATGCTAATCATCTGATAACTAGGCAGCGGGGCCGGCTTTTCATCTGAACTAGTCCCAGCTGGTGGGAAATTGTGTATGGCCTGTACCCTCGGTGATACTGTAGATCCTGCACAATTTCCTGCCAGCTGTGAATAGTTCGGACGTTACAGAAGTTATTTGCACAATGACGGCCGTTGTTATGAAAGACGGCCCTCATTTTTACATAGCGTGAACCTAGCCCGAAACTACCAAAAACAAAGATTTTAGTCAAACAAGTCACAAAGCATCCGAATGGGAACAGAAAAATATACAAAATAGCTTCACCAGTTTTTATTTATTCACCTCACAGAGTGCATTTTATTATACATGTTCCTGCCTCTTCCGTGTTGGTCACAGGTGAGTGATCATAGAGAGAAGCCACAAAAACACATCCACAGACAAGAGGCCAAAGGGTCCAAAAAATCTCTTGCTGGCTATGTTGGCACTTCAGGAAAATATCAGGGAGAGGCGGCCGTCTCAATATATAGACATCCACTGATAATGATCACGATCTTTATAAGCAGCCATCTATATAACAAGACGGCCACCTTTCCCCAATATGTTCCTGAAGTGGGAATGTAATTTCCTCTCCTAAAACTTAAAGAGGCTGTCCACCCAACAGGATAGGGGACAAGTAAGAGATTATGAGGTCCAACCTCCATACTCCTCGACATTCTCCAGATTGCTATTCCTATGGAGCCGCTGGAAAGAGCCGATTGCTGTACTGGTCTCTTTCTGGCGGCTCCACTCACTCTCTATGGAGCTGTCAGAGAGAGCTGAGTACAGTCCTGTGCTTTTTCCGGCCGCTCCATAGGAATGAATAGAGCCTTAAAGGGGTTATCCAGAGCTACAAAAACATGGCCACTTTTTCCCCTCTCATGTCTCCAGTCCAGGTGTTGTTTGCAATTAAGCTCCATTCACTTTAATGGAACTGAGTTTAAAACCCCATCCAATGTGGAGACAAGAGAGGGGGAAAAGTGGCCATGTTTTTGTAGCGCCGGATAACCCCTTTAAGTCCCGTGCCGTACCCCCAACTGTATTCATAACAAAGAAGCTGGAAGCAAATCTGGAGATCGCCGGGGGGTATGGAGGAGGGGGGGACAAGTTAGTTTTGGGTGAAAAACCTCTTTGACCTTTATTGTTGTGACTTGAAAGTAAATGTTACAAACCTTGAAGTGTATGTATACGTGAGCCAAAATTTAACAGCAGCCTGTGGTCATGACCACACATCTTTTTTTGGACGTTTGATGGATTTTTTTGGATGGCCATCATTTTGTGACCAAACAACGTCTGTTATTTTAAAATAATGGATGTTATTTGGCCACAAAATTATGAAGAAAAAAAAATTCCAAAAAAAAAATGTTGTGTGGTTGTGGCCTACAGTTTATCATCAGTGGCGGTATGGTGGAAAGACACAGTTTGGCTATGTTCCCACATAGTATTTCCGTCAGTCTTTTGGTCAGTGGTTTTTTTTTTTAACCAAAACCAGGAGTGGGTTGAAAACATAGAAACTGTGCCAATCTTTACAGTATAATTTTGCCCTGTCAGTTCCACTAATGGTTTTGGTTAAAAAAAATACTGACCGAAAGACTGAGAGAAATACTGTGTTAACGCAACACCGTCTTTTTTAGTGATGAGCGAGCATGCTCGTCCAAGCTTGGTACTCGATCGAGTATTAGGGTACTCGATGGTACTCATTACTCAGATAAGCATCTAGCGATACTCGAGAAAATGAAATCATCCTATTCCTGTAAGTTTGGGCGCTATTTCTCAGCCAATCAACATGCAGGAGACTCTTTGGTACATCCTGTGATCACGTGGGACCCATACATGTCGATAGCAGCGATTGGTCGGCCAGATCAGATGACCCTGGCATATAAAAATCTGGCCGGCAGTGCTCGCCTCACATGCCTGCTGGAAGATAATAGGGACAGAGCTGCTGCTTCTCAGGGAAAGCGTTAGGGAGGGAATTAGTGTTGCAGTAGGCAGGGATACTATAGAAAGAACCCAACAGCCCTTGTAAGGGCTTAAAATCATTGTTCATTTTTTTTTTTAATTTCTCTAGACTGCTTGCTGTGACTTGAAGTGCAGCTACCACGATTATAGCAGCACACTGTGGTGATCGGCTGCTGGCAGAAAGGGGACAGCAGGTGATGCATACAGACCCAAAGAAGTCCTCAGTACTGATGCTGTTGTGCATTGTATTGTTCTGATTTGTAGTACAGTTGCATAGAACCTCACTGCTCATTGTCCTGTGTAACAGTTGGCATACACCATATACCACCACCTCCAAAAATTAGTGTGACCGGTACATTTTTTCATCTGCAGCCAGTCATCAGGGTTGCTTCATTTCTTAGTGCAGCCATATCCAAGCTCACTGCTGATTTCCCTGTGTGAGAGGGTGGCATACACCATATAGCAGCACCTATACACAGATTGTATACGTCAACCTCCAAAAACTAGTGTGACAAGTATCTTTTGTCATCTGCAGCCAGTCTACAGGGTTGCTTTATTTTTTAGTGCTGGATATTCAAGCTCACTGCTAATTGTTCTGTGTAAGGGCGGGTTCACACTACAGAATTCTCGCGGACAATGTCCGCGGAATTCCGCTGTCTGTCCGCCCGCACATCTGGGCGCTTTTACGCCAGCTCCATAGACACCATTTTATGGGCCGGCGTATTCCGCTATACGCTGAAAGAAGTGTCATGTCACTTCTTTCAGCAGATCGCGGAATACGCCAGCTCATAGAATGGTTTCTATGGAGCCGGCGGAAAAGCGCGTGCCCGTGCGGGCGGACAGCTGACGGAATTCCGTGGACATTTTCCGCGAGAATTCCGTAGTGTGAACCCACCCTAAGAGGGTGGCATACACCACCATATAGCTGCACTTACACACAGACTCTATACAACTACCTCCAAAAGTAGTCTGAATGTAATAAATATGAAGTTTAAAGATAATTGTGCTTGGAGGGAAATTCGAATTATCCAGGAAGGCAGAGAAAATCTTGTTGGTAAAAATATGGTGGGTTTAATTCTTCACCAAAGGAGGTACAAATATCCTATAAGCAGGATATCAATCATAAGAAGAATAAGGCAATAGTCTTACAAATGTCTTAGAATGTCTCTGTGGTTGTAAGTCTCAGAGTCTCAAAGATGATGGGCATATAGTCCATTTCCAATGGCGACTGAAGACTTTGGCTCAAACAAAGGACTTCCTTGGGTGAATTCCTGAGGTGGGGGCTAACAAACCCCAGATGTGTGTGGAGGCTTCTCTTGAAAGATGGTATACAAAAAGACCTCCCAAACCAACTAACCTCCTAAATCTATATACTATCTTGACCGGGAAAATATATACACTTATGCCCAAATATGGTTACACCCAGTACAATTTATATCCCAAAAATGGTATACTGGCAAAGCTCCAAGTGGATTGGCCAAGCTGGACACGTAGCTATATCTCACTATGATCCATACATTACCCACGTGACCATTTAGACACGACCATATTAGGACTTCCAGTCATCCACCATTTTGGAGGTCAAGAAATTACTAGGTGAGAGTTCAGCCCTATACTCAATATGAGAGTAGAGAAGAGAATGAACTGAAGTACAGTGTTTGTATAATCTGGGATGATAATAATTTGATTCCACTAATGCCAGAGATAATATGATCCATTCAGCCATTAATAGGGTTAGATGTTATAGGCGGGGTTACAGGTTATTAGTTTTTTACATTTCTCCCTCTTTATGCTTTGGAGATAATTTCCAAGCATAAAATCTTCATGCAAACCCATTCATTCCTCCATTCGTATCACATCCGTATCACATTCATCCGTCACTGCATGTCACACTTTGTCATGGATCGTATTATTTTGCTTGGCTTGTGGTATAACTTGTTCCAAATTGTTTACAGACTTAGTATTTTGTATTCTCTTCACCATTTCTCTTATTATATTGTCTCCTTTGTTTACCTCTAATTTTACCTTGTTATACAATTTTTTCATTCTATACATCAGGAATATTTGATAAACAATACATAATACAAGAATAGAAATAATAATAGGATTAGATAATATGTTTCCTGCAGCAGAATTCACAGAAGTTTTCGACCACATATTTACTGATTTCTTTAAGTTTTTCCACCAACTATACCCTGACATCTGATCCCATTCGTGTCGGATTTGTTCCAATTGGCCCTGTTGGTGTTGGAAAGTAATATCAGCATTCTGTAATTGTTTCCGTAAGATTTCCAATAGCCCTTTATCCTTCTTTATCTCCTCAGTCCATTGCTGCCAAGGGAACTGATTTACCTGAGTAAGATTTAGTTGTATCGGTAACGCTCTGAGATGTTCTGTAGGGAGAGACGTTACACTGATCTTTTTCCCCTGTATCTCTATGGCTTTTACATCGCCTTCTATACAATATAATCCTCTAGATAAAGTCTCTCTATGGATACAAGTGCTAAAAAATGCTGTTACCACTTCCTCTTCCAACATCACCCGGAAACAAATTTTCCTTAATTCTACCTGAGTTACAAGATCATTGATCGATGTCACCATCTCAATTCTTGCCTGGCATGATGTCTGGTTGTGATAGCAAGAATGATAGATAACCTTGTCTTGACCCATTAAACAAATTATCTTATCATTATGTCTGCACTTTGATTCTAAGTCCAACTGTACCAAATCATCCCCCTCAACTACAAACTGTGTGTATTGTAAGTGATAGAGAATGACCTGTGTATCACTAACAGGAAGGCCTAATACTGTGACAGGTACGAGTGACTGTTCATTCCCAGTTATTGGTATTAATGAGGTGCCAATACAAACCTCTTCATCACAGCCGTTCCACTTATTTACCCATAACTCCATGTGTCTTAAGCTGAAGCCATAACGTTCAGGTAAATTTTTCAATAGACCTAAAGGTACAATGCCACCTTGCAAAGCCTGAGTGATCATCTTCAGGTTAGTTGAGTACTCCACTTGGATCTCTAGACAAGCCCTGGAGACTTGCGTCTCTTCTTGACTTTCTATTAATCCAAGGGAAACCTCCTGAAGATGAGACACTGAGGATCCCAATACTTTGGCTGTATCTAGAATCATACTTTCAATGAGCTGGTTCAACCCTTTTTGTACAGCTACTCCCTTATTACCAATATATCCTATGGAACTCAAATCTGTTTTCAGGGTATTAATGTCCATAGTGTTGACTTAACTTCCTATGGTTCCCTATCCTCCTAGAACTCCTTCTACTGCTCCTCGTCTCTTTTTTGTGGTTTTTGATGCATGTTGTCCGAACCATTGTGCTAAACCCTCTTCCATGTTACGAAGATGTGGTTTACACTGGGGATGAGTGGAAGATATTTTCCAATCAGTGATATTAAATGTCCAAACAATGGTGGCAAACGATCCATTCCGTAACAGAGGCTTGGTTTGGAAATGGTTAATTTGAAATGGATTGGATGGTTTGACCCTTGTGTCGGTACACTTATTATCCTTGGGAGACCATACATTTACATTCACTGTATCACAATGCTTACATGTATCTCCTTTTATAGCACAACACTCATATAGACCTGAATCTTTCTGAGAAAGATGTTCCTGACGAAACATAAGATATTGTCCGTCCCAGCTAACACTTCCAGTTTGATCATTGTGAATTACACCAGTAAGTCTGTTGACAAACCTACCTAAGGGAATTCTCCCTCTTGATCATATTAATGTTGTGTCACTAGATAATGGTAATCTAGTACCATATTGTAATTCTATTGGTTCTGTGTGTTCTTGAACTCTGATGTTAACTGGACTTACTCTGAGTTCAGATGCTATCTTGTTGGTTACTATGAATTTAAGATTAACCGTTACGAGGGCATTTCCTTTAACCATCTGCCAATTCCATACCTTCGCCCAATCTTTTTCATCTTCTGATATAAGAAGATCTTTTGTAACCAGGTAAAGTATGTAATTTGAAGATTTGTATAAGATTTCCTCCCTGGATCCAACTCTTTTACCTTTTGCTAACATATGATTATTAATATCCCCTGAAAATTGTGGTTCTTCTTCCCCTTTAACTCTAAAATCCCAAAATAAGGTTCCTGTTGGAGTACACTCCCATGTTCCTGATTGATTATTGTGTATGTAGTTACCCTGAAACTGTGTAAACCCAGTCTTAGGTCCTGCCTTTATGTTCATTTCTATGGTGGCATTATGTTCAAAATGGATTTCTACACAGCATGTAGCTTCATATCCCACACAAAGATTCCCCACTAGGTCATTGGCAGTATCAATGTCTCTTGTATCCAACAAATCATCAACGATGGCAACTTCTCTCGATTTGCGTGAGATCAGTTCCTTCTGAGTTGGTTCCTTGGATTCGCTTGCAGATCGTTTAGAAGAATAATGATGTACTTCATATATCGTACATATGGATAATAATATAAGGAATATTGGTGTTAGGAAACACCTCTTCTTCACACCCTGTAGACATCGACTTCCCTCTTGAAGAATTCCCTCTGTCCGGAGATGACTTTTATTCGTCATTTTGCTTCTGAGAGGTTTGACCTGTAAAGACAAGTAGTATCATTAATCAGGTATATACAGTTTGCACTGATCAACATGTATCCATAACTTATGTTGTCTACGCATATTTTTAGTCGTCTTAGCTGTTCTTTGAACTAGGATCATAACCTGAACCATTGTGTCAAGGATTTCAAATGGACCTTCCCAGTTACTTTCCCAACGTCCACTCTTCCTAAAGTTTTTTTATCATTACAAAAGCTCCCTTTACAAATTTGGAAGAATGAGGAGGTACCATGCACTGCATTCTAGATGCTGCATGAGGTAGAATCGTTTTCAGATTCTCTTGGAGTAACTGTAGCCATTTAGTTCTTGCTATGGCATCTTTCTGTGGTGTCGACAAAAATGGTTCAGTAGGAAACACCAGAGGCATTTTCCTACCTGTCATCAATTCAAATGGAGTAAACTGTGTAGTTGAAGAGCTTGACCCTCTGATACTCGTGAGTACAAAAGGTATTGCATCAACCCACGTATTACCTCTGTCCAACAACATTATGGCAATTCTGGACTTAATCGTTCTGTTCATCCTTTCTACAATCCCTGCTGACTGTGGATGGTAAGGCACATGGAATCGTTGTTGTATACCTAAGATTGAACATACAGCTTGCATAACTTTGCCAATAAAATGGCTACCTCGGTCAGAAGATATTCACTTCGGGATCCCCCATGTACAAAAGACATGATTCACCAATGTTCTGGCTGTAAACAGCGCAATGTCTTTCCTGACCGCTAAAAGCTCCACCCATTTAGAGATAACATCCACCACAACTAAGGCGTACCTAAGACCATTCTTACCCGCAGGTAGAGGTCCAATGTAGTCTATCTGTAAAGATACCCATGGACCCTCTGCAGGTGAAATCCTCAGAAGTGGAGGCTTCTGTCCTTTCGGCCTTGGATTCACTTGAGCACAAAAAAAGACATGACTGAACAACTCGTTGTACAGTCGATTCCATGGAAGTCCAGAAAAATTTTCCTTTAAGGACTTCCATCAACTTTTGTTGACCCAAATGACCCAGACTTTCATCGTTAAAATGAGTGAACTCCATTTGCAAGTGTTTTGGTACAACTGGTAATAAGATTCCATCTTTTTCATAACACACCACTCTATTTTCACAAAAAAATGGATGTGTTATATTGTTCTTGCATTCAATGATGAACTGATCTTTCATCTGCTCCTCACTAAATGATAACACCTTTTTCTCGACAATCTTAATTGGTAAGGCTTCCAGAGATTCAGTCTCCATCACTATCTCTCCTGTCAGAGCTGCTTCCTTTGCAAGGGAATCTGCCTTCTCATTGCCCACAGCTAAATCACTAGTTCCTCTCCTGTGTCCTGGAACTTTGACAATGGCATATTTGTTAGGATTTTTGGAAGCAAGCTCAAACATAGTTTGTAATGTTTCTTTGTGGACTAACAACTTGTTAGAAGAATTCCTGAATTATCTTAGACAAAGGCTCTATGGTTTCAGGCGGCAACTTGTACTGTTTCTGTGGGGGAGGGTCTAACCCATCCACTCTGACTTCAAATCCTTTCAATGTTCCAACCTTATTCTTAAACTGAGCCCATAGAGAAGGATATTTCTGCACAATCTCAACAAGTTCCAGATCATCATTGTCTACCTCTGGCCAAACATGATTTGGAGAAATTTGTTCAATCAAATTATTCTCTGCAACTGAAGCATAATCACATGGATCAATCACTACAGCCTTACAATTTTTATTGCCTTTCCAGATCACTTGATTTGCTAGATCAATGATCCAGCCTTTGGCTTTCTTCAAATCAGTACCAAGAATATTTTGAGAGCTAGGACAATACCAAACATCAATCTCTATGCTCAAATAACCAGGAATCTAAAAAAAAACTCCTTTCACCAAAGTTGCGTCAGTGGTCCCCTTCCCACTGAAACCAACAATTGTACAAACTGGAGCATTAGGGGTTAACAACATGTGCTGCTGATTAGTTACACTAAAAGGAATGTGACGTCATTACCATCGAGAATCCCCCTCACAAACGGCCTTCCAAAATTATCCACTGAGAAAGGGGCTACAAGTTCCAGTGAACAATGGGTTAAAACATTCCTTAGGGTCCTATTCCACGGGCCGAGGAGGGCCCGATCAACGATGTAAACGAGCGTCGATCTGCTAGATCGCCGCTCGTTTACTGGGCCTATTCCACGGCCCGATAATCGTTGAGCGAGGGCTGCAAGGACATCGTTACCAATGTCCTTGCAGCCCTTGCAGCAATACATTACCTGGCTGCAGGGCCCTAAATGAACTGATGACACGATCATTGGCTGATCGTTCTCTCTATTTCACCAAATGGGCCCAATCCGGCCGATTATCGTTACTGTGGAATAGGGTCACTGGGAGGATGGCACACCCTCCTCAGGTCTCCCTGCCCCCCTGTTGTCCGGGATAGCAGACCCATTCTTTTTCATTTCCTGTATCTGTCTTGTTAAGGCTATGTTCACACTACGTACGCATCCGTACGCATTTCGTACGGCGCCGTACATGTGCGGCTGAAACAACGGCCGTCCGAATATTCGATGTGCGGACGGATGCGTATGCAGTGTGTACGCAATGCGTACGCATTGCAAACGTACGCCCGTAGTCTACTTACGCTTCCTGAGCCCCCTACGAAGCGATCTGACAGCGGTCTTTTACTTGCAAATCTTCACCTAGCCCCGGACACCCCACAGAACCTTTTGGATCGGCATAGAAGAGCGGAAAAATGAAGAAATCACCACTTCGTACGGAGCCACGGGATACGCTACGGGCGTAAGTTATAACCCTTACGGCTGGAAACAATGGTCTTGTTCATTTCTTACGGCGCCGTATACGATCCCGGCATACATTCGTATGAAGTGTGAACTGTGCAACCGGGATCGTATACTTTGCATCGTACACTAACTACGTAAGTTTCCGGCCGCGTATTCACGGAGCGCGCTACGGCCGGAAACTTACGTAGTGTGAACATAGCCTAAATCTGCATACGGAGATGTAGAAGTATTTTCTCCAGACACAGAATTTGTAATAGCAGGGACTAACCCATTCTCATGGGACCTAGAAAGTTGTCTACGGAGAAAAGCGCAGCACTGATATTTTTGGTGACCCGCCTTCTTACAAAAAAAACCATGTGGCCTGAATTCTACCTCTTTTCTGGGTCATAAATTCCCCCTGACCAGCAACCTGATGTATCTGTGGTCTGGGTAGGCTGTCCTGGGTTTGCTCTAACTGTTGATCACTATTCTGCACAGTTGCAATCTTAGCCTTCACCTGATTCACTTTGATTGATCTCCTTATGCGATCAATAAAAGTAGCCACCTCATGCAAGGATGGCTTTTCTGACGCAATATGCAAAGACAAAGAATCCAAATAACCAAACTTTTTCACAAATGCATCAATCATTTCCGGAGGCTCCTCCCCCTCCTCCACCTTCATTACCATGCGGTACGCTTTCTCGAATTTCATCAGAAATGAGAACGGGTCCTCTTGTGGGCTAACTTTTAATGATTCCAGTATAGACAAAGAAGGGAGAGGCTCTCCTGTCATAAACAGAAGTAATTGCCTCAACCGAACCGAATCAGAACTATGGTAGCCATCGCTCCTCGGAGAGGTCTCTAAACGTTTGGACATATAAGCGGGCAACCAGACCTTGAATATTTTATTCTTTTATTCCTCAGTCAGATTGAACTTATCACAATTCGACTCAAAAAAATCAATGTTAAAGAATGCATCCATCCTGTCATTAAAAAACGGAATATCCTTTGCTATTTTCATCAACCGATCATGAATTTTCAAATTCAACTTAGCAGCTCTCTCATGCAATTTTCTGTGTTGATGTAGTGATATCAACCTCTTCGTCATCGCCATCTACTACATTTCCGGAAACACTCGGATCCGGCACAAAAGACCCATCTGCCGCAATTTTACTTTTCTTAGTTTATGATCAATTCTGTTACCCTTGGATATGTCTGATAACAACTGCGTTTTTGCATCAATCTCCTGTTCATACAATTCAAGCTGTTGTGCCAAAATGAAACAATTTTCACAATCTGAATAATCCTTCTCTGACTTTGTCTCCACCTGCTGAACCACACAGACATTTCTTCTTTGACCATCCTCTATTAATAAATCATTGAATGTTTTTACCAAATTTAGAACATTTCGAAGTTTTTTTTTTCTCTCTGTCTAAACACAACAATTTCTTGTCAATCAATTTATTACTCACTAGACATTCCTGATACAATCGCACCCATAACTGCTCATTTGTCTGACAATTACCAAAGCTAAACTGTACATTACTTTTACTGGCATAGCTATCAATGAAATCCATCCTCTATATATAATATAAAGAAAGAATTAAAATACTCACACTCTGGTAGCTTTTAGATGTTCTCCTCCTGGGACGCTATCCCCGTCACTGCCTGGATGCTGGACGATGCTTCCGTTGTGACTCCTTTATTAGCCTTTAACTCCCAGACTTTAAACCTCGTGCTCCAGGTTCTGTCCTTGTTTGTTTATTCGTCCGTAACCTCGTACAAACAATGCACAATTCTTTCCCCCCTGTGCTAGGTGAGGATCGAATATCATCAAACAGGATATGGGTGGCTCGCCACATGTAATAAATACAAAGTTTAAAGATAATTGTGCTTGGAGGGAAATTCGAATTATCCAGGAAGGCAGAGAAAATCTTGTTGGTAAAAATATGGTGGGTTTAATTCTTGACCAAAGGAGGTACAAATATCATAAAAGCAGGATATCAATAATAAGAAGAATAAGGCAATAGTCTTACAAATGTCTTAGAATGTCTTTGTGGTTGTAAGTCTTAGAGTCCCAAAGATGATGGGCATATAGTCCATTTCTCTCCAGCTGCCGTGGACTCAGTGAAGGAGTCACTAGAGAAGATAAGCTGAGCAAGCAGAGTCACCTGACAAGGAGGGGAGGGGGCTGCTGTAACAGGACCTAGCCCCGCCCTCCTGCTGATGACTCATCCCCACAAGAAGGAGCTGCCTGGTGACGGTGACGACAGTAATCAGGTCTGTGTGAGTTTCTTACACTTCCTGGTGGGGGGTGGAAGGGGGAAAAGACAGGGAAGGGAGGCAGATAGGTGATTGAAACACATTACAGAGTTATATAACTTTGTAATGTGCTTCAATTACTGGGAAAAAGTTTTTCATGGCACTTGTCCTTTAATGGGCTGTGTTCCACTGCACAAAAACTACGGCCGTTGTTGCCATCGTAACATAGCCACAAATTGTACAAAAATGCAGAATATGTGTACTTATAATCATCAAACACATGCTGTTACAAAGTGTGAGTAAATCAAGTGCAATATATAATTATATACTTAAATACTTAGGGTCTCTTTCTACACAAAGATTCTCTCTCAGAATATTGAAACCAAAGCCAGGTATGGATTTGAAAAGAGAAGAACTCTCAGTCTTTCCTTTATGACCTGTTCTCTGTTTATAGTCTGATCCCGTTCCTGGCTTTGGCTTCAATAATCTGTCAGATAAATCTATGTGTAAAAGGACCCTTAGTTCAAAATTGTTTGTGAAGATATAATCATTCATCAGAACATATTGGGAACAGTTGGGCTGCACTCACCATACGCTGGACATCAGCAACGCAAAGATATAGAGAATAGCGGCAGTACAATTCATGTGTGGAGAAACTGTATAGTACGTATAGCTAGGTGGAACATGAACTTGAATGCAGCGCATGATTGAGCCCCATATTGCACATGCGTGGCAGTAACCAATAGGGAAGCACTAGTAAGTAGCGTCAGGGTGGCATAAATCTGCGAGAACACAAGGATAAGTCTGGCGGATTATAAAATTTGGCAGCTGGCAGGGGGTAAATAGATTACAAGTACTAACTTACCTTCCCCCATGCCCCCAGTAAGAGGCGGGGCCAGTCACGGGACGCCCGCTGGGCTCGGGGATCTCTGGAGCTGACATGTCATGACCCGTCAGTGACTGGGACGGGACGCATTTCCCCCCGAGTTGTGACATCATCACAACTCGGGAAAGAGAGGCCTTCTGGCGGGGGTCCTGCAGCCAGTCCTGCTGCTCACCACAGGCACAGGGAGAGATAAGGTAGTTCTTGTAATCAATCCACCCCGCCCATGTTGGCTGCCCAATTATATCATTTGCCGTACTTCTCCTTTAAAACAGTAAGCAGCCAATAGGAAGTCAATACCTTGGTGGCTACTTAGCCAGTTAAAACTAGCATATCAATACATATTGTCACCATATTGCACACAATGATAGAAGATATGAAGTGAGAAGAGTGTTCTCCTACACATGAGTGTGCTGGTTGTATAGAAGCTGATGTTCAATCTTGGTGGTCGACTTTGTTCTGTTCCAACTGGTAAGGCTTGACTTCAAAATTACTAAGATAAGAACGAAAAAACAAGAATTAAAATTACTGTATACAGCAATATATTCAGTAATATATAGACAGTGAGGCAGTCAGCACCATCATGGCATCGGGGATAACGCACTCTTTTTTATGTATCAGGGAGAACCTTCAGGAGGCCCTTGCCTATCAATCACCCTGTAGAGCGCGCTGACAGGACAGGACTAGTCACAGCCCAGATGACTAGTTCACAGCTCCCCCCTGCCTCACGGGCAGGATTAAAATGCATTTTACCAGACATGAAGCCTACGGAGCCCGGAACCCCCGACACCACAGGAGACCCAGTTGTGAGCCGTTTTGTGAGCCCAATCAGCACAAATGTGATGATGATAATTGGTTCCCTTTAATTTTTTATTAACACAGAATTTTTAAGAGACACAAAATGACAGAAAGCACATCCCGAGGAACAGAAGGCTTGCGCTATCTCCTGCTCCCCAGACAACCCCTTTAACAGTTGTTATAAGGCTATGCTCACACTGTGTATAAACAACAGCCGCTGTTTGACATGTTCCTGCGGCCAATATTACCATGTTGGCCACAGGAACACCATTTTATTTTAATTGGAATGCGGGCACATTCGGCTGGGCCTGATATCCAATTAACCATTGAAGTCTATACAATATACGGCCATACGTCAGAACGGGCATACATTGTGTGAACGAAGCAGGAACAACAGCTGTTTTTCCTGCATTACCGGCCGCAAATAATTGACAAGTCAACTATTTGTGTGGCTGTAGAGGTACAATGGCCTTTGTTGAATACAGTGTGTGAACAATGACTGTTGTTCCCCATAGAGTTCGATGCAGTACATTATTTTAAGGCAAGAATGGTCATTCCGGCAGGGGCAGGGGGGAATTTGATGACGAGTAGGCACTTACCTCTCCCCATGACTGCGTAGAGCGGCGGGACCGACCTCGGGACCCCCCGCAAAAGGCATTTTCCCACAAGTTGTGATGGCAGCACAACTCAGGTGAAAAGGCCTGTCCTTGTTGATGGACTGCCCGCTCAGCCAATCAGTGACTGGAGCGGCGTCCCACCCCAGTCACTGACTGGCTGAGCGGCCAGTCCATCAAACTTGTCATGAGGTGTACACCCCAGAGATCCCGGAGCCCAACGGGGGTCGCGAGTCTGGTCCCGATGCTCAACGCAGGCACTGGGAGAGGTAAGTTGGTACTTGTTATCAAATTCTCCCCTGCAGGCTGATGGATTTTCAAAATCCCTGGACTTCTCCTTTAAGAGGGGTTGTTGGGGGTGTCATTCCGAGACATAAAGGCCAGAACTAATTTTAACTTTAGTACAGAAAGAATGATGATTACTAGCGCAGACATATTATTGCCACTCACTCTGCTGCAGGACCTTGCTAACCTCAGTAAGTAATAGAATAACATAATAATATGTATAGAGGATATGCAAATATCTGACAAGTAAGTTTTAGCAAATAGTACATTATTTTTACATAAATAGTAATGTCTTAAAAGTGAACCTCAGATATACTGTTCTTGAGTGTAAATTCTAAACGTTATACATTTTTAATAATATAAGTCAAAAAAGTGTTAAGACTGCATTCACTTACACCCCATATAATGATGATATCATCAATAAACCTATGCCAGATGACAAGATTTGCATATCTAGTAGTATCAGAAAAAAACTATTGTTCCTCCCAATGTCCAACATATAAATTGGAATAAGTGGGCGCAAATATCGTGCCCATAGCGGTTCCCCACTCTTGATTGTAAAATACATCATCATAAGCAAAATAATGATGTGTTAAATTGAATGCATTTCTCTATATAATCTACCTGGAGGTATGGATTTTTTCCAGATTTTTTTCAAATTTTTTCACATGTCCCCATCCTTTAGCGTGCTCTATAAAAGTATATAGAGATGTGACATCCAGCGTGCCAATGATGTAGTGTGGTTTCCATTCTATTTGTCCAAGGATCTGTAAAATATGCTTGCTATATTTCAAGTATGCAAGGAAGGTTTAACCACATCTTGTAGTTGGAGATCTATGTATAAAGACAGGTTGGCTGTCAAGCATTATATCCCTGATATGATGGGCCTCCCTGGAGGGTTATTTTGACGTTTGTGAATTTTTGGAATATGATAAAAAATGAGTTGGGGAATACAAATAAAATACACCTCTTGCTTGGTTAAAATTCCCAGGTCAAAGCCCTTTTGTACCAAACTGGATAACTCTTTAACGTACATACAGTATGGGTGGGATTACTATGTAATTTGCAATATGTTTTCTTATCCCCCAATGTTTATAAGCATTCGGCATGATAATACTTCCAATCCATGATTGCAATGCTTCTACCTTTGCCTGTGGGGAAGATAATAATATTATTTTCTTGTAAGGTTTTTATTGCTTTTTGTTCTCAATTTGTAAGATTATTTGGTAAAAACATGGTAAAAATATGGGATTAAAAAAAGAAAAAAATTCAAGCCTTTCAAGCTTGAGAAAGGCACACAAGGATATTTGTGCCGAAACGTGGCGTAATAAAACCTTTATTCCTTCATATGAGCTTACAATATTGCACTAGGAAGTGGCTTTCTCTCTCTCTCTCTTTTTTTTTTTTGCTTTAATCAATAATAATCTTTTCATTTCCTCTCATGTGTGGCTGTCTGAGGTCTTTTATTTTGTAGGACAAGTTGAAAATTTTAGAAGAAATATTAAATACAGATATTTTGTTCATTAATGAGGTAAAATGTGAAAAAAAAAAATAAAAAATAAGTAAATAACAACAATAAGGATGTCAGGACGGGACGTAGGGACAAGACACGACAGGGGGCCCTAATGCTGAGCCCACCCACTGTGCCAACCTACTTGTCTCGAACGGCCCTAGGTAGCCGCGGACAACCAGAAATGCGGTCCCTGCACTAGTACAGGTGTAACAGAACAAAACAGACGAACAAACACAAAGGGAAGGTCGACAAGCCAAAGTCCAAACCAAACTGGCAACGCAGTACAAAGTCAGGTAACAATTGGATAGTCAGAGGACAAGCGGAAGGTCAGATAACAGCTCAAACAAGCAGAGGGATCAGGAACGGGATCGCAGGAGTAGACAGGAAAGCTGGGATCAGGGTATAACCTTAATAGCCAGCGATCAGGAACTGACCGCTGGCTTTTTAAATACAGGACCGGGAGCCTGAACCAGAACGTGATTGGTCCGGACTCCTGAGTCCTGATACACTACACATGAGTGACTGCAAGCTGGGTGGCAGCAGCTTCTGCCACTCATCCTGATCCTAATACTGCTCAGCTGATTGAGACTATGCTCAGCCGAGCCGCCATACGTCACTGGAGCCTGGGGCACCCCCAGTAACCAGGGACGCCGTAGGATCTCCGTGATGTCACACGGCCCCGGGCAGGAGGACGGCACTGCCAGTTCCTGACAAAGGATGTTTGTTTACATATTTTTCCCACACTTTTGACTAAGTTGTAAAAATATCATTTCATCTGTATTCAATGGGTTGGTATTTGTAGTTTTTTTTTTTTTTTTTTTTCAATATGTCAGGTTTATTTTTGTCAGTCGATGGTAAAACCACACAAATTCAGTTTTCGGAAAGATAGAGAGGACAAGATATTAGCGATGAGGATCTCCGGTATTATGTAGCAAGGAAGGTCTCAGGAGGAGGTATGTTACTCATCAGTGTGGGCCAATAAGATTGTATGAGCCGAGCTCCAGCTCCATCTCCTTCCCCCTATGCTGATCAGCTGATCAGTTTTAGAGGGCCATAAAGCTCATAGAGACATGGCGGCTTCCCCAGTGGTTACTACGGCTTGATCTATCTGCTTTGTTGTACTATAAATAGCAGGGGAGCATTACCGATCATTACACTGGAACAATCCTGCAGTAACCTTGCACAGCCCCGATACAAGATCTCATTTGAAGGTTTTTTTTGTAGTGGGCCATCTTTCATCTAGTGTACAGTATATAAGAAGAATGTTATTTGCAGCCATCATGTATTATTACAGCTACCTTATATTGTTCATGATCACTTTCCATTTCTCTTTTCACCAGGGTAGTGTATGTGGCATCTGGAGATGTTTCACTCTAAGAGAGAAAAAAATAGATAAATGACACTGGTGACCAGACATATTGTGGTGTAATGACCCCTGTGACCTCAAAGACTGGAGGAACTAGATCCTACAACATACATGTGGTGTCCCACCACGGGTGTTGCTACTGGCAAAAGCCTGTACTTTCTTGTAAGTGGTGATGTAGTAGTGAAAGTTTTGCCACAAGGTGTCGCTATTGTAAGTATATGTACTTAGATGCTGCACAGCTTAAGTATGGAAAGGGTTATTGTTTGCTTTTATGTCACATGGATCTGTGAACCAATGAGAGTGTGTTCTTCTTCTGTCCTATCCTCTCTTTCTTTACTTCTTCTTTATGCACTCTTCACCCATTCACAGCACACCTTAAAGGGAGCTGTAGATAGGAAATCACGTGGGTAGAGGAAGTGTGTATGTCTTTTGGTATTGGGCTTTGTAGGGGAAGGATGCAAGCTAGAACATTCCCTACAGTGGTTCCTTTGGGCCCTGGCCATCTGCCAGGTCCCCAGTCTTGGTATGATGTCTTTGGTCACTAGACTCTGTACAGCCAAGACCCACCTAACAGTTTCTCTACAAGTAACCGTACTCTTTACAGGAGAGGACAAGTCAGAGATCATCTCAACCCACGCCGTGAACTAGGAGAGTCACAGTGCAGGTGCAGTGCAGTGCAGGTCAGTATCCACATTGGCAGAAAACTAGGAACTGATCCTATGAACTCTATCTCGCAGCGCGGTTGTTAGCAGGAAACCCTCAGTATTTCACTCATCCCAGGTAACAGGGTCTGGGGCTTGTTTCACCCTCTAGGACGGGTCCCTCGACACTGGTAGGGCAATAGGCGGTTCATTCCGACAGTCGATGCACGGGCACAAGTATTCTCTTTCAAGTATTCTACTATCTTTACCTTATCCTCCAACATCCCGGCAGAGCACAGTACGGTTTGGACTCTCACGACATCCTCCTCTTTGCTCCTCTGATCCTTCCTCATATCTCTCAGCTACACCAAAGCGGGGGAAGACTTGTCGGAAAACACGCCAAAGTCTCAGCACTGCCCCCTGGCGGAACAAAGGAGTACCATGTTGTTTCCGGGAGGACCCCTGATGGTGAGATACCTCCTAGCCTGCACTACCGATGCGGCCATGATTGTGGAGGCCGACAGCCATGTACGTCCCCTGAGCTTCACCGGAAGTGATGAATTTGCTACAAGATGCATGCGAAGAGCAACACGTGATGGATGTTGCGACACAGGCAATCTCCGAGATTGTGGGAGCCCTGGCCTGCTGGTCAGCGGCTGCTGCAGACAAGCAAGTACATACTGCAGCCCCCCTTCCTGCCATCACTGGTCCGGCACTGCCGCTGAGACCTCCGGATACCCAGCCGATCCCCTGGGAGGAGTGTCAAGGGGGAGAAAGCCACTTCTTCGGGATCCGAGACCCCGATCAAGACAGTAAAAATTACTCTGATTTCTCCATCATAGATGAGGATGAGTACACGGCGGAGGCCACATTTGATGACAATGACTGTGTGGCTATTCCAGCACCCCCACCCAGCTCCAAGACTGCAGCCCCAGCAGAGCCGCTAGGCCTCAACCCTTCTGAGGTAAGACCACCTCCACTACCTCCCCTGCCGCAGAGAGTACGCCGAAGCAAGACCCCGCAGCCCCTGGGCATTCTAAGAGACATTGTCCCGGCTAAGTAGCCTTCCTTCTTTAAATTATTACCACCGGTATCACTGCTCAGCGATCGGCACATAAGGTTCTGGTTGGACACAAGATGCACTGCAGGATCACATGACACCCAAACCCCGCCCCCTTCCAGCCGCAGCACCAGACCACTGAATGCCTGAAGCAGCGGGCGGGTTGTGAGCTGGATTCACCTCCATGTTCCTAGCAGCAGGACGGAGGAAGCAGCAGAGTGAGTGGGTCAGAGCCTGGGGACTGTGTATCTGTCAGACTGTCAGTGTCCGTACTGAGTCCCATACACAATCCTTATCAGGCTCCTCTCTCTGACTGGAACACACACACAGGGGCAGGAGGTCACAGCTCCTCGAGCTACTCAGGAGGATGCCTTATGCGTTTGCTTAAAGGGGTTATCCAGTGTTAGAAAAACATGGCTAGGTGTGGTTTGCAATTGCGCTCCATTCACTTTAATAAAACCGAGTGGCAAAACTTCACCCAAACTGGAGACAAGTGAGGTGCTGTCTCAGGAAGAAAGTGGCCATGTTTTTCAAATGCTGGATAACCCATGTAAATAACAGCAACTACTCCTTCTTAGCAGCTATGCTACTACTGGCCCCTACTACCCTGCTGCCCACTCCTCTATCTTGGAGGGGACTCTATTTTCCATCCTCCTGACTCATGAATGTAATAACAGAACAGCAGTAGATACTGACACTGCACATTACAGCTGACCATACACATTACACTATCCCCAACAGCAGATTGTACTTTTTCGACCCCCATTATTTTACCATAGAGTGTTTTGTGAACCCTTCAAAAAATTAAATAAAATAAAATAAAAAAATAAAATAAATATATATTTATATATTTGCTGGGTGAAATTGTGCTACGTAAAGTCAGTATGATTGCAGTTCCCCAAATCTATAGATCCATATACCGTGCTGCTTTAAGCAAACAACTTTTCTTAGAAGAAAATTCTCTAAGTAATTGTTGTAGTTTTCTGTGTATGGAGCTGGGTGAGGTGTATTTGTTGTGTGCTCATAGTGTAGTTTCTACTGTTTTTGGGTAGAGCGGAGTTTCTGACCCCTTTTTATCCCTCCCTTTGTGGGATGTGATATGAGGTAAGCAATGGGACAGTACTCATGTGAAGGAGGAGACCTGGGGGTGCTTGGACGTAATTAGGGGTGGGGTGGTTTAAAAAATGTACAGAGGAGCACAAAGCGCACTGCTACAGCTCCAGTATATGTGTCCCTCTTTGCCCCTAGTAATAGTTGGGATATATATGGGGGTGCAGGTTACTGGGGTTAAGTCTTTGTTGAATAGTATCTGGGCTGCAGTAACCTGTTGCATCTTGCTCCACATAGATGATGACAATGAACATCCCCTACACAGGGAGCTGTAAGGAGGACCATGTGATCCCTCTCATCCAATCGGCCAGGATGGAAGTTCTACTTCTAATATCTCAAGTTCTTATAGGGGGGCATTTATTAAGTCCGGCGTTTTTTTCGCCGGACTTAAAAATGCCCCCGCAGCTCCGGTGCTACGGAGATTTATGTAGAGGCGGACTGCCTCTACATAAATCCCGTGCGCGCCGGTGCGCACCGCCGAAAACCTACGCCAGCTGAGGACTGGAGTAGGTTTTCGGCGCACATTTTGGCGGAACGGATGGTAAATCGCGCGGACTCTGAGTCCGCGCCCTCCGTTCCGCCCACTACACGCCCCCTTTCCGCCCCCCTGGCGTACTCGGCGGAAAGTGCCGATTTGCGAATATTTTATTCGCAAATCGTCCATTTGCGTATAAAAAAATACGCAAATCGGCACTTTCCGCCGAAAATCATCCGTTCGCCAGATGATACATGTGGCCCATAGTGTCTAGTGGAGTCACATACCTCATTGCTTTTCGATTTCTGGCATCTTCCTCTATGAGAAAAACAAAATGCACAATTATCAGCGCTATTAGATTCTAATAGGAAGTATAAAAAAAAAAAAAGTAAAGTAGACAAAATGAAGCATCACCATTGGCTGGAAAAATTATGAAGGAAATGTATGAATTACTTACTTTGGTGATTGGTGCTCTTTGCACATTGAATTTAGAGACGTAAATGGTATAAATAATGGCAGGACCAGCTCCAGGTGTATGACATAGGACATAGGAAGCCACTTTTTACTACTTTTTCCCGCCTTCATTATGTTTGCTCAAATCAGCATGGGTCCTCACGGGCAATGGACCTGCGTGTCAGCCTCGGTTGCTTGGTAATTTTTAAAGATGAGCGAACCTGCCGGATTTCTGGTTCGTACAAACCAGAAATCTCGGCATCTGACTCCATAGGCTGTATCCCAGTTTTCTAGGCGTTCCTTACGCTGTATCCACCCGCTGCACGGAGCCGGCAGACAGCGGGAGTCAGCCGCCGAGATTTCTGGTTCCAGAAATCCGGCAAGTTCGCTCATCTCTAGTAACTTTGTTGTAGTAAAGTTTTTGTAAATTAAAGCCGAAATTAACAGTAGAGTGACATGTTGCCCCAATTGTACAGTTTAAATAGGACTACAGTGTCACTTAGTGGGGAGTGAGGTGCCATTTTGATTCTTTCTCTTTGCAAGGGAGGTTCTTGAACTCATTTCATTTTGAATTAACCCCCTTCAGAATCGGGCTAATTTTCATTTTTGCATTTTCGATTTTTTCTCCTTGTGCTTAAAAGGCCATAGCAGTTGCATCACTAATTGTACTTTGCAATGACAGGCTGAATTTTTGCATAAAATATGCTTCAAAACTCTTTCTTTGTGGAAGGAGGGGGGGGGGGGGGGGGGCTTCATTTTTATACCATGTGTCCTATGAAAAAACTGACTTGTTAAATATGTTCCTCAAGTCGATACGATATGTAACATGTATAACTTTTATTGTATCTGATGGCCTGTAAAGAATTCAAACCATTGTTAACAAATATATGTTCCTTAAAACAGCTCCATTCCCAGGCTTATAGCGCTTCTATTCTTTGGTCTATAGGGCTGTGTGTGGTGTCATTTTTTGCGCCATTATGGGTTCGTTCTATCGGTACCTTGATTACGCATATATGACACTTTTTGATTGCTTTTTATTACAATTTTTCTGGATTTAATGCGACCAAAAATGCGCAATTTGGCTTACACCATTTACCATAAAAGATCTGGAATGTGGTAAATTAATAGTTTGGGCGATGCCAAACATGTTTGTTTATTTATTTATTTTTATTTATAACATGGGAAAAGGGGGGTGATTCAAACTTTTATTAGGGGAGGGGCTTTTCATTAATAACAACACTTTTTTTTCTTTTACACTTATACTAGAAGCCCCCCTGGGGGACTTCTGGTATAAGCACTCTGATCTCTCATTAACATCTATGCTGTATAGATATACAGCATAGATTGATGAGATCAGTGTTCTATTGCTTTTGGCTGCTGCAGCCAAAAGCAATAGAATGCCGAGCCGGGATCAGCGCCATTACGGCGCAGACCCCGGCCGGCACCAGACATGGAGATCGCTCCTCCATGACAATGTCACAGGGGGGCGATCTCCCCACTAGACATCAGGGAAAAGCTGCAATGAAGTTTTCAGATGCAGTTGTCAACTTTGATTTCAGATGCAGCTGTCAGCTAATAGCCGCGGCCTCGGGCTACATGCGGCACCCGGGACCACGGCGGTTTAGAGCGATGTCGCTGCGCGGCCCCGTTCTGAACTCCCCCACCCGTGCGAGAAAGTAAAGTTACATCCTTGTGCGGGAAGGGGTTAAAGTGTCACTGTCCTTATAACATTTAAAACTGAAATCAGCAGAAGATATAAAGCAAGTTTGCAATTTACATTTTTTATTATTATTATTATTATTATTATTATTATTATTATTATTATTATTATTATTTTATTATTATCATGGAAAATACGGGATTTCCTGTGTCTAAATACAGGAAGTCCTGTGTTTCCCAGGACTTCCCAGGTCATCTGCACTCACAGAGAAAGCAGTCATGTGATTGATGGATGCACTGAGTAGTAAACCTGCTTTATATCACATCTACTGTTGATTTACATTTTGAGGCTATGTTCACACTACGTACGCATCCGTACGCATTTCATACGGCGCCGTACATGTGCAGCTGAAACAATGGCCGTGCGAATATTCGATGTGCGGACGGATGCGTACGCAGTGTGTACGCAATGCGTACGCATTGCGAACGTGCGCCCATAGTATACTTACGCTTTCTGAGCCCCCTACGTAGCGATCTGACAGCGGTCTTTTACTTGGAAATCTTCGCCTAGCCCCGGACACCCCACAGAACCTTTTGGATCGGCATAGAAGAGCGGAAAAATGAAGAAATCACCACTTCGTACGGAGCCGCGGGATACGCTACGGGCGTTAGTTATAAGCCTTCCGGCTGGAAACAATGGTCTTGTTCATGTAGTATACCAGAGCATGGTTCCTGTGGCTGGGCTGAGGATGGCACCTGGTAACAAGTGTTTTATTGTCTAAACTGTTATGTGTATTTTCTCTGTACCAGTAACTGGCAGGCAGAGAATGGGTTACATGCTTTACACTGCACACCACACAACAGCGACATCTACTGATCATAAAGGGAACTGCGCTAGGTAGTGTGGTAAGCTTGGGGGGTTGCTGGAAGGGGGAGGGATTATGCAGATAGGCCCCCTATATAAGGCTGGCTGTTGCAGAGCTTAGCTGAGACAAGCGAGACAAGAGACAGGAGACAAGAGAACAGCTGTAGAGGGGATAACATCACCTCAGGAGATCACCACAGAGAGAGAAGCTGCTGAGGGGAACAAGGAGACAGATCTTACACAGAGCAGCAAGAGAACAGACAGCTGGAGGTGAGAGAAAGAGAGACCTTGAGAGACAGTTTGTCAGGTGCCCCCTCAGGAAAGGGCCAGCACATATACAGTCAGTGGGAATCCTAAAGACAGACGCCCTAAGTGGAGAGACTTGGCTGTAGGAGGGCGCTGAGTTAACCTAGGCCTCGGCACCCATCTTCCTGACATTCGGGGGGTAGGATTGACTAGGACCCCTGGATCCTCTGGAACCCGAAAGTTGTGGCCTAAGGCCCGGCCCAGTAACCTATGCAGGAAGCTCCCTGGCAGACCGGGAGGGGAAAGACAGACACAAGCGCCATTGGAGAGAAGTCCACAGGATCACAGTGCTCACCAGCGTCCCACACGTACTGGCAGTCCAGGACCTAAGGCAGGTCGTCTCTCTTCACACCACCAGGCTCTCACAAGTACAGTAACCCAGTCAAAGCCGTCAGTATTCACAGCTGTGTACCAAAAGACTGTATAACATCTCCAAGACCAACAGTAAAGGAGTTGTTGTTACACTGCCTCCCTCCTTGTCTCCCTGTTGTCCTGGTCCACCTGCACCACACCACCATCAAGGGCCATACTACCGGACAGCAGTATTTTTGGGTTGGCCCCGGGGGAACTACAGGTCCATACCACCGACCACCTTACACACGGGTGCAGCCCCCCTACGGAGACCGCTGCAGCAGCCACAGAAGAGAGAGAGATACCCGGGAAGCGCCAGAGAGTCCCCCTGTACCTGCAGAAGCCCTCAAGCCCACCTGTGACCGTGACAAGTTCCAGCCATCCTGCAGGTACAGCATCCTCTCACACTGCAGCCCTAAGTGCATCCCCTCACTCAGGAGCGCAGCGCCACACTCAGGAGAGACAACTACCACCATCATCCTCTCCTCATTCCCCTCAATCTCTTCCACGCACCCCGGTGTGCTGCATTCATTTCTTACGACGCTGTATACGATCCCGGCGTACATTTGTACGAAGTGTGAACTGTGCGGCCGGGATCGTATACTTTGCATTGTACGCTAACTACGTAAGTTTCCGGCCGCATATTCACGGAGCGCGCTACGGCCGGAAACTTACGTAGTGTGAACATAGCCTGAAAGTTATAATGATAGTGACACTGTAACAACTTTTAATGATTTAAAGGACTGCTCAAAAGATGTGATCAGTTGACGAGCAGGCGTCAACACTTTTACACAGGCCAATCATTTCCCGAATTAGCTTTTATTTTTAGCAATGCTCCTTGCCAATAATGGTCTATGTAAAAGTGCCTTAAAGTGGCACTATCAGCACGCCCTGCCCGATAAACCTGCTGATATGCCATACAAGCTGTTTACGACTTTAGGCACCTATTGATCAACTTCCTTCTATCTAACTCCAGAAACCTAGTGATCTACTTCCTACCATCCGTCTCCAGTCAAACTACTGATCAACCTTCTTCCATCCTAGTTCAGTCATCCTGCTGAGCAATCTCCTACATGGCAAAGCTCTTTTAAACATTTAGTAGTGATTGTACCTGACATTGTAGCTTATGTTACATACTGGAAGTCTTACCTCCATAGACCAGAATATATATATATATATATATATATATATATATATATATAGGATTTCAACCCTTTAAGGATTTTTTTATTACTTTTAGGTATTAGTCTATATAAATATAGATATTGATGAATAGATAAAAAGATATTGATGAATAATATCCAGTACCTCCAACAACAGTAGACGAGCAGCACAAGCAGCAGTAGTAGGAGGCAGATCGCTCCACTTATTGCAACAAGGACAATGGTACTAATGCTGAAGCCGTCATCTGTAAGAAAAGAAAATATTCATATATAGTGATGAGCGAATAGTATTCGAACGAATAGCCATTGGATCAAATAGTACGCTATTTGTGCTATTCGATTGCATTAAAATATTCGAACGATAATGCAGTAAAAATTTGATTCGATTTTTTACAGCCAGTAAACATGCAGGGGGGAGGGACATGCACTAGGAATAGGCAGGACTTATTACTGAGCTATTATTGAGCGGTAGTGCTAGTGGTGGTGTCATTCAAGGACTATATCATTAGTAATTTCTTGTATAATGACATATATAGGAATATAGGAATAGGAATCATACACAGGAATATATACACAAGACACCCACAAAAAAGTTCTAAAAATCACATTAAGGCTATGTTCACACATAACACACACAGAAGCTGTGCAGGTCTTTCCATGATAGTTTTTCCCTATTGGTTTCATTCCTGGCTTTGGTTGAAAAAGGGCTGACCACAAGTCTGACTAAAAAATGTAGGAACATAGCATCAGGCCATGTTCCCACTACGTTCTTTTTTGGAAAACAATGGCCGTTCTTTCCTATCTGCAATTTTCTCTATAGCAGTTAATGTGAACTATGCTGAACTTTTTTTTTCGTCCGTCCGAACAACGGCCATTGCTAGTATGTCTTGTGAACATAGCCTAAAGTCTCTGTTTTACACGCTGTAAAATAAAATCCGCCATTTGACATTAAAATAACGGTCGTTCATTTCAGTCTTCATTGATTTTCATATGGAAACAACGGCCGTTGCCTCACACAATGTACAAAATAATGGCTCCTGTTCGCATCGGCTGTCAAATTAATGTTCATATCATTAATTCACAGCCATTATTGAGCCAACAGTGGCCGTTATTTTACGTTGTTCACACATTGATTTTCTTTTTTTCTTCCTTTCACCTAATTTCCACAATATTGGATAGCAACACCCAAAAGTGAGTGAAAAGGCGGTCATGGCAAACATAAGCTTAAAAATCTACTAGTATCCACTGAAAATCATTGCGTGAACATAGCCATAATGTGATAAATATCTATATGCTGATCCATTTAAGGCAAAAAGAAAACTCACAGATTACATCTTTAGGCTATGTTCACACTACGTATGTTTCTGGACGAAGTGCGTTCCGTGAATAAGCGGCCGGAGACTTACGTAGTTTGCGTACAATGGAAAGTATACGATCTACGGCTGCACAGTTCACACTACATAAGAACTTACGCCCGGATCGTACGCGGCGCTGTAAAAAATGAACCAGACCATTGTTTGAGGACGAAAATGCCGTAACTTACACCCATAGCGTAACATGCGGTCCCGTACGTAGTGGTGATTTCTTAATTTTTCCACCTTTTTGTGCCGATCCAAAAGGTTCTGTGGGGTGCCACTTACATTTTATCCAGATCTCTTCCGAGGAGGCATTCCCAGCAATGTTGTGAGCGATACATGAATACTGCCCATTGTTCTCCCCATTGTTATATAGGGTCAGAGTCTTCTCAGTCTCATTGTGTAATATAGCTCCCCCCTTCATCCAGGTGTAGTGAGTGACATCAGGACGGCTGCTCAGGAAATCACAGATCAATGCGGTGAATTTACTCTCATTCTTCATTGTGATGTGAACTCCAGTCGCTGCATCTACAGAAATAAGAATAAACAGTTTAATAAGGGTGCCTTCACACCTAGCGACTCGCAGCGTAAATCGAGTTGGGTAGGTCCTGGTAGATGACTTTCACTACATACACGCAGCGGTCTGAACAGTCTGAATGTAATTCTGCCGGCCCCTTAACCCCTTCAACTGCCGCCCGGCTCCTGCTCCACTCCGCTGTATACATTACCTCTCCTCGCTGCACGGGTCCCAGCGTACTGCTCTCCCGCCAGGCCAATCAGTGTGTTGCCCTGCAGCAGCCACTGATTGGCCGGGCGGGAGAGCAGTACGCTGGGACCCGTGCAGCGAGGAGAGGTAATGTATACAGCGGAGTAGGAGCGGGAGCCGGGCGGCAGCAGAAGGGGTTAAGGGGCCGGCAGAATTACATACACGCAGCGGTCGTTTAGACCGCTGCGTGTATGTAGTGAAAGTGATCTGCCAGGACCTGACAGACTTGCAGCGTAATTTACGCTGCGAGTCGCTAGGTGTGAAGGCACCCTAATGTAATCCATGACAATATAATATTTACACATTACATTGTTGAGCTCCTACAACATGAAAGTCAAATGTATATGTAGGAGGAGGAGAGTCAGGGCAAGTTGCTCCCTTGTCACCACCACACAGCTACAGGGTGGCTGGTGTGAGGAGCCAGTTCCATATGATCCACCACCATTATCCTGGGACACACAGTGGAGCATGGACACTAAAGTAAGTGATGCTCCATGCAACCAGGAGGGATGTCTGATAATGCAGTAGTACCCCTGAGGCCGTCATACTCTAAGCATGCAGCAGTCCCCCTGAGGTCGTCATACTCTGAGCATGCAGCAGTCCCCCTGAGGTCGTCATAATCTGAGCATGCAGCAGTCCCCCTGAGGCCGTCATACTCTAAGCATGCAGCAGTCCCCCTGAAGTCGTCATACTCTGAGCATGCAGCAGTCCCCCTGAGGCCGTCATAATCTGAGCATGCAGCAGTCCCCCTGAGGTCGTCATACTCTGAGCATGCAGCAGTCCCCCTGAGGTCGTCATACTCTGAGCATGCAGCAGTCCCCCTGAGGCCGTCATACTCTGAGCATGCAGCAGTCCCCCTGAGGTCGTCATACTCTGAGCATGCAGCAGTCCCCCTGAGGCCGTCATACTCTGAGCATGCAGCAGTCCCCCTGAGGCCGTCATACTCTGAGCATGCAGCAGTCCCCCTGAGGCCGTCATACTCTGAGCATGCAGCAGTCCCCCTGAGGCAGTCATGCTTTCCTGAGCCCACTTCAAGAACCCTTAGAGGCAGATCCTTAGTTGGGTTAGGAAGGCAGCAGTTATCCTCTTCTGCACCATCTTTTGTACTCCACCTCTTTCTTTTTGGATCCTGGAGTTCGACAAATACAAGAAGTATGGCTTCCTAAAGGATTTCCATCATAGTTGTACCTTGTTTGTTAGCAGAAGCTCTGTAAAAACAGACTACCTCCCGGAGTTCATATGTAACCTAGAAACCAAGGAGGAGGTTGAGGAGTACACCCTTATGCGAGGGCTGGGTGTGTTGCCAACGGAGCCTTTCACTTTCCCAATGGAGACAGGGGATAGGAAAAAGAAGATCCCACCACCCATCTCAAGCCCTGGTTGACACCCCTGAGGGCCTGTGCCTGAGACCACTACCAGGAGGCCAACTCCCAGAAGCAGAAAGCAACCTGCAGTCCTTCAAGTGGACAAAACTTTACCACCTTCTCCTGCCTTAGTGGCAGTTGTTCCACCAGAACCAGAGGGGCATCCTCCACCATCAAGGTTGACACCTATTACATCAAGAGGTGTCCAACTGTGTGTGCCATGAGGGGTGAGAGGTTGCATACACCGTACAGATATTTCTGCATAGATATATAGTTTACATAGTACTGCACTATGTACTTACTGTATGTATCATAATGAAATGGTCTTTATATGCACTGTACTGTAATGAAGAGTCAAAGAAGAGTTGTGGCTCGGCGTTTGTGCTCTGATAGACTTCAACACTCCTTCCTCCTCTCTCTTCTTCATGAATAGTCTATGCTGCCCGGCCTCCTGCCTAATTTTGTTGAAGCTATGTTTAAAGAGAACCAATCACGGCCAAATGTTATTTTTTTTTTATTGCTCCATTTAATAAGGTTTCTTTTTTAATTAATTTTTGTAAATATAATTAATCAATTTTTTTGCCGGGGTTTTAATATATTTGCATTTCCTTTCACTGTCGCGCGCCGGCTCTTTTGAAAAGAGCCGGCGCGCGACAGGAAACTCCCGGCATGCCGAGCAGCGGGAAGGGCTCCCATGAGCCTTTGCCCGCCGCTCTGTAAATACACAGTGATCCCGCGCTATACAGTGCGAGATCGCTGTGTATAAATGTCCTAACTGACAGTTTAGTTTATCTCTAAAGATACAGACTGCCTTTGCAGTCTGTATCTTATATTTTACCTAATCCATCCTAGCGGCGCACTAAGGTCGGGCGCGGCCATCTTGGTTATGTCCCTTGCGTTCCAATGGTGCGTTCCACCATCGGGCCGCAAGTGACGTCATCAAGATGGCGCCCGGCTTTACAGCACTGCTACAGAGGACTGGGTAAAGTATAAGATACAGACTGCAAAGGCAGTCTGTATCTTCACAAAGTTTATTACTGAAGATACAGACTGCTTTTGCAGTCTGTATCTTATACTTTACCCAGTCCTCTGTAGCGGTGCAGTAAAGCCGGGCGCCATCTTGATGACGTCACTTGCTGTCCGACGGTGGAACGCACCATTGGAACGCAAGGGACATAATCAAGATGGCCGCGCCCGGCCTTACTGCGCCGCTAGGATGAATTAGGTAAATTAGAAAGATACAGACTGCAAAGACAGTCTGTATGTTCAGAGATAGGCTTAGGGAGAGAGGAACTTTTACAACAGGGACAGTTAAATTTAGGTGATTGGTCCTCTTTAAGGAGTAAATCACTTTTTTTCCCCAATGGGTTTGATTCCCTTGATGCAAAGGAAATATAGTCATTTATTTTTTTCTCATTGTAGCTTTTTAAAATTTCAAATAATTCCCAGTAAGGTAATTTTTTTTAAATATAATGATAAAAAATAAATGCATATAATTTCCATCACAAGAATGGAACCTGGTCACTAGGGGACTGACAACTACAGCACACTGTCAGGTACAGGCCCACAGCAGACAGATTCCCTGTAAGATACACATTTACTATCGCTCTGGATTAATTACTGCTACCTTGCTTTTTACCAGCACTCAGTGTATTAGTGTCATGGACTTGTTTCACATATCTCGGGACCTGTACAGGTATTTCTGTATACATACATAGTACAGATATCTCTGTATACATACACAGTACAGGTATCTGTAAACATACATAGTACAGGTATTTCTGTATACATACATAGTACAGGTATATCTGTATACATACATAGTACAGATATCTCTGTATACATACACAGTACAGGTATCTGTATACATACATAGTACAGGTATCTGTATACATACATAGTACAGGTATCTGTATACATACACAGTACAGGTATCTGTATACATACATAGTACAGGTATCTCTGTATACATACATAGTACAGGTATCTGTATACATACATAGTACAGGTATCTGTATACATACATAGTACAGGTATCTGTATACATACACAGTACAGGTATCTGTATACATACATAGTACAGGTATCTCTGTATACATACACAGTACAGGTATCTGTATACATACATAGTACAGGTATCTGTATACATACATAGTACAGGTATCTCTGTATACATACACAGTACAGGTATCTGTATACATACATAGTACAGGTATCTGTATACATACATAGTACAGGTATCTGTATACATACACAGTACAGGTATCTGTATACATACATAGTACAGGTATCTGTATACATACATAGTACAGGTATCTGTATACATACATAGTACAGGTGTCTCTGTATACATACATAGTACAGATATCTCTGTATACATACATAGTACAGGTATCTGTATACATACACAGTACAGGTATCTGTATACATACACAGTACAGGTATCTGTATACATACATAGTACAGGTATCTGTATACATACATAGTACAGGTATCTGTATACATACACAGTACAGGTATCTGTATACATACATAGTACAGGTATCTGTATACATACATAGTACAGGTATCTCTGTATACATTTACAGTACAGGTATCTGTATACATACATAGTACAGGTATCTGTATACATACATAGTACAGGTATCTCTGTATACATACATAGTACAGGGATCTCTGTATACATACATAGTACAGGTATCTGTATACATACACAGTACAGGTATCTCTGTATACATACATAGTACAGGTATCTGTATACATACATAGTACAGGTATCTGTATACATACATAGTACAGGTATCTGTATACATACACAGTACAGGTATCTGCATACATACATAGTACAGGTATCTGTATACATACATAGTACAGGTATCTCTGTATACATACACAGTACAGGTATATCTGTATACATACATAGTACAGGTATCTGTATACATACATAGTACAGGTATCTCTGTATACATACACAGTACAGGTATCTGTATACATACATAGTACAGGTATCTCTGTATACATACATAGTACAGGTATCTCTGTATACATACATAGTACAGGTATCTGTATACATACATAGTACAGGTATCTGTATACATACATAGTACAGGTATCTGTATACATACATAGTACAGGGATCTCTGTATACATACATAGTACAGGTATCTGTATACATACACAGTACAGGTATCTGTATACATACATAGTACAGGTATCTCTGTATACATACATAGTACAGGTATCTGTATACATACATAGTACAGGTATCTCTGTATACATACATAGTACAGGTATCTCTGTATACATAAATAGTACAGGTATCTGTATACATACACAGTACAGGTATCTGTATACATACACAGTACAGGTATCTCTGCATACATACATAGTACAGGTATCTGTATACATACACAGTACAGGTATCTGTATACATACATAGTACAGGTATCTGTATACATACATAGTACAGGTATCTCTGTATACATACATAGTACAGGTATCTGTATATACATACACAGTACAGGTATCTGTATACATACACAGTACAGGTATCTGTATACATACATAGTACAGGTATCTGTATACATACACAGTACAGGTATCTGTATACATACATAGTACAGGTATCTGTATACATACATAGTACAGGTATCTGTATACATACACAGTACAGGTATCTCTGTATACATACACAGTACAGGTATCTATATACATTTACAGTACAGGTATCTCTGTATACATACACAGTACAGGTATCTGTATACATACACAGTACAGGTATCTCTGTATACATACATAGTACAGGTATCTGTATACATACATAGTACAGGTATCTGTATACATACATAGTACAGGTATGTATATACATACACAGTACAGGTATCTGTATACATACACAGTACAGGTATCTGTATACATACACAGTACAGGTATCTCTGTATACATACACAGTACAGGTATCTGTATACATACATAGTACAGGTATCTGTATATACATACATAGTACAGGTATCTGTATACATACATAGTACAGGTATCTGTGTACATACACAGTACAGGTATCTGTATACATACACAGTACAGGTATCTCTGTATACATACATAGTACAGGTATCTGTATACATACATAGTACAGGTATCTGTATATATACATAGTACAGGTATCTGTATACATACATAGTACAGGTATATGTGTCAGGGCTGATTCTCCTTTTCCCACATAATTTCTGGCAGTACAGGAATAGGGCTCCATGTCTCTGGTCACTTTCCTCACTGTGATCTTCCGTCCGCTCCCCGGTAATCTGGATTCCTCTTTCCCTTTGTACCATTCATACTTAAATACATAAGTATTGGAGAAACTGTTACACTGTAACGTCACATCACTTCCTTCTAGCACCTCATCCTTCCCGATGATGGTGACAGTCACATGTTTAGGAGGATCTGTTGAAGGAAAATATAATTATGGTTTTATTATATCCAAAAATTCATCTTTGGGACTTCGTCTACAGACCAGGATCCATTACACATGTAGGCTATTACATCAGTCTTTAAAACTGAAAGAAAAATAAAATTTATATAAAACGTATAAATAATTAAGCAAACAATAAGGTTCTCATAGCCCATCTCTATTATCAGCAATACATTATACAGTAAGTATGCAGTCAGCTCCTGTACTCCCCCTAGTGGTGGCTGCAGACAGACAGTATTTTCAGGTTATATAGCACTCACAGAAACGAGTAACATAACAGACAGAGAGATAAAGAAGAGGAGTCCTCTGAAACATGCAATCCACCAGACACAGAAAAGGTGAGAGGTGAACTTCTCTCTGTCTGTTCCACCTATTCTCTTTAATCTTCTAACAGTAGCCGAGCATCAGTGGAAATGGGGACAGCACGGAGGATCTAACATGCATACAGTTCTCTGCTGCCTGGAAAAGTTGGATGCCATCCTCGGGCTTCCAAGAAAACATGGATAAAGCCTATTGCTGAAGGTGAATATTTGTGGGGTGAAAAAAAAATAAATATAAAATAAAAATAGTAAAATAAAAAACAGCAATTTAGCTAAATTTAGGTTTGTTTGTTTTTCTTACACATTGCAAGTTACTGTAAAAGTGACAGGTTATCTCTATTCTGTGGGCCAGTGCGAATACCGAGATACCCAACTTATCTAGCTTCTGTTTTATTTTAGTACTTTAAATAAATTACTTTTCTTTTTTAAATGAATTTGCTTAAATGCCCCCCTTTCTACACAGAAAAAATACAGATATACAGTACCGACCAAAAGTTTGGACACACCTTCTCATTCAAAGAGTTTTCTGTATTTTTATGACTATGAAAATTGGAGATTGTAGCGGCTGCTATTCCATCCGGTTTGCGTTTAGTTGGACCGCCATTTATTATTTAACAGGACAATGACCCCAAACACCTCCAGGCTGTGTAATGGCTATGTAACCAAGAAGGAGAGTGATGGGGTGCTACGCCAGATGACCTGGCCTCCATAGTCACCAGACCTGAACCCAATCCAGATGGTTTGGGGTGAGCTGGACCGCAGAGTGACGGCAAAAGGGCCAACAAGTGCCAAGCATCTCTGGGAACTCCTTCAAGACTGTTGGGAGACCATGTCAGGTGACTACCTCATGAAGCTCATCAGGAGAATGCCAAGAGTGTGCAAAGCAGGAATCACAGCAAAAAGTGGCTACTTTGAAGAACCTAGAATATTGTTTCACACTTTTTTGTTAAGTATACTGTATAATTCCATATATGGTAATTCATAGTTTTGCCTTCAGTGTGAATCTACAATTTTCATAGTCATGAAAATACAGAAAACTCTTTGAATGAGAAGGTGTGTCCAAACTTTTGGTCTGTGCTGTATACTTTCTGTCTATAAGGCTTAAAGAAGAAGTGCAGGAAATTTTTTATTAAAGTATTGTAGTATTGTATTGCCCCCCAAAAGTTATATAACTCACCAATATACATTTATTACGGGAAATGCTTATAAAGTGTTTTTTTTCCCCCTGTACTTACTACTGCATCACGGCTTTACTTCCTGGATAACATGGTGATGTCACTTCCTGGATAAAATGGTGATGTCACTTCCTGGATAACATGGTGATGTCACTTCCTGGATAAAATGGTGATGTCACGCCCGGACTCCCAGAGCTGTGCGGGCTGTGGCTGCTGGAGAGGATGATGGCAGAGGGATGCTCAGTGTCCCTTCAGTGCCCTGTTTCCCTTAGTGTCCCTCTGCCTTCATCCTCTCCAGCAGCCACAGCCCGCACAGCTCTGGGAGTTGGGTCGATACATTACCATGGTATCCAGGAAGTGACATCACCATGTTTTTCAGGAAGTGACATCACCATTTTATCTAGGAAGTGACATCACCATGTTATCCAGGAAGTGACATCACCATGTTTATCCAGGAAGTGACATCACCATGTTATCCAGGAAGTGACATCACCATGTTATCCAGGAAGTGACATCACCATGTTATCCAGGAAGTGACATCACCATGTTATCCAGGAAGTGAAACCTTGATGCAGTAGTAAGTGCAGAGAAAAAAGCACTTTATGAGCATTTCCAGTAATAAGTGTATATTGGTGATTTGTATAATACAATACTTTTTTGACGGACTTCTCCTTTAATTCCGGCTTATTTCTTGCCATAGTTTTTAACTTTGTTTTAGATGTAACTTTTTTTTACTGACGTACAGTATGATGCAACCAAAAAGCAGCAATTGTGGTTTTTCGACTATGTTTTTTGTAGATCGCTTATAATTTTTTTTAGATTAACAGATGGGAGCCATTGCGAGGATGCCAGTGGCGTGGTCATTTTTTTCTGTTGTTCTATTCCCGAGCACCGGCCCGGCCTAAAGTGAGACGATCTCTGCTCCCTTCTGTTGTACATTTTTCCTACATGAGGGAACAATAATAAAAACATTCTGGTCTCCTCCATATCTACCTGATGGACAACATGTGGACCTGACAATAGAGTCATGTGATTGGAGCTTCCCTTCCTTTCCTCTCTGACCTAGGGGACATTTGTATAACGATTTGACATGACTGGGTATCATGGGATGGCTGTTGTTTTTAGGTTTTTAAATATTATATGGAGACCATACAGTATGTATACAGAGAATAGTGGGATTCGGAAATACAGAGATATGTGTGTGTGTGTGGGGGGGGGGGGCTGGGGTACAGGCAGCTGCTAAAGGTATCACATATGTAACCATATGTAACACATGTGAAACATAAAAAAAAACCGGTCACCTACAGTGGATGTCCATTGTTTTGGATCTCTCCGTTATTCGTCCATTAGGATATGTAGTCGTGCACTGAACAGGATTCCCATCATCCTCATAGGAAGGGATATAGGTGAGTTCTGAATGTACTTTCCAGTGTCCTCTCCAGTATCCTTCATAAATCTCCTCTGATTGATGTGTAACTTCCCCCGGTATGTTATATTGAAGAGAAGGAGGACTGGAACCACATGTGTGATATACAGAACATCGTATAGTGGCGGCTTCTCCCTCAGTCATATCTTCAGGTACAAAAAACTGAGTGTATTCTGCATCTCCATCTGTAGAATTATATGTTGTACATCAGACGCCATTATTCATTCTCAGTTCTGTATATGAATATGCCAATCATGGGATGATGATTGATGATTGATGATTATGATATAATTCTATCTTATGCTGGATTATCAGTTGGCACTGAGTTCCTTTCTTTTTTCTTTTCTTTTTTCAGTTGGCACTGAGTATCATGTTTTCTATGGAAAGTTGGCTACTGCTTTTTGGCCACAAGATAGCTTTAACTTTTTGACCACAAGATGGCACAGGCTCCTAAGGTAGCACAGTGGTGCCTTGGATTACGAGCATAATTCATTCCGGGGCTGTACTAGGAAGGGCACGGAGCGGGCGCAGTATAGTGGAGGCCCGGCATGACTGGGTTCAGCTGGGACTGGAGGTAGCAGGGGAGGATGAGTAGCATGGGGATAAAAGGAGCAGGAGGATAGAAAAGGGTTAAAGGAAGGTGGTAAGAGGTTTGAAAAGAAGACAGGGGATTGGTGCAGGTCACTCACCAAAGGAGGAGCCGGAGTCCATATAAGAAGGAGGAGCACGTGGATTGTCAGTTGCCCGTCGGACCAGCTTCAGCCTGCCCGACCTAAGTAGCACTATGGGTTACGACGGTGGGTGGGTGAGGGTCTTTTTTGTTCTCTTTGTCATGACATCCTTGCATAGGGAGGTCTTGCAGGGCACATCAAATGGGCTTGGATAAATGGGGACCCATCATAGGGATGGCTTCCCTTCTATACAAGTTAGATGGTGATGGAAAATGTTGAGTTCAAATTATGTGTTGTTCCCTTTAGGATAGGGCCCTAGGAACGGTGTGGTGTATCGGCAGTACCATCTGACATATTGTCGGCTCTTGAGTCGGCGCGGTGCGGCAGGTACTGCCCTGATGGTGCCCTGCCAGACCTCCCTGGTTTTACAACTTACAGAAGTAATATTTTTTATAATAATTTGATAATATTTTTTTTAATATTTGACATGTTATTTATTGTTATGTTTCAAAGCACTTTAATAAAAAGCGAGGAGTAGGTTGAAGTTTGTGAAATAAAGGTAAAGGGGGAGGGGGTGGGTGTTGGAGTGTGGCCTTAAAGTGGGGAGTGTGTATTGGGGGGGGGGGGGGGGGGGGGGTGAGACAGAAGGAACTCAGCCATACCCAGAGTCATGAAATCCAAATCCACTCATAGGCTGGGTTCACACACTGTATACTTCAGGCAGTATTTGGTCCTCAAGTCAGGTCCTCATAGCAACCAAAACCAGGAGTGGATTGAAAACACAGAAAGGCTCTGTTCACACAATGTTGAAATTGAGTGGATGGCCATCATATAACGGTAAATAACTGCCATTATTTCAATATAACAGCCGTTGTTTTAAAATAACAGCAAAAATTTGCCATTAAATGACGGCCATCCACTCAATTACAACATTATGTGAACAGATCCTTTCTGTGTTTTCAATCCACTCCTGGTTTTGGTTGCTATACAGCCTCACAAATACAGCCTCAAATATACATAGTGTGAACCCAGCCTTAAACTAAAGCAATTTTTCCCATAAGAAATCACTGAAATGTAGACAATTGGTTTCACACCCCAAGAATCATTTTTTATTCTGAATAACATGTAAAACAAATGAAACAAAATTTAGAAACAGCTGAATATGTGATATTATAAGTTACTGTACAGTATAGCAGCATGTGGAGTATAATGTATAGTAACTGTATAACCCTGATAACACAGCAGCTGGATATGTGATATATAAGTTACTGTACAGTATAGCAGCATGTGGTGTATAATGTATAGTAACTGTATAACCCTGATAACACAGCAGCTAGATATGTGATATATAAGTTACTGTACAGTATAGCAGCATGTGGTGTATAATGTATAGTAACTGTATAACCCTGATAACACAGCAGCTGGATATGTGATATATAAGTTACTGTACAGTATAGCAGCATGTGGTATATAATGTATAGTAACTGTATAACCCTGATAACACAGCAGCTGGATATGTGATATATAAGTTACTGTACAGTATAGCAGCATGTGGTGTATAATGTATAGTAACTGTATAACCCTGATAACACAGCAGCTGGATATGTGATATATAAGTTACTGTACAGTATAGCAGCATGTGGTGTATAATGTATAGTAACTGTATAACCCTGATAACACAGCAGCTGGATATGTGATATATAAGTTACTGTACAGTATAGCAATCAGCATGTGGTGTATAATGTATAGTAACTGTATAACCCTGATAACACAGCAGCTGGATATGTTATATATAAGTTACTGTACAGTATAGCAATCAGCATGTGGTATATAATGTATAGTAACTGCATAAGAATGAAAGAAACAGCAGTTGTTTGTAGATACAGGATGGAACTGCAGATCCCCATAATGCAGTAGTGCAGTACAACAGGCTAGAATAGAGAAGCAGGGCTGCTGTCAGAGGTCTGTGTTGTCACATGACATGAATGGGGAAGGGGTGTGTGTTCAGCATGGACCAATCAGGACTGACAGAGACTGCAGGGAGTATGAAGGAATGAGCAGGACATATGTGAGCACATACATGCAGCACTCTCTGTCTGGGGAGAGAGGGGTTACAGCTATGGAGAGATTACCTCCACAGTCCTTTCCCCGGATGTAAGCCCCAGCCTGAAGTGGATCTGCTATGACTTGGAAGGTGAGGGAGACTTCCTGGGTCAGAGTACAGTACTGTAGACCACCTTGTGCAGGTACACTATGTGGGGGCTCAAAAGAGGGGGCTATACTATGTGGGGGGCTACAAAGTGGGGCTATACTACGTGGGGACTACACAGGGGGAACTATACTTTGTTGAGGTTGCTGCACACAGAGGGACCTGTGCTTTTTGGTGGCTCCTGCACATGAATGGGGCCTATACTATATAGGGGCTGCTACGGGGGGCACTGCGGCACAGGGGGAGGGGCAAGATGACAAAGAAACACAAAACTGAACAACAAGAGAAAAAGTTCCTCTGTGAGTCACTGAATAACTGCAATATAATCACCTTTAAGGTCTGCAGAGCCTGTGTATGGCCTAATCTACCAGTAAATGGTCACTGCGGAGGGAGAGCATTGCTCTTTGTATAGTGGATGTTATGCAGTAATGGTATAAGGGGGTATAAGTCACTAAATGATGAAGATCTGGTGATAATATTTGTTTCTTATGTAATGGTAATAGGTTATGCGGCTATAGGGTGTGGCTTTAGAGGCGTGGCACATTGCAGTGAATCTGTGTCCGCCATTCCTGAGCAGAGGAAGAAACTGAGATGGGAGGGGGAGGCGGTCTGTAGGCAAAGAACAGCTGCTGCTGCTTTCCTGAACCACATCTATGTTTACACTACTTTTTGTAGTAAGGTGTATTTGTGTAGGTGTGTGTGCATGTGATGTGTATTCAATTTGTATTTTCTGTGTATATGTGTGTGCTATATGCATGTCTGGTGTATGTGTTTGTACTAGCCATGTGTATATGTGTGTGGTTCGCCCGGTATGGGATCCGGTTCAGATTTTCCCAAAAATCCGAGTCCGATCGGATTCAGATTTTTGGAAATCCGCTCCGTTTTTTTTTTTTTCCCCTTGCTTTTTAAAATGGCAGCCGCCATTCTAGAAAGCAGGAAGTGTTCCAGGCAAGAAAAGCACTTCCCCATGATGCCTTGAACACATCCAATCAGCAAAGATCTTGCACTAGCCCACCCCCTGTGTGATGTCGGTGATTGTGATTGCTTTAAAAGGAGCGGTCACATGACCGTACCAAGCAGTGTGTAGAGGGAGAGAGAGAGAGAGAGAGAGAGAGAGAGGAAGCAATCTGCTGTTGTTGTGGTGTACTACAGATTACTGAGAAGATATTGTGGGAAAGGAAAGGAAAGATTAGGAAAGCGGAGAGGACAAACATCTAGTGATTGAGAGAGACATATAGAGAGGGCGAAAGATAGATAGATTAGGCATAGGACAGCAAAGGGTGCACAGAACCAAAATGTGCAGTACAGATATACAAGTCCTATACTTCTAAAGTGTGTATAACACATCTGTCTTTTCCTGAGAGACTAAAATACCTGGTTCAGGTGCATAGCATTATATCTTTAAAAAAAGTGCTATATACCCAATTTCTATACTTGGACCCTTCTGATTTAAAGTGTGTATATCACATCCATCTTATCCTGAGAGACGAAAATATCTGGTTCAGGTGTATAGCATTGTATCTAAAAAAAAACAAAAAAAAAAAACGTGCTATATACCCAATTTCCATACTTGGACCCTTCTGATTGAAAGTGTGTATATCACATCAATCTTATCCTGAGAGATAAAATATCTGGTTCAGGTGTATAGAATTATATCTTAAAAAAGGTTGACTACTGGTGTGCCTGCCCTTGCCTCCTTGTTGGCTACTGCTGGGCCTTAACTGGCATCCAGGTTGACTATTGCTGTGCCTGCCCTTGCCTCAATGTTGGCTACTGCTGGGCCTTAACTGGCATCCAGGTTGACTATTGCTGTGCCTGCCCTTGCCTCAATGTTGGCTACTGCTGGGCCTTAACTGGCATCTAGGTTGACTACTGGTGTGCCTGCCCTTGCCTCCTTGTTGGCTACTGCTGGGCCTTAACTGGCATCTAGGTTGACTACTGGTGTGCCTGCCCTTGCCTCCTTATTGGCTACTGCTGGGCCTTAACTGGCATCTAGGTTGACAACTGGTGTGCCTGCCCTTGCCTCCATGTTGGCTGCTGCTGGGCCTTAACTGGTTTCTTGGTTGACTACTGGTGTGCCTGCCCTTGCCTCCTTGTTGGCTACTGCTGGGCCTTAACTGGCATCTAGGTTGACTACTGGTGTGCCTGCCCTTGCCTCCTTATTGGCTACTGCTGGGCCTTAACTGGCATCTAGGTTGTCAACTGGTGTGCCTGCCCTTGCCTCCATGTTGGCTGCTGCTGGGCCTTAACTGGTTTCTTGGTTGACTACTGGTGTGCCTATCCTTGCCTCCTTGTTGGCTACTGCTGGGCCTTAATTGGCCTCCATGTTGACTACTGCTGCTCCTGCCTGGCCTCCATGTTGGCTACTGTTCCTCCTGCCTGGCCTCCATGTTGGCTCCTGCTGCTCCTGCCTGGCCTCCATGTTGGCTACTGCTGATTCTGCCTGACCTCCATTTTGGTTACTGTTGCTCCTGCCTGTCCTCCATGTTGGCTACTGCTGCTGCTCCTGCCTGGCCTCCATGTTGGCTACTGTTGCTCCTGCCTGGCCTCCATGTTGGCTACTGCTGATCCTGCCTGCCCTCCATGTTGACTACTGTTGCTTCTGTCTGACCTCCATGTTGGCTACTGCTGCTCCTGCCTGGCCTCCATGTTGGCTACTGTTGCTCTTGCCTGGCCTCCATGTTGACTACTGTTGATCCTGCCTGGCCTCCATGTTGGCTACTGTTGCTCTTGCCTGCCCTCCATGTTGACTACTGTTGCTCCTGCCTGGCCTCCATGTTGGCTACTGCTGATCCTGCCTGCCCTCCATGTTGACTACTGTTGCTTCTGTCTGACCTCCATGTTGGCTACTGCTGCTCCTGCCTGGCCTCCATGTTGGCTACTGTTGCTCCTGCCTGGCCTCCATGTTGGCTACTGTTGCTCCTGCCTGGCCTCCATGTTGGCTACTGTTGCTCCTGCCTGCCCTCCATGTTGGCTACTGCTGCTCCTGCCTGCCTTCCATGTTGACTACTGTTGCTCCTGCCTGGCCTCTATGTTGGCTACTGTTGCTCCTGCCTGGCCTCCATGTTGGCTACTGCTGCTCCTGCCTGGCCTCTATGTTGGCTACTGTTGCTCCTGCCTGGGCTCCATGTTGGCTACTGCTGCTCCACCTGTTTCCTGCATAGACCCTGTAATGGTGAATATTGAAGTTTAAAAAAAAAAATTACTTTGAGATACCGAAAAGATAATGATGTTATTGACATGTAGAGCCCTAAATTCAACCAAATACACTACCCCCGTATCATATAGATGCTTTAAACTATGAAATCTGAAGAAATCCGAAATTCGGGCCGACCGAACTTTCCGAAAAAATCAGAAAGTTCAGTCGGACCGAACTTTTGAAAAGTTTGCTCATCTCTAGTATGCATGTCATGTGTATATGTGTGTGTGAGTGTGCACAGAATCTAGTTATGCATGCAGTTTATAGGTGTGTAGTATCCAGATTTATATATAAATGTGCGCAGTATACCAGTCTGGTGTGTGTGTGTGTGTGTGTGTGTGTGCAGTATGCATGTCATGTGTATATGTTTGTGTAGTATTCAGCCATGTGTATATATGTCCATACAGTTTAGTCATGTGTATATGTGTGCAGTATGCATGTCATGTGAATATGTGTGTGCAATATAGAGTTATGTGTATGTGTGTGTGGTATCCAGTCATGTGTATGTATGTGTAGTATGCATATATTCATTCGTTAGAAGGGGTGGGCCGGTTGGGGGATCGGCATACCCAGTGCACCAAACTGCCTCGTTGCATTAATTTGTACAGAATAAAAATGGGCCCTCTAAACCAGGGCCGGCTCCAGGGTTTTTGTGGGCCCTCGAGCAACAGAGTCTCAGTGGGCCCCTCACCTATCCACTATGCACAATCACTTGAGACACCACTAACATACACAAACACACATTATTGACACAGACACTGACTGACTGACTTACTGACCGAGTGACAGACACAGACTAATTGACACACTTACAGACATAGACACTTACACACAGCATGTACAGCTCAGTTTTCTCTCTCTTCCTCTCGGGCTGCTCTCCACACTGTGAGGTTGAGGACCTTCGGGTTATGTGATCAGGTCCTTATTCCTTTTCTCACTCTGTGCAGGTCCTGCTCCATCTCATCTGATGTTCAGCCTGCTCACCTTGCAGTACAGTGAGGGGGCTGAACATAAGAACACCGGGTCCCTCTCCCTCTCTGGGCCCCTAGAGGCACTGTGGGCCCTGGCACTTGCCCAGGTAAGCCCTGTGCTGACGCCGGCCCTGCTCGAAAGTAATTCCTCTGGTGGGCCCTGTATACACTGCATTATACCTAATAGAAATACATATGTTACCATTAAATATAATGATAGAAGACAAGTGAGAAGATTCCCAGTGGTTCCTGGTATCAGTCATAATATATATTTACCTGAGACATAGAGATTAACACCTCCAGTTGGTTTCTTATATGCATTTATATATGTATCCTCTATGATCCCTGGATAATATTTGCCACGATCTTCCCTCCTCACAGGATCTATCCGCAGGGTGCAGCTATTATTCCCTGGTACCAGTGAGGTCCGGCCTCTGTATTTCTCCATTACTGCAGATGAGTCTTTTGTGTTTAGGATTTCTTCATAATCATTATTGTAATATAAGAACCATAAAGTGCTAGACGCTCCTGGTCTCCCGGCAGGATCATATGTACAAGGAATCTCCACACAGGAGCCGAGCAGAGCAGTGATATGTTCAGGGATCTCCCATTGATGACATACAGAGCCCAGATAGAAGCCTGGAGACAATGACACAACATGAGGCTGGAGTCACAGAATCTCATTCTATCCGATTGTTCTGGAATTGTGAGACTATTTACCTTGACAGATGAGGAGAAGATAAACCTGCTTCACTGCCTCCATTCTGTATGAGGATGGTCAGCGACTAAATCAGGAAAGATATAACAGGGAATAAATATAATTAAGTGTGACTATTATTTAACCCTATTCATGACCAGGCAATATATCTATACGGGGGCTTGTTTTTTCCGGGACAAGTTGTACTTTCTATTGGTATCATCTTTTGGAACATACTGTATAACTTTTTATGCTTTCTTTAATTCCCCCCTTGGAAACAAATAAACAAAATACAGCGATTCTAGTGTAGTGTTTTTTGTTTTTTTTTGCCCTACCCCAACCACTAGGTGTCACATTCCCCTAGAGCACAGCTTCAGTCCAGGGAGGTTTAGCCACACACACACACACACACACACACTCTCTAGTGACCCACACCACTATGTGTTGCTAGACTCAACCCCCAGGGTAGCCGGAGATAAGGGAACAACCCCTCTTGCCTACACTTTGGATGCTTAACCTCAAGACAGTCACCACCACCCCCCATCCCCCCCCCCCCCCCACCCCAAAGAAGGAGAAACTAAAGGGGACTGTACTGCAGTAGAGCACAGTGCAAGATAGACACTCTCTACTGACTTTCGCTAAGCTGAGCAGGAAGGAAACTACTAGCTAGCTACCCCCAACGACAAAAGCCTGGGGCTCATACTACCAATCAGAATGAAGCAATTGGCAGCGGGTTTAGCAGCAAATCTTACTTTGCCGGATTTCCTTTGCTCATCTCAAGTAACCAGGTTAAGGTGAGGATTAAGTCCAATTATTGGAAAAATCACTTGGAATTCTATTTGTGGATATAAAGGTACAGGGAAGTGGTCTGCTTATTAGGCCCCTCTGTGATGTCAGCACCTCCCCTTCCCCTCTATATAAGTCGGTTTAGTAACGGAGGTGGCCAGTTGGCTGTGTATGGAGGAGAGAGCAGGATGGCAGCAGGCAGTTAGAGCAGAGCAGGGAGAGACTAACAGAACAATATAGAGATGGAGAGGAGAAGAGGGCTGATAGTGGGTGTTTTTTTGTTAAAGATGTCAACCAAGTGATTTTCTAATCTAAACCAATTTTAAATATCATATGTGGCTTATTAGTAATACCTCTACTATCCAATCAGCTTTAGAAAACTAGTCCAAACAGGATTCACATCCAGAGAAGAGACATAAATCTCTCTGGTTATAAACTCCAGGGCCATTAGTTGTCCCGCCATTTTCCTTAACGGGGAAGCAGGTCTCTTTCACTGTCTTTCTTTTTCCTAAATTAGTCATACCTCTCAGGTATATCCATCCGCTCCTGTGAAACCTCTTAATTTGTCCTTTTCTTTGTTATCAGTTCTCCAGCAACTCTCCTGTCTTTCCTAGACACCAATATTACAGATTTACCTGAGCGACCAGTGCTTTCTGCGGGAGACTTATTTAAAAAATTGAATGAGATTTTTTTTATTGAATTTTAAAAATTATATAAAAATTGAATTAAAAATTTAATAAAAATTTAAATAAAAAAAATTAATTCAAAATTTGAATAAAAAAATTCTTTAGGGTAGAGTGGCTAAGACTCTGGGGGGAGCGCTAGGCTTGAAAGAAGCTCTCTTGTTGATGGTCTTTTAAAGCTTACATAACAGGAGACAGGGCTGAGAAAAACATCCTGCCCTTGCCACAAATTAGTGTTGGCACTGCTTCGTGAAGATCCTTTTGATGATTGCTGGCTCCGGGATTGACTACTGACTGCCATGAATCAAGACTTTGGAGGATCTTTTCTACAATATCAACCTGGCTAGTATTCGCCTGACCACTGGTTCTTACTGGTAGCTGCTATCTTCATCAAAGCCCCTTGGGACAGCCACCACGACCATGACCCCTGAGTCATTCCTGAATGCTCTTATTGATGATGGTCGATCAGTTGAACTGCATCAGACTGCGTCTCACGCTGGGTCACTCTACGTCTATTTAGAATAAAAATTAAATAAATTGAAATCCAAATTAAATTGTCACTTATATTGGTGCCACGTAACCTAACAGGAGATACAAAAGGTTCCACACAAGGGGAGGTGAAAGGGAACTTGAAAGGAGATTGGAATGTTTTAAATGATTATTTAGAAAGTTTATAGATTTTATGCCACTGTTCCACCAAGGTCCACTGCTGTCCAGGGTAAAAACTGAATGAATGACTGGCTGATTAACATTTTATTTTTTTTTTTCAATTCAGATTTTCCAATTTTGGACACTTTTACAAGATCATGTGTTAACAAATTTGTCCTTCTGTAATAGTCCCAGTACTGTGGCTGCTATAGTTCGGCTGTTTTATTGAAATTCAGTTTGACCCAAAATTTGTGAATCTCGTGAAACGAATATCCATCTTCTTCGCTAGTCTCTATTAATTAGCATTTATGTATTCCGGGAAACTTCTCACACTTCTATTCTGTCCCTTTCCATACAGTTAGCACATCATCTATGGACCACAAAAAAAGGCTTTATATTGGGCAAAGGGATTCTGCACATTGAAAATCAACTGATCTCCCAGGTCTGCCAAAAGTAAATTGGCAAAATGTTGTGCCACCGGACTAACAATCATGGTCCCAGCCCACTGGTGGAACCATCCACCAGCGAACTGAAACATGTTATGGATTAATACAAAATTTTGCATTTCACACACATAGCCAAGAACTATTGGATCTCTAAAGGCTCTCCACGTCAATACCGGCCAGAATATACTGGCCAAGTGTCACACTATGAAAAATCTTTGCAAAAATTCAAAAAATCCACAATATTTCACTTGCATCTTCAAGATATGACTGAACATTGTCTAAAAGGTGAGGCATCATCCAATCCAGATACTTTACCAAAGGTTCCATCACAGATCCCCTACCTGCCATGATCGGGCGACCAGGAGGTCGCTCAGTCAATTCATGTATCTTCGGGATCCAGTACCAATATAGTTGAACTGGACTTTCTACCATCAATATATTTGCAAATCTGGAGGAAAATATGTTCTGCTGAACCCCTCTTCGCAGGAAAGATCATATTTTAGACAGATAAGACTGGTAATTGTGGGATCTCCTTTTAAAGGTTTCAAAAAAATTGAAATACATTTTTTGATTTAAGATATAAACCAGGAAAAGTCAATCTGCGGGAGTGTGTTCTTGTTTCCCTGTCAGGGGTCTCATCAGTGTGGTCAGTAATATACACCCTAGGCAGGTCCTGTTTCATAGGTTTCAAAGAAGATCTGCCTGAGCGATCTGCTGTCAATAGTCATACAATATCCATAGATATCTAGTCGTCTCCTACCTGGTATCATGTGTCTTGATAGGAAACCATGCAGCCTTGCTCGGGCAGCGTCTGTGATCCTTCCCAGCTCCCGCTGTATATGTTTTGCTGTGTCAGTAATAATTCTAATAATAATTCTTCTGCTTATATGATCTGCAGTTGTCCTAAACTCTAAGGTCATTTCCAGGATGTCATGGGATCTGGTCTCACTGCCAGAGAAAGAGATGATTGCAGCAATTTATATATCACCCGCATTATATCATTATATAACTGTGTATATTAGTTGCCTAAAACATTATAACATTCATAAAGATCATTCATCATCTCATTCTGCCGAAACACAGCAAATTACCATCTAGAATAATCAAACAGCAGCCATAACCCGGGAATATACTATAACTACTAATATAAAGCTGTAGCAAAACTACTCCTCCTACCATGCCAAAGACTACAAAGATGGTGGTAGTTCCTCAATTACTAAAATAATGAAACAGTTACCATAACTCTAGTAATGTCCCATGATTTAATGGTGCGTTTACACAGATTTATTTGACAGATTCTTGAAGCCAAAGCCAGGAAGAGACTATAAACAGAGAACAGATCATAAAGGAAAGACCGAGCTTTCTCCTCTTCTCAAATCCATTCCATTCCAATCTGTCTGTGTAAACACCTGCTAACCTCACCACAACCAACCCAAGAAGGATTCTCCCCCACCCAAGGGACTAACTTCCTCTACAGCATGTAGGGTGCACTGTGATTGGGTGAAAAGAATGCAATAGAAGAATACAGAGAAGAGATAATAGTAGAGAGGAAAGCAGAAATCCTACTGGTTCACTGGCACACACAAACACAATAACCCTTTGCGATCCCTCAGCTGTGCAGCTTCCATACATCAATACATAATGCAGCAACATCTAGTGGTCAACTCTACTATTACTATTACTACTAATACTACTCTTACTATTATAAGACACAAAAAGGACAGACTTTTGTGAAGGGTGTGAGTAATAGTAACACCTCTAGTGGGACAACACCCATACATCAACCGGAAACTTCAGACACCTGAAAAAGGAAGGAAAAAATGTAAACTAAAGGTGGGCGGGTGGGCGAAAGATGAGCAGGGCTGGCTGTTACACTGTAGCTGGCTGGGGACTGCTTCCCGGAAGAGGTAGGTCCTCACAAATCTTCTTCAGGTAACTGTGGGTTAGGTCACCCTTGTCTACTCCGTGGATCTTCTAAATGTCAGCACAGTCACCCCCTAGAAGAGAAGCAGAGGGACTGATCCCCAGTAAGATAAAGCTGCTAAGTGCCAACATATCTTACTGACAAACGCTCGTCAACTTGAGGAATTCTTCAGTAGGAGGTCAACCTGGAGACATAGACCTAGGACTCGTAGTACCCTACCTGGTGGGCTACAAGCTGGTGGGGCAGAAGACGTATATGCCCAATTCATTTATATAGGTGAGTACAAGAAGTTCTTCCTACAAGTATCTACACAATCCCAATAGAGTATTGCACTACTTAGACAAGGGTCCCCACACTACCCTCGCTACCAAGTTTTCTACCTTTCACCTCTACCTGTATTCTACCTGCAGAGTTGTACTTTTTTGCACTAGCATCTGTGAGCAGTTCCTTTTTTTTTGTATGTCTTTTGTATTACACTGAAATGTTTACAAGTAAAGTATCAGCTACTGGTTAAGTGCTGGACTCTATCACCTTCTTAGCGATGCGCCTGCACCCTCACACCTCACTACTGTTTTACCAAGGGACCAGTGCCTGTGTGTCCAGGGGTGGGTACTACTGTTGCTGGCCACCGTGGCAAAGTTACCCCAAAACATCTGGGCCCACCAGCTGCCACAACAACCGCATGCACCACATGGGCCATGGCATGTGAACCACCATTTGCGAGGAGCACGAGGGGCTGTAGCAGGGGGTGTAGTGTTCAGGGCTAACTCGTGCAGTAGTCACGTGGCAAAGTGGTGATGCTAGTGTCTTCTGTGTACCCCACACACTATTAAGTATAGAGTGCAAAGTAAAGAGTTCCTCAGTAGCTGTACTGGGGGTAACGTAGACCACAAGGATCTGTACTGAGAGCAGCGGAGACTATAAGGATCTGTACTAAGACCAGCGTACACTATAAGGATCTGTACTGAGAGCAGCGGAGACTATAAGGATCTGTACTGAGAGCAGCGTACACTATAAGGATCTGTACTGAGAGCAGCGGAGACTATAAGGATCTGTACTGAGAGCAGCAGAGACTATAAGGATCTGTACTGAGAGCAGCGGACACTATAAGGATCTCTACTGAGAGCAGCAGAGACTATAAGGACCTGTACTGAGAGCAGCGGAGACTATAAGGATCTGTACTGAGAGCAGCGGAGACTATAAGGATCAGTCCTGAGAGCAGCGGAGACTATAAGGATCTGTACTGAGAGCAGCGGACACTATAAGGATCTGTACTGAGAGCAGCGGAGACTATAAGGATCTGTACTGAGAGCAGCAGAGACTATAAGAATCTGTACTGAGAGCAGCGGACACTATAAGGATCTGTACTGAGAGCAGCGGAGACTATAAGGATCTGTACTGAGAGCAGCGGAGACTATAAGGATCTGTACTGAGAGCAGCGGAGACTATAAGGATCTGTACTGAGAGCAGCTGAGACTATAAGGATCTGTACTAAGACCAGCGTACACTATAAGGATCTGTACTGAGAGCAGCGGAGACTATAAGGATCTGTACTGAGAGCAGCGGAGACTATAAGAATCTGTCCTAGAGCAGCAGAGACTATAAGGATCTGTACTGAGAGCAGCAGAGACTATAAGAATCTGTAAATATATAAAATGAGAAAAAAGATCAGGCACTCACCCATCAACGTGTCAATTTTCTTCTTTATTGTTCATAGAAAAATCATAAAAACGCAGGGAGAGGGAGCATGGCAAGCAGGTCTCAGCATGGCTGAGACCTGCTTGCCATGCTTCCTCTCCCTGCGTTTTTATGATTTTTCTATGAACAATAAAGAAGAAAATTGACACGTTGATGGGTGAGTGCCTGATCTTTTTTCTCATTTTATATATTTATGGATATTATCTAACTATCATTGAACACCACACGGACGTGTATTGAGTGTGTCTATATAGCTACTACTAACACAGGAGCTGTAGTGCCGAGTTGCTTCTACTAGTTGGACTATAAGAATCTGTACTGACAGCAGCGGAGACTATAAGGATTTGTACTGAGAGAAGCAGAAACTATAAGGACCTGTCCTGAGAGCAGCGGAGACTATAAGGATCTGTACTGAGAGCAGCAGAGACTATAAGGATCTGTCCTGAGAGCAGCGGAGACTATAAGGACCTGTACTGAGAGCAGCAGAGACTATAAGGATCTGTCCTGAGAACAGCTGAGACTATAAGGATCTGTACTGAGAGCAGCGGAGACTATAAGGATCTGTACTGTGAGCGGTGAGGTACCCTAGGAATCTCTGCTAGGCCCTGTTTGTGTTACCACTTAGTTGACAAGCATGAAAGTAAATTATTTGTTTATGTCAATGATATAAATCTCTGTGGGACACTGGCAGCTCAGCCGGATAGTGAAAGTCCATGAGAAGCCTGAAGTGAGGGTAAATCTACTAGACAGGGATGATTGTTGATATCCTGTATGTAGAGTAATAAAGGAGAAGACTTATAAATTGTGCACAGGATCAGCAGAGCAGTCACCCATAGCAACCAATCAGATTCCAGCTTTCATTTTTTAAAAAGCCTCTGGGAACTGAAAGCTGGAACCTGATTGCTTGTTATGGGTAACTGCTCCTCTTAATATTTATACAGATACATAGACTGGAATACAAATGGGATAACTGAACTAAAAAAGGACTGAGTATTGCGGATACACGTAAGATAAGTGCTCAATGTCAAGAGGCGGCAGCTAAAGCAAATATAATTTCTGGTTGTTTAAAATAAGAAATTACGAATTAAAAAACACCTGCATTTGCCCGAACACCGGCTGTTGTGTCATGTCACCACTTGCCATGAGTGGCCATGGATGGCAGACTTATGTGATGTTTTAAGGATATTCAAGGAGTCCACCAAGAGGGTCAGCTGTGACGATGCCATAGTGAGCCTAACCATCCCACTCCAATGCGTCGTTAAAGGATCCCTCATCGCCATTAGGGAGAACACCTTGCACAAACCGGAAGCCGGGATAGGAGGAAACATGATGGGACTAGACAGTCACACTACACTTCTGTCACCTTCTCAGCATCGATTCCTGGAGGAAGAAGAGAAGGCGGAGGAGGCTCTTGGCCACATTGTCGGTAAGGCTAGCGGTGCAGTTGTGTGCGTCCCATTGGTCCAGCAAGGATGGGGCGAAGAGGAAGCAGAGGAGGAAGAGGAGGAGGAAATATTGAGTGATCCTTCTGGTTTGGGCAGCGAAGTGATGCCAATTCACATGGCTGAATTTATGTTGGGCTGCTTTGCAAGAGACAAACGCGTTGTCCACATAATGGGAAGCAAAAAATACTGGGTTTTCGCAATGCTGGACCCCAGTATAAACATAATGTCTCCTCATTCATTCCAATAGAGGAGAGGACCACCAGACTACTTGAGTACCAGGGAGAACTGCTGCAGAATATGATGAGATATGAGATATTTCCACTTTCCATTGCTATTACAGGGAAGAGAGTTCCTCCCAAAGCTGGACAAGATCTATCAGGTCAACGGCCACCAACTGGACACTCTCCAAAGTATGGGACACGTTCATGGCACCTCCTCACCAAAGTACCATCACTGCAGGGCCTAGTACGAACAGGAGGGACAAGTATCGGCGGATGTTGCGGGAGTACCAGGCCGACCGCAACCCTGTCCTCCCCGATCCCTTGGTATTTAATCTCCAAGTTGGACACGTGGCTCGAACTCTTATTATACGCCTTGGAGGTGCTTGCCTGCCCTGCTGCCAGCGTTCTGTCTGAAAGAGTCTTTAGTGCAGCTGGGGGCATCATCACAGATAAGCGTAGCCGCCTGTCAACTAACAGTGCTGACCAGCTGATGCTCATCAAAATGAATGCCCAGTGGATAGACCCAAACTTTGCTACTCCACCAGTTGAAAGCCTCGAGAAGTAAAGTTGCATGTTTCAGCTCTAGGTCATTTCCTCCTTCTCCTTCTCCTCCACTACCATAGAAATTGGCCATTTAAAGAAAAAATACAAAGGCTCACCTGAAGGGCCATGTTCACAATTTTTTTTGAGGGCTCACCTAATGGGCCTAATTTCATAGGCCCCTATACAATTTTTTGAAAGCTTACCTCATGAGCCTAAGTTCATAGGCCTCTATACAATTTTTTGAGGGCTCACCTCATGGGCCAAGGTTCATAGGCTTCTATACAATTTTTTGAGGGCTCACCTCATGGGCTAAAGTTCATAGGCCTCAATACAATTTTTTAAGGGCTCACTTCATAGGCCTCTATACAATTTTTGTGAGGACTCACCTCATGGGCCTCAAGCTAATTTTTCCAGGGCTAACCTATTTCACAAGTGTACTGAATAAACAAGAATGCTAACATTACGCACCACCTAATACGTAGGCAAGTACTGCTAGACCAAAAGGTACACTTGTACTTTACTTGTACTGGTGACCTCCTAGTAGTCGAATCTTGATTTCCAGATCCCAAGGATTTTTCTCCCATAGACTATAATGGGATTCAATATTCGTTCGAATAGTCGAATATCGGGAGCTATTCGAATCGAATCCAATCGAATATTTCACTATTCGCTCATCTCTACTGGTGACCTATAATTATGTAAGGTGCATGCTCAGACCACTAATAAAAACTTATCAATACAACTAATGAATACAAAGTGAGTTGGTGCTGATTTTGCATTCTAGCAAGTTGCTGTGTGTAGATTATACCAAGTCACTGAGTGCTGGGACAGTGCTGTGACATCAAGGCAGTGGGTATTATAAAAAAAAAAGTTGTAATATTAATCGGTGGGTGCAGTGAAAACATTTCCTAATATCAGTCAGTGGGTGTAGTGCTTGAAGTTAACCCAGTGTTCCTGCTCATTGGAGTTCCTGCTTAGTTGCATTACTGGATAATCGGTTCTTGTAAACTTTTACTGTAATGTCTTGAAAAACGTGGCCAAAATAATAAAGAAAAAAATGATCTGCCAATGGGTAACTTGGAAATTGCAGCTTTGAGTGAAGCTGCCTGAATGCCTCATGAGGAAGTATGACACTGCCATTCTCTGCTTGTACAGCTGGTCCAACATGTGGAGAGCTGAGTTCCATTGTGTTGACACGTCACAGATCAGCTGATGTTCTGTCCTCGCTGCCATTGAATCTAGAGGAAGACGTTTCATGCAGAGTACACAATTAACAAGTTAGTGCTGAGGTTCACCCGTTTGGAGACAGAAAATCCCAATGAGTTGGCAACGTTAACAAACTGAATTTTTGCTGAAGTTCGAAACCCGGGTTCGATAGGTTTGGTTCGCTCATCCCTACCATCCATCCAATAAACGCAGCAATTGTGTAGAAAATTATTCTGATGCAAGAGGGTCAACCGGTATAAGTATACAAGCAAACAAATGACTGCAGTACTCCAATGTAGGTGAAAAAAAAAAAAGGTGTCGGTTTATTTCACCAATAAACAGAAGTAAGCGACATTTCAGTCCTTCCATTTGGACTTTTTCAAGCATACATTGAATACACACAACTATGTGGAAGTGTTACGAATAGTGTCATAATTAGATAATCTATAGTCAATTACAAATTGTGCAAAAAAGTATGTGTGCATATAGTCATCGATTCAAATGCTGTTACAGCATGTAAGTAAACCAAGTGCAATATACAATGAAATACTGTGAATATATTATTAATCAAAACATATTTGGAAGAATTGGGCGGCACTCACCATGCTCTGGACATCAATAACGCAAAGATATAAAAATTGGCATCAGTATAATTCATGTGTGGAACACGCGCTTGAATGGAAGGCACAATTGCGCTCCCAATTGAATGTGTCCAACACTAACCAATAAGGAAACACTGGTAAGCAGCATCATGGTGACATATAGAGATTAGTGATGAGCGAATACTGTTCGATCGAATAGATATTCAGTAAGGTATTCTATAGTATTGAATATTATCGAATAATACGCTGAATATTCAATAAATATTTGATGAGCGTACAAACCCCCCCTTCCCTGTTTTTTTTGACAATCAACATGCAGGGAGGCTGCCACAGCCCCTTGGTGTACGTAGCATCGCGAGAAACGAGAATAACAATGATTGGATGGCATAGTCACATGACCCACTAATATATATACACAGCCCCTGCTGTTATGCCCTCAGATGCGATTTGGTAGTGGGGGAGAGAACTTGAAGAGATAGTGATTTAGCTGGTTAGCAGGAGTTAATTTACCCACAACAGTCCTTTTCAGGGCTCATCAAAAGAGAATAGTATGTGTGTTCATCCAGTGCTATGTGCTGCTACGTCAAACATAAATACAAAGGGTAGTGCAAGCAGGCTGCTGTGCTACTATAAGGCACCCTGTACACCAATTGCTTTGTGCTGCTGATATTTCCTAGAGTGCTAGATTTTAAAAAAAGAGTAGTACGTTTGTTCATCCAGTGCTACATGCTGCGACGCCATACATAAATACACCGGGTGGTACAAGCAGGCTGCTGTGCTACTAAACGACACTCTGTTTACCACGTGCTACGTGCTACATAATACAGCCGTCCAACTTTACCTATAAAATATTCATACACCCTTTAATAACCAGGTAATTCACCTGTATGCACCTACATGCAATTTTTTGGGAGGCCCACTGCGATTTTGGGGTGTTAGGTGCTTCCCCTGCTGTCCCATATACATTCCAGTGGTGTTGGCATCATTTCCTGAGGTGTCATTGTGGACTTGGTGACCTCCAAGTGGTTGAATAGATGTTTTTCAATAAACGAATACTTGTTCCCATAGACTTTAATGGGATCGAATATTCGATCGAATAGTCGAATATCAGGGAGATATTCGAACGAATATCGAATATTCGAATATTTCACTATTAGCTCATCGCTAATAGACATGAGTTAATTTATAGTAGGAATGAAATGTATTGCATTCTGCTTATCAGGCTGTGTGAGCTTTAAAGTCTGCTCCGCTCCGTGCTTCTCCTCCCCAGGTGCAAGGAAAAGCTGGATCCAGTCCTGGGAAACTGGGAGAAGTTATCAGGACTGGACCCAGCTTTTCCCAGCACCTGGGGAGGAGCAGCAGGGAGCGGAGTAGACTTCAAAGCCTGTAGCCTGATAAGCAGGATGCTGATAGGAACGAAACGCTTCACTTCGTTCCAACTGTAAATTTGCCGTTAGGATGTCAATACTTTTGTGGTTACTCGGTTAACTCTAGAATATAAAAAACTAGAAGAAATAAATATTGTCACCATACTGCATACAATGGTAGAAGATATAAAGTGAGAAGAGTGTTCTCCTACACATAAGTGTGCTGGTTGTATAGAAGCTGAGGTTCAATCTTGGTGGTCGACTTTGTTCTGTTCCAACTGGTAAGGCTTGAATTTAAAATTACTGAGAAAAGAGATAAGAAGTGAAATAACAAGAATAAAAGTTTCTGTATGAAATAATATATTCAGTAATACATTGACAGTGAGGCAATCAGCACCATCATGGCATTCAGGGATAACCCACTCTTTTTCATGCCCGATCTCATCACAAGTACTAGCAAATCCGTCCTATGTGCAGTGTATGCTATAACATGCGCAAAAAAAACAAAAAAATAACAATGGGGGACATGTATTAAGGTGCGTATCGGCAGAAAGTGCCGATTTGCGTATTATTTTATTTGCAAATGGCCGATTTGCGAATAAAATATTCGCATATCGGCACTTTCCGCCGGGTACGCTGGGGGGGGGGGGCGCTGATGTGGAAGGGGCGGGACGGGGGGGGGGGGGTGCGCGGACTCAGAGTCCGCGCGATTTATCTTTTGCTCCGGCAAAAGATACGCCGAAAACCTACTCCACCTTTCAGGTGGCGTAGGTTTTCGGCTGTGCGCACCGACGCGCACGGGATTTATGTAGAGGCAGTACAAAACGTATAAAACGTTGGACTTAATAAATGTGTTTTGGATCTCAGGACTTAACTAGAGGAGAATCAAGTTTGTGCATACTTAAATATTTTAGCATGCAGATGTCTGCCTACTACTTGCTACTATAGGCCATGTTCACACAACGTATGTTTTGTAAAAATCACGGCCGTTGTTGCGATTTGCGGAGATGCGGGGACATTTATAAGTCCGGCGTAAAAAACGCCGGACTTAATAAATGTCCCCCTATGTGTATACATTCTGGCCGGGATCCCATAGGCAGCAATATCACAAATATTTTCGTAATTATCACGGCCGTTGTATCACGCCCGTGGTTTTACGAAAATATACGTTGTGTGAACATAGCCTTACACTGAAACAATCCTGCAGTAACCTTGCACAGCCCACTAGAAGACCTCAATTGAAGTGACGTTTTGTAGTGGGCCATCCTTCATCTACTGTATATGAAGAATGTTATTTGCAGCCATCATATATTATTACAGCTACCTTATATTGTTCATAATCACTTTCTGTTTCTCTTTTCACCAGGGTAGTGTATGTGGCATCTGGAGATGTTTCACTCTAAGAGAGAAAAAAAAAGGTAAATGACAATGGTGACCAGACATATTGTGGCGTAATGATCCCCCCTCATAGACTGGAGGAACTAGATCCCACAATGTACGGCCCAAAGCACCAAAAGTATCTGATATTAGTAAATCTTCTGATATTTAAGTTCAGTTCTGGAGCCATAACACAATAAAATAAGAAGTTTTGGTTTCTCCCTTAGAGGGGTTTTCTGGGTTTATAACATCAATGTCTGATCAGAGGAGAGGGGATAACTCTAGGTCACTTCCCCTGATAAGGTGTTCAGGACAGCACAGCACCGATGCACAGGGAAAAGCTCTGAGACATTGCATAACTCCCAACCATCCTGGATTCAGCAGAACATTCCCGATCCACTACAGAGATCACATGACACCCCAAACCCCGCCCCCTTCCAGCCGCAGCACCAGTCTGCTGAATGCCTGAAGCAGAGGGCGTGTCATGTACCATGTCACTAGCAGCGTGACGGAGGAAGCAGCAGCAGAAAAAGTGGGTGAGAGGCTGGGGTACTGTGTATCTCTGTGTCTGGTTTCAGATAAGGATGATCCGTATGAACCCGAACGCTCTGCATCAGATTCCCGCATTCTGCCCGCTCCGTGCAGTGGGTAAATACAGCGGGAGGACCGCCTGGAAAACTGGGATACGGCCTATGGCTATGGCTGTATCCCAGTTTTTCAGGCGGTCCTCCCGCTGTATCCACCCTCTCCACGGAGCGGCCAGACAGCAGGTATCATTGCCGAGAGTTCGGGTTCGGACCATTCCTAGTTTCAGACTGTCACACACGCACACACACAGGATCAGGAGGTCAGAGCTCAGGGTTATGCTGTGTTAGAAAAACATGGCCACTTTCTTCCAGAGACAAAACAACTCAGTTCAGGTGCGGTTTGTAATAAAGCTCCATTCACTTCAATGGAACTCAGTTACAAAAACTGCACCCAAACTGGACATCTACATCTGAAGATGTGCACAGACTTTGTCACGCTGCCTCGTAAGTAATGGCTTCCTCGTTGCTGCTAATCCCGATAGGACGGTTTTAAGAAGTTTACAATAAAGTTTAAGTTTTTATGGTGAGTGCCCTCTATGCTATTACTTTCTACTTATGAAGGTAAGCAAAGGGACAGTACTCACGTGAAGGAAGAGACCTGGGGGTGCTTGGACATGATTAGGGGTGGGGTTCAAAAAATTTACTAAGAAGCACAAAGCTGGGAGGTATTGTGCTATTGTGTAGTGGGGGTGCAGATTTCTGGGGCTCCGCTCTTATTGAATTGAATAGTATCTGGGCTGCAGTAACCTGTTGCATCTGGCTCCACATAGATGATGACAATGAACATCCGCTACCCAAGGAGCTGTAAGGAGGACCATGTGATCCCTCTCACCCAATCGGCCAGGATGGAAGCTCTAATTCTAATATCTAATAAAGTTCTTTCTTATAGTGTCTAGTGGAGTCACATACCTCATTGCTTTTCGATTTCTGGCATCTTTCTCTATGAGAAAAACAAAATGTCCAATTATCAGCGCTATTAGATTCTAGTAGGAAGTAAAAAAAAAAAAAAAAAAGGAAACTTGAAAAAATGAAGCATCAACATTAGCTGGAAAAATTATGAAGGAATGTATGAATTACTTACTACGATGGTCGGTGCTCTTTGTTCATTTAATTTAGAGGCGTAAATGGTATAAATATTGGCAGGACCAGCTCCGGGTGTATGACATAGGACATAGGACATAGGAAGTCCCTTTTTGCTATTTTTTTTTTCCCTTTTAACATGTTTTCTCAGATCAGCATGGGTCCTCACTGGCAATGGACCTGTGTATCAGCCTAGGTTGCCTGGTAATTTTGTTGGAGTAAAGCTATCATGAATTAAAGCCTAAATTAACATTAGAATGACATGTTGCCCCAGTTGTACAGTTTACATAGGACTATAGTGTCACTTAGTGGGGGCTGAGGAACCCTGACTAAGGCACTTCCTATTATCTGACTCCAGGCACCCTACTCATCAGCTTCCTACTATCGGACTCTGAGCACCTACTGATCAGCCTCCTACAATCCGACTCCAGGAACCTAGTGATCTACTTCCTACTATCCGACTCCAGTCACCCTTCTGATCAATTTACTATGTGGCACAGCTCTTTTAAACATTTATTAGTGGTTCTACCTGACATTGTAGCTCATATTGCATACTGGACCGGAATATATTGCATAGACTGGAATATATACACACATGGTGCCTTGGATTACAAGCATAATTAGTTCCGGGCCAAGCTTGTAATCCAAATCCACTCTTAAACCAAAGCAAATTTTCCCATAAGAAATGATAGAAATGCAGACAATTGGTTCCACACCCCAAAAATAATGATTTATTATTCTGAATAACATGTAAAACAAATGAAACAAACATTCAGAAACAGCAGAATATGTAATATTATAAGTTACTGTACAGTATTGGAGAGGATGGGAAACACATGGGTGGATAGACTGCAGGGAGCATGAAGGAATGAGCAGGACAGATGTGGGCACAGTATAGCAGCACTCTCTGTCCGGGGAGAGAGGGGTTACAGCTATGGAGAGATTATTATTATTATTATTATTATTATTATTACTACTACTTTTAGGTAAAGTCTATATAAATAATAAAAAATATTAATGAATAATATCCACTACCTCCAACAACAGTAGATAAGCAGCACAAGCAGCAGCAGTAGTAGGCAGATCGCTCCACTTATTGCTACAAGGACAATTGTACTAATGTTGAAGCCTTCATCTGTAAGAAAATAAAAATATTCAGATACAATGAAAGAAAAAAATTAACTGGAGGAGGAAACAAATACACATTTTAAATTTTACATATTTTACATTTTACATTTTACATTTTTTAAAAGCCATCAAATAATATAAAAGTTATACAGGTTACATTTCGTTGTAATCGTACTGACTTGAGGAACATAGATAACATGTCAGTTTTACCATAGGGCCAACAGTGTAAATATGAAACCCCTTGAAATAAAAGGAATTGCACCTTTATTTCAAATTTCACTGCACATATAATTTTTTTTCTGTTTTTTTCAGCATATTTTATAGAAAAATGATGTCTGTATTTGCAAAGTATAATTGGTGTTGTAAAAAAAAGAAGGGCTCATGTGGGTCTGTAGGGGGAAATATGCAAGCGCAGTGGCCTTTTAAACATAAGGAGGGAAAAACGAAAGCGCAAAAATGAAAACTGCCTCCGTCCTTAAGGGGTTAAGGCTATGTTAAAACACTTATTTCAGTCAGTCTTTTGGTAAGTATTTTTTTTTTAACCAAAACCAGGAATGGGTAAAAAACACAGAAGCTCTGCAAGTCTTTTCCTAATAATTTTTCCCTATCAGTTCCAGTCCTGGTTTTGGTTGAAAAAAAGACTGACCAAAAGACTGACGGAAATACGATGTGGGAAAATAGCATCAGGCTATGTTCCCACTACGTACTCTATTGGAAAACAATGGCCAAATATAGGAATGTGCTAAATAACGGCTGTTGTTTGACAAGGACCATTTTTGAGTACCAAAACACAGCCATTGTTAGTATGTCGTGTGAACATAGTCGTCATTGATTTCCATGTGGATACAACGGCCGTTGCTTCGCACAATGTACAAAATATTGGCTGCTGTTCACTTCAGCTCTCAAATTATTGTTCATGTCATTAATTCAAGACCATTATTGAGCGAACAGTGGCCCTGTATTTTACGTTTTTCACACATTGATTCCCCCCCCCCCCCCCCCCCCCCCGTAATTTCCCACCATATTGAATGAAACTTTAAAATAGCAACACCCAAAAGTGAGTGAAAAGGCGGCCATGGCGAACATAAGCTTGAAAAATGTACCCGTGGCCAGCATTATAATGGCCACCACCAAAGTATGTTAAACAATGGTTGTTGAAAGTCATTGTGTGAACATAATGCGATAAAAGTCGATATGTTGCACCACTAAAGAAAAAAGAAAATTCACAGATTACTTCTTTAATAAAAAGTTACTTACGTTTTATCCAGATCTCTTCCGAGGAGACATATCCAACTTTGTTGTGAGCGATACATGAATACTGCCCATTGTTGTCCCCATTGTTTAATAGGGTCAGAGTCTTCTCTGTTTCATTGTGTAATATAGATCCGTCCTTCATCCAGGTGTAGTGAGTGACATCAGGACGGCTGCTCAGGAAATCACAGATCAATGCTGGGAATTCACCTTCATTCTTCATGGTGATGTGAACTCCAGTTGGGGCAGCTACAGAAATAAGAATAAACAGTTTATTGCCATCCATGACAATGTAATATTTACACAACACTACAAATCTGTGACACATGACATTGTTAAGCTCCTACAATATGAAAGTCAAATGTATATGGAGGAGGAGAGTCAGGGCAAGTTGCTCCCTCAACACCGCCACACAGCTACAGGGTGGCTGGTGTGAGGAGCCAGTTCCATATGATCCACCACCATTATCCTGGGAGGCACAGTGGAGAATGGACACTAATGTAAGTAATGCTCCACACAACCAGGTGGGATGTCTGATAATGCAGTAGTACCCCTGAGGCCGTCATACTCTGAGCATGCAGCAGTCCCCCTGAGGTCGTCATACTCTGAGCATGCAGCAGTCCCCCTGAGGTCGTCATACTCTGAGCATGCAGCAGTCCCCCTGAGGCCGTCATACTCTGAGCATGCAGCAGGGTGGGTGGGGGGGGGGGTGGGGGGGCTCCCGGGCCCACTCAGACAGGGGCCCACTGGAGTCCCAGCTGTTGCTTTTGCAGACAGCCTTAAAGGGGTAGTGCGGCGGTAAAGAATTATTCACAGAATAACACACATTACAAAGTAATACAACTTTGTAATGTATGTTATGTCTGTGAATGGCCCCCTTCCTCGTGTCCCACCACCCCCACCCGTGTACCCGGAAGTGTGGTGCGCTACACATACCTGTCAAGTGCCGACCCCCGTCTCTTCAGTCAGTGACGTCTTCTTCGGACGGACGGCGCACAGCTCCGACTGTCCTTAATGTCGGCCACCCTCTGCAGCATCATCCGATGCTCAGCCGCGATTGGCTGAGCATAACTGTGCTCAGCCAATCGCGGCTGAACGGCTGATGACGCTCTTATCTATCTATCTTCTATCTATCTATCTATCTATCTATCTATCTATCTATCTATCTATCTATCTATCTCCTATCTATCTATCTGTCTATCTATCTATCTATCTATCTATCTGAGATAGATAGATAGATAGATAGATAGATAGATAGATAGATAGGAGACAGATAGATAGATAGATAGATAGATAGATAGATAGATAGATAGGCGATAGATAGATAGATAGATAGGAGATAGATAGATAAATAGATAGATAGATAGATAATAGATAGATAGATAGATAGATAGATAGATAGATAGATAGATAGATAGATAGATAGAAGATAGATAGGAGATAGATGGATGGATGGATGGATGGATGGATGGATGGATAGATAGATAAACAAAACACAACAATCACTGAACTCAGGGAAAACAGTGAAACATTCCAATGGAGTACTCATTTACGAGTGTCCATTGATTGTCCCATACAAAATTTGAATATGCAAAAAAGGGGTCCGTGGAGCCTCAGTTACGAGTCTCAAAACACGGGAATAGCCAGATATCCCTCTCTCCAGAGAAGGAAGCCCATTGCCAAGGGGTGCCTCCTAGTGGGGAGAGCACCAAACCACCCTGATACGTAGTCCCTCAGGTCCTCACTCTGTTGCGAGCTTTGGGACCTAAATCGGGAAACACCAGGGTGGCCCCTGTGAGTCTAAGTCTAACTCTGTGGCGAGTATAACGACATAAGACAAGGGTTACCAAGGCTAGGCATCCATCCACAGACTGCAGTTTCGGGCACCCCTTGGCAATGGGCTTCCTTCTCTGGAGAGAGGGATATCTGGCTATTCCCGTGTTTTGAGACTCGTAACTGAGGCTCCACGGACCCTTTTTTGCATATTCAAATTTTGTATGGGACAATCAATGGAGACTCGTAAATGAGTACTCCATTGGAATTTTTCGCTGTTCTCCCTGAGTTCAGTGATTGTTGTGTTTTGTTGGTCTATTTATCATTGCCCCAGTAGCCAGAATCCTGCTCCACACTGACGAGGGGCAAATACCCCGAAACTGCAGTCTGTGGATGGATGCCTAGCCTTGGTAACCCTTGTCTTATGTCGTTATACTCGCCACAGAGTTAGACTTTGACTCACAGGGGCCACCCTGGTGTTTCCCTATTTAGGTCCCAAAGCTCGCAACAGAGTGAGGACCTGAGGGACTACGTATCAGGGTGGTTTGGTGCTCTCCCCACTAGGAGGCACCCCTTGGCAATGGGCTTCCTTCTCTGGAGAGAGGGATATCTGGCTATTCCCGTGTTTTGAGACTTGTAACTGAGGCTCCACGGACCCCTTTTTTGCATAGATAGATAGACAGATAGGAGATAGATAGATAGATAGATAGATAGATAGATAGATAGATAGAAGATAGAGAGATAGATAGATAGATAGATAGATAGATAGACAGACAGACAGACAGACAGACAGATAGATAGATAGATAGATAGATAGATAGATAGATAGATAGAAGATAGAGAGATAGATAGATAGGAGATAGATAGATAGATAGATAGATAGATAGATAGATAGTAGATAGATAGACATATAAATAGATAGATAGATAGATAGATAGATAGATAGATAGATAGATAGATAGGAGATAGACAGACAGATAGGAGGTAGATAGATAGATAGACAGATAGATAGATAGATAGATAGATAGATAGATAGATAGATAGATAGATAGATGTGCAGTTTCTGGAAAAAAAAGCAGCTATGTTTTTCTAACCTTAGACCCTTTTAATTTTTACATGGTTCTATATGTGAAATGTAGAAGCTACTATAACTTTTCTCAATCCTTATTTACTAATGTAGTAGTATATAGCCTTTGTTATTCAGAAAACATTGTCATCTGCCAAGGTTCCCTATGGGTAACATAATCGGTTGGGGGCCCACTGAGACTCACTCGCCCCCCTAGGCTGAACCTCTAGCTACGCCCCTGAGGCAGACGCTTAGTTTGGCTAGGAAGACAACAGTCACCCGCTCCTTCACCATCTCTTGAACTCCACCTCTTTCTTTTTGGATCCAAGAGTTCGACAAATAAAAGAAGTATGACTTACTAAAGGATTTCCATCATAGTTGAACCTTGCTCATATGTAACCTAGAACCCAGTGAGGAGGTTAAGTAGATGGCAACGGAGCCTTCTTCTTTCTTAACGGAGACAGGGGAGTGGAAAGAAGATCCCCACCACCCATCTCAAGCCTGAGGGCCTGCACCTGAGACCACTACCAGGAGGCCAACTCCCAGGAGCAGAAACCCTGCCTGCAGTGGCTGGTTCCACCTCGTGAACTCACTATAAGTCATGGAGTCCCTCAGGCGGCCAACACTTTACCACCTTCTCCCATAGTGTACATGCATAGTACAGGTATCTCTGTATACATACACAGTACAGGTATCTGTATACATACATAGTACAGGTATCTCAGTATACATACACAGTACAGGTATCTGTATACATACATAGTACTGGTATCTGTATACATACATAGTACAGGTATCTGTATACATACATAGTACAGGTATCTGTATACATACATAATACAGGTATATCTGTATACATACATAGTACAGGT